>NC_091074.1:98102803-98405833 GCF_032405125.1 Capricornis sumatraensis | reverse complement strand
AGTTAAGGAAATGGGACTTTCAGTTTACCAGATTTAGCACTGATGAGTGAATTTCATCCACAAACAGATTATGGATGTCTAAAAAGATATGAAAACCATGATTCCCATTTCCATTTATAGTTATGTAATTTCTCCTTCTTCACTTAGCTCTTTACACTAAGTAGAATGCACTGTTTTAAATTTTATTCTTTTCATAATGATAATTTAGCAGGTTTTCTCATAACCTACTGTCCTTGTTTTCAGGACATATTTACTTTCTTCAGAGGTCCTTGTGTCAAAGTGTCAGTTTTAGTCATATGCCTTTGCAGTCCTCCTACTCGCCCAATGTCTGGGATATAGCAGACATTCCATAATTCCTGCTCACTTGGAATCCAATGCAAAAGTGTTTAGTGTTGTCACTGCACAGAAGAAAACAGTGTCTCCAAGGTTGGAGGTAGCTCAGTGGAGGAGAAAGAAAGAGTAAAAACATCCCAGTGAATCAAGAGACAGAAAGGAATGTGTCATGGCATTTTATCCCCTTTTTATTGAGATATAGACTTCCTGGTGGCTCAGATAAGGATCTACTTGCAATGTGGGAGACCTGGGTTCCATCCCTGGGAAGGCCTGGGAAGATCCTCTGGAGAAGGGAACGTTTACCCACTCCAGTATTCTTGCCTGGAGAATTCCATTGACAGAGGAGCCCGGCAGGCTACAGTCCATGGGATCACAAAGAGTTGGACATGATTGAGTGACTTTCACTTTCACTTATTGAGATATAGTTGATTTACAGTAAACAATAGAGGATGAGATGGTTGGATGGCATCAGTAACTCAATGGACATGAGTTTGAGCAAGGTCCAGGAGACGGTGAAGGACAGAGAAGCTTGGCATACTACAGTCCCTGGGGTCACAAAGAGTCGGACACAACTGAGTGACTGAGCAACAACAGTGTTGTATAACGTTAGGGTGTACAATGCAGTGATTCACAATTTTTAAAGGTTAATTTTTGTAATTATTTTTATAAATTTATAGTTATTATAAAACATTCATTATATTCCCTGTACTATACAATATATCCTTCAGTTCAGTTCGGTTCAGTCGCTCAGTCGTGTCCGACTCTTTGCGACCCCATGAATTGCAGCATGCCAGGCCTCCCTGTCCATCACCAACTCCCAGACTTCACTCAGACTCACGTCTATCGAGTCAGTGATGCCATCTAGCCATCTCATCCTCTGTCATCCCCTTCTCCTCCTGCCCCCAATCCCTCCCAGCATCAGAGTCTTTTCCAATGAGTCAACTCTTCGCATGAGGTGGTCAAAGTACTGGAGCTTCAGCTTTAGCATCATTCCTTCCAAAGAAATCCCAGGGCTGATCTCCCCCAGCCATTAAAAAGAATACATTTGAATCATTTCTAATGAGATGGATGAAACTGGAGCCAATTATACAGAGTGAAGTAAGCCAGAAAGAAAAACACCAATACAGTATACTAACACATATATATGGAATTTAGAAAGATGGCAATGATGACCCTGTATGCAAGACAGCAAAAGAGACACAGATGTGTAGAGTGGACTTTTGGACTCAGAGGGAGAGGGAGAGGGTGGGATGATCTGGGAGAATGGCATTGAAACATGTATACTATCATGTAAGAAACGAATCGCCAGTCTATGTCTGATGCAGGATACAGCATGCTTGGGGCTGGTGCACAGGGATGACCCAGGGGGATGTTATGGGGAGGGAGGTGGGAGGGGGGATCATGTTTGGGAACGCATGTACACCCGTGGTGGATTCATGTCAATGTATGGCAAAACCAATACAGTATTGTAAAGTAAAATAAAGTAAAAATAAAAACTTAAAAAAAAAAAGAATGGATTGGTTGGATCTCCTTGCAGTCCAAGGGACTCTCAAGAGTCTTCTACAACACCACAGTTCAAACGCATCAATTCTGCGGCACTCAGCCTTCTTCACAGTCCAACTCTCACATCTATATATGACTACTGGAAAAACCATAGCCTTGACTAGACGGACCTTAGTCGGCAAAGTAATGTCTCTGGTTTTGAATATGCTATCTAGGTTGCTCATAACTTTTCTTCCAAGGAGTAAGTGTCTTTTAATTTCATGCCTGCAGTCACCATCTGCAGTGAATTTGGAGCCCCCAAAAATAAAGTCTGACACTGTTTCCACTGTTTCCCCACCTATTTCTCATGGAGTGATGGGACCAGATGCCATGATCTTCATTTTCTGAATGTTGAGCTTTAAGCCAACTTTTTCACTCTCCTTTTTTACTTTCATCGAGGCTTTTTAGTTCCTCTTCACTTTCTGCCATAAGGGAGGTGTCATCTGCGCATTTGAGATGATTGATATTTCTCCCGGTAATCTTGATTCCAGCTTGTGCTTCTTCCAGTCCAGCATTTCTCATGATGTACTCTGCATATATGTGAAATAAGCAGGGTGACAATATACAGCCTTGACGTACTCCTTTTCCTATTTGGAACCGGTCTGTTGTTCCACGTCCAGTTCTAACTGTTGCTTCCTGGCCTGCATACAGATTTCTCAAGAGGCAGGTCAGGTGGTCTGGTATTCCCATCTCTTTCAGAATTTTCCACAGTTTATTGTGATCCACACAGTCAAAGTCTTTGGCATAGTCAATAAAGCAGAAATAGATGTTTTTCTGGAACTCTCTTGCTTTTTCGAGGACCCAGCGGATGTTGGCAATTTGATTTCTGGTTCCTTTGCCTTTTCTAAAACCAGCTTGTACATCTGGAAGTTCACAGTTCACGTATTGCTGAAGCCTGGCTTGGAGAATTTTGAGCATTACTTTACTAGCATGTGAGATGAGTGCAGTTGTGTGGTAGTTTGAGCATTCTTTGGCATTGCCTTTCTTTGGGATTGGAATGAAAACTGACCTTTTCCAGTCCTGTGGCCACTGCTGAGTTTTCCAAATTTGCTGGCATATTGAGTGCAGCACTTTCACAGCATCATCTTTCAGGATTTGAAATAGCTGAACTGGAATTCCATCACCTCCACTAGCTTTGTTCATAGTGATGCTTTCTAAGGCCCACTTGACTTCACATTCCAGGATGTCTGGCTCTAGATGAGTGATATCCTTACAGCTTATTTATTTTATACATAATAGTTTAGTTTATATCTCTTAATTCCCTAACTCTAACTTGCCCCTCCTCCCTTCCCTCTCCCATGGTAACCACTAGTTTATATCTCTGTTTCTGCTTTTTATATTCACTGTTTGTTTTCTTTTTTCAGATTCCACATGTAAGTGATATCGCACACTATTTGTCTTTCTCTGTCTTCCTCTGGAGCTAGTGCAGTCTCATAGGGCAGGTGAAGTCAGGGCACAGGAACCCTAGGGTTGGTGCCCACACACTGGGAAGTGTAGTCAGGTCTGGGGCTAGAGCCAACACATTGCCAGGCACTACTGCACCCTGGAGTCTGGCTGCAGGGCCTGAGTGCCCTGCTGTGGATGGGCCTGTTTCCTGACATAGCTGGTGGCAAGATACATGGTATCCTGGAGCCTATGTTGTCCTGCCAGTGTGCGAGGCTGGGACCCAGCCTGTCCCAGGTCAGGATCTAGCCTGTTGGTGGGTTGGCTGGGTCCATAGGCTATGGTGCTACAGATGTGTGTGCTTGTGCTTAGTCACTAAGGCATGTCCAGTGCTTTGCAACCCCATGGACTATAGCCCACCAGGCTCCTCTGTCCATGGGTTTTTCCAGGCAAAAATACTGGAGTGAGTTGCCTGCTCTTCTCCAGGGAATCTTACTGACTCAGGAATCAAATCAGGGACTCCTACATTGCAGGCAGATTCTTTATCAGCTGAGTTACCAGGGAAGCCTCCAGATGTCCTGCTGCTCATATCCATTCAGTGATGTGGGGGGCTGGTCCTGAGGCTAGAACAGGCTCACTGATGGGTGGAAACAGGGATGCTGGGGCTGGTTTCTGCCCAAATGGTGTGTGGAGCTGGGTTCTGGCATCTCTGGTGGCCTGGACCATGTCTGGGGGTGGGCTTGGGGGGGGTGTCTTAAAGCAAATTGTCTGCAGGTAGGTGGAACTGTATACCCACTCAGTTAGTTGCTTGGCTTGAATGTTCTAATGCTGGTGCTCACAGGCTGTTGGGCAGAAGTGGGGATGGGTCCTGAGGATAATCTAGAGGGAGGATTCCAAAATGATGCTTACCAGCACCAGAGTCCCATGGTAGAAGGGGCTCTCCCAAGTGGCTGCCATAGTGTCTTTGTTTCCACGTTGAGTCACAGTTTCTTTCTGCCTCTCTGAGAGACTCTCCAAGATCAGCAAATAGGTTCAACCCAGGATCCTTTAAAATTTTGCTTCTTCCCTGGGCCCCTGAACCTATGAGATTTTGTGTGCACCGTTTGAGAGTTGAGTCTCCGTTTTCCCCCAGTCCTCTAGGACTCCTGAAAGTAAGCCCTGCTGGCCTGAAAGCCAAATCTTTGGGGGTCTTGTCTTCCCAGTGCAGGACCCATGGGCTGAGAGCCCAATGAGGGGCTCAGAATGCTCACTCCCTTGGGAGAGCTTTTGGAGTTATAATTGCTTTCCCATTCATGGGTCACCCACTTGGGGGTATCAGTTCAGTTCAGTCACTCAGTTGTGTCTCACTTTTTGCAACCCCATGGACTGCTGCATGCCAAGCCTTTCTGTCCATCACCAACTTCCGCAGCTTACTCAAATTCATGTCCATTTAGTCAGTGATGCCATCCAACCTTCTCATCCTCTGTCGTCCCCTTCTTCTCCCACCTTCAATCATTCCCAACATCAGGGTCTTTTCCAATGAGTCAGCTCTTTACATCAGGTAGCCAAAGTATTGAAGTTTCAGCTTCAACATCAGTCCTTCCAATGAACATTCAAGACTGGTTTCCTTTAGGATGGACTGGTTGGATCTTCTTGCAGTCCAAGGGTCTCTCAAGAGTCTTCTCCAACACCATAGTTCAAAAGTATCAATTCTTCGGCATTCAGCTTTCTTTATAGTCCAACTCTCACATCCATACATGACTATTGGAAAAGTCATAGCTCTGAGTAGATGGACCTTTGTTGGCAAAGTAAGTCTTTGCTTTTTACTATGCTGTCTAGGTTGGTCATAACTTTTCTTCCAAGGAGTAAGCATCTTTCATGGCTGCAGTCACCATCTGCAAGTGATTTTGGAGTCCCCCAAAACAAAGTCTATCACAATTTCCACTGTTTCCCCATCTATTTGTCATGAAGTGATGGGACCAGATGCCATGATCTTCGTTTTCTGAATGTTGAGCTTTAAGCCAACTTTTTCACTCTCCTCTTTCACTTTCATCAAGACGCTCTTTAGTTCTTCTTCACTTTCTGCAAAAAGAGTGGTGTCATCTGCATATCTGAGGTTATTGATATTTCTCCCAGGAATCTTGATTTCAGCTTGCACTTCATCCAGCCCAGTGTTTCTCATGATGTACTCTGAATATAAGCTAAATAAGCAGGGTGACAATATACAGCCTTGACGTACTCCTTTCCTCATTTGGAAACAGTCTGTTGTTCCATGTCCAGTTTTAATTGTTGCTTCCTGACCTTCATGCAGATTTCTCAAGAGGCAGGTCAGGTGGTCTGGTATTCCCTTCTCTCTCAGAATTTTCCACAGTTGATTGTGATCCACACAGTCAAAGGCTTTGACATAGTCAATAAAGCAGAAATAGATGTTTTTCTGGAACTCTCTTGCTTTTTCAAGGATCCAGCGGATGTTGGCAATTTGATCTCTGGTTCCTCTGCCTAATGTTCCATAAAAGGTTGTAATTTTGGTGTTAGGAGATCAGCTCAGGGTCTTTCTACTCTCGATCTCATCTGATCTCTCATGTCATGGCTTTTAAAAATAAACTGTAGGTAATGGTTTCCCTATTGGCTCAGATGATAAAGACTCTGCCTGCAATGTAGGAGACCTATGTTTGATCCCTGGATCAGGAAGATCCCCTGGAGAAGGAAATGGCAACCCACTCCAGTATTCTTGCCTGGAGAATTCCATGGACAGAGGAGCCTGGCAGTTTACAGTTCATGAAGTCACGAAGAGTCAGACACGACTGAGTGACTAACACACACACATTACACTGATTTGGTTCTTCTTTTTAAAATTCTTCCAGTTACGCATCTGAAAACTAAAGAATAATATAGCCTATACAATTTAAATCTTCAACAAAGAGTTAAAACGATTAAAACAAATTGCCGACAGAAGACAGGAAGCAGCATTATAAAAACATCCCTCTATTTTTTCTCATACATAGTATTTATTTTATTAGTCCTACTATTAAATATTACTTGTTACCACTATTTACTAGTCCTATTGCTGTTGTTTAAACAATAAGATTTATGTAGCACAATAAAAGTATAGAATAACATACTATTTCAAATAAAAACCTATATGTTATGTTAAAGTCATAGATGTAAATAACTATTTATTATGTTATATCATATGGGGTGTTTGGGCCTGTATGGCTGTGTACTGGGATTGCTTTCTAAAAAGTTACTCTATCCACAGTGTGAACTCTGAGCACTAGGGAGGGATCTGTGCACAGAGCTGCCTGCCTCGGGGGTGTCAGAGCTTAAGGGGAGTGAGGAGGGTCCTGAGCAGGACAAGGGCAAACTGGACAAGCATAAAGGTAAGCAACATTCAGAAAACAAAGATCATGGCATCTGGTCCCATCACTTCATGGGAAATAGATGGGGAAACAGTGGAAACAGTGGCTGACTTTATTTTGGGGGGGCTCCAAAATCACTGCAGATGGTGATTGCAGGCATGAAATTAAAAAGTACTTACTCCTTGGAAGAAAAGTTATGACCAACCTAGATAGCATATTCAAAAGCAGAGACATTACTTTGCCAACAAATGTCCGTCTAGTCAAGGCTATGGTTTTTCCAGTAGTCATTTATGGATGTGAGAGTTGGACTGTGAAGAAAGCTGAGCGCCGTAGAACTGATGATTTTGAACTGCGGTGTTGGAGAAGACTCTTGAGAGTCCCTTGGACTGCAAGGAGATCCAATCAGTCCATTCTAAAGGAGATCAGTCCTGGGTGTTCTTTGGAAGGAATGATGCTAAATCTGAAACTCCAGTACTTTGGCCACCTCATGCGAAGAGCTGACTCATTGGAAAAGACTCTGATACTGGGAGGGATTGGGGGCAGGAGGAGAAGGGGACGACAGAGGGTGAGATGGGGGTATGGCATCACCAACTCGATGGACGTGAGTTTGAGTGAACTCTGGGAGTTGGTGATGGACAAGGAGGCCTGGTGTGCTGCAATTTACGGGGTCACAAACAGTCAGACATGACCGAGTGACCGAACTGAACTGAAAGGTGAGCCTGCATGTTTGTATGTACTACAAAGGGCTAAGGAGGGCATCTCACACGCTTTGGGGAATGGGAAAAAGGACTGTGTATTTGCTCCCTTTCAAGGGGAGGCAGAATGGAGACCGGGGAACTTATTTCTATGGGGGTGCTTGTTATAAAAGCAGAACAAGCCTCAGACCAGCCTATGTCACTAGGAAAGAATAAAATCTTCAGACATCAGATATTTAGAAGAGGTGGAAATGTTAAAGTTGATAAATGGAAGGCAAAAGAACTTTTGTTTCCCTGTTTGTGCGATGAAGGAGTGCTAGTAACCTTCATTCCTGTACTGAGTAAATGAAAATTTGCTGTAGGGAAAAATACTGAAACTCTTTTTTCAGAAATAAACAGGCCTTGAAGAAGTCTAAGGAAAAGACTAGCTTTTCTTAATACCAGATTTTTCTCCTGCAGACATTACACATACAAGGAAGATTTTTTTAAAAAATTGAAAGAAAGAAATAATGACGAGTACCATTATTTAGCAATTCAGAAACTAGCTGATGAAAGTCACACATGAGCATATAAACATGCACACCCATGAAGAGAGAATGGGCTGGTTAATAACAACTAAATAGCAAGGACACAATGGTTCGGTTCAGTTCAGTTCAGTTCAGTCACTCAGTCGTGTCCGACTCTTTGCGATCCCATGAACCGCAGCATGCCAGGCCTCCCTGTCCATCACCAACTCCCGGAGTTCACTCAGACTCACGTCCATCAAGTCGGTGATGCCATCCTGCCATCTCATTCTCTGTCGTCCCCTTCTCCTTCTGCCCCCAATCCCTCCCAGCATCAGAGTCTTTTCCAGTGAGTCAGCTCTTCGCATGAGGTGGCCAAAGTACTGGAGTTTCAGCTTTAGCATCATTCCTTCCAAAGAACACCCAGGACTGATCTCCTTTAGAATGGACTCGTTGGATCTCCTTGCAGGAGTCTTCTCCAACACCACAGTTCAAAAGCCTCAATTCTTCGGTGCTCAGCCTTCTTCACAGTCCAACTCTCATATCCATACATGACCACTGGAAAAACCATAGCCTTGAATAGACGGAGCTTTGTTGGCAAAGTAATGTCTCTGCTTTTTAATATGCTATCTAGGTTGATCATAACTTTCCTTCCAAGGAGTAAGTTTCTTTTAATTTCATGGCTGCAATCACCATCTGCAGTGACAATGGTTACAGACTGGAAACCCAGATGTCCATCAGCAGAGACAAATAAACAGTGGCACATCCATATAAAGGAACTCAACACAGTCATTAAAAGCTGATGGAACAATTTTCAGTCAGAGTAAAAATTTATTCCCTCTCATCTCCACTTGGACATTACCCCAAAAGATCCAGAAGAAGCAAAAAAGTGAAGGCCCTCTCACTGGAAAAAGAGGGAAGGTTCTTTCCTTTCACTGTGGGCCTGGGGAGCTGTTTCCTTGTGTTTTCTGTTTCAGTGATGTCCCAAGGGCACTGTTCTGTGCTGAGGGAGATTAGTCTGAATGTCACCTAGGTCACTTTCTGCACTGTTGGGTCCTACCTACCTGGTGTGGCCAAGGTCAGTTGAGGACCTGGCAGGACATAGAGGAAGGCAGGGGACCATGCCACGTGAAGTCACATTTTTACATGTGCTTTTGGAAGACTGGCTGTGTGTTAAAGCACACATAACAAATATGTATATGCTACACATATACACACCATACATATATGTATATCTACATAAATATTAGCATGACAATTCATTGGCAGTCTCTCACAGGGAATATAAGTATTTGTATCACACTCCATTTTATCTTCTTTATATGGGATCTGCTTGCTTTGTCTTTCATTCATTTGTAACCATTCTCAGAAACAACATACTGTCCCTGGTGCCAACTATAAAGATACATCATTCTTGGTACAGCTGAATGGAAAAACAAGAATGCCCCGAGTTGGATCAGAGAAAAGAGAAGATTGAAAACTGGAGACATCTCCTATTTAGAAAACAAGAAGCGGGCAGGAAACAAGAGCCCTGGGGAAGCATAGACAAGCATGTAAAAAAGAAAGGGCAGAAGACAGGGCCAGGACTGAGGCTGGTGGGCCCGCCAATCATCTCAGACCCGTTATCACTACTTGGCAGTAGTTGCGATTCCTCCTTCTATGAGGTCACCTATGGTGGGTGAGTGTGAGTGCATTGGGCTTATGTGTGTGTACATGTGTGTGTGTGCAATACAGTCAATGAAACATTGGATACAATCTTTGAACTTTTTGATTCAAGAGAGTATATTTATTATAATTTTACAGCGAAAAATCCCTACTTTCATAGAAGACCCTAATGTATTATTTTTCTGTTTCTTTTCTTGGAGATTCCGGGGCAAGACTAAAGATGTGTGCTTTCTTAGTTGTATGGGTCCCCCGCTACCGCACTCTCCTAAGAGCTGAATTTTGCGTTAGCTATTCTTCCTTCCAGCCAGCCTCCTGCTCTCCTCTCTTTCCCTCCTCATCTTCTGAGATGGTTTCAGTGCAGCCAGGGAACTCCTGTTTTGTGCTTTATCCCTGTGTCTTTCTCTGATTCTCAAGGTTTGGGGATTATCTTTAATTACTTCACCTTTAATTCCTCCACAGTAATTCCCAGGCTTTCATGTGTTTCTCTAGTATTTGATGAAATCCAGGTCACCATGCAGAAAATATTGAGCATAAAGGAAGAAGTCCCAGGAGGCAAAATCTGAGACCGGAAGGTGGGATTTGGAGCAGCCAAAAGGCCAGCAGGCGAGTTCAACCGGATGGATGGTCATTTCCTTTCCTTAAAATTTACTTTAGGATCTCCAGCCTGACCAGCTGAGTTAGGAGAAGCTAGGGAGGAAGGACACTGACCCGGGGTCAGGCAACAGGGTGGCGGCCCGCCAGCGGGAGCCCCAGGAAACCGCCTAGGCCTTGTCTTCACATCTATAATGGAGGGCCTGTTTCTGCCAAGTTTCAACCTTGAACATAGGAGATGGCTGCGAAGGAGCTGGGCGTGGATGGAAGGTAGAGTGTGTGTGGGTGTGAGAGTGTGTGAGAGCAAGTGTGGAGGGAGTAGGTGTGCTGTGTGCACATGTGAGCGTGCGGGTGTTGGAGTGCATATCTGTAAGAGAAAGTGTGTGTGTGAGAGTGTGTATATATGTGAAAGAGACTTGTGTGAATGTGAGTGTGTGCATGTGAGCATCTAAGAGTGTACTAGTGTGTGAAAGTGTGTGTATGTGCATGGGTATAAGTGTGAGTTGTGAATATGTGTGTTTGAGTGTATGGGGGAGTGTTTGCATTTAATTGTAGAAGTGCATGAGTGTGTATATGTATTTAGTGTGCATAAAGAAGTGTGTGGTGTGTGTGAGTGTAAGAATGTGTATGTGTATGGGTGTGCTTGTCAAATAGTGTATCAAAGAATGTGTGTGCATGTGTAAAGACAGCATGTGAGACATTGTGTAAGTGCATGAGTGCATGTATATGTGTCTGTGCATGTGACTGTGTGTAGAAAGAGATGTTTAAAAATGCAAAGACTATTTTTAAAAGGACATAACTGAAGTACCATTATCATACTAAAAACCTTAGCAATAATTCCTTAGTATCATCAACATCTAGTCAGTGTTCAAAGCTTTCCAACTGTCTCATAATGGTATTTTTTTTTTTACAGTTTGTTGAATCAAAATCCAAATGAGGCTCTACATTGCTAATTTAAAGATCTCTCATTCTTTCTCTGCATTTTATTTGTTGAATCAACAGCTCTTTCATTCCCTAGAGTTTCTCTCAGTTTAAATTTTGCTTTCTTTTAGATTTTGCATCTGGAAGTTGTCATTTATCATGTTCTTCCATCCCATGTGCTTTCTACAAATTGGTAGTTGGACTTAGAGGGTTTATCTCCTTCAGGTTTAAAGGTCTGTCTTGAATAATTCATAGTGGATGTGTCCTCCTGGCAGAAGTCACATCCTGTCTGTCTATGTCTTTGTTGGAAGGTTTTAGAAGACCTTGAGAATCAATACCTAGAGGAATAGCTCTCTTGGTGACCTGACACACACTTGAGATAAAATCACCACTGTTTCCATGTGTTTAGGGGTTGACAGAGCAAGTGGACTGCAATTGTCTTCTAGTGGGAACTTCAGTGCCAGCAGGAGGGTCTCCAGCCCACAGCCATCCTGGGCAGGGCTCATGGCATGAAGAGGTATCTTCTCCCCATCGTTCCTTCCTATAGCTCAGCTTTGCTCCCAGATGCCAAGAGATAATGGTGTGGGCTCTTTGCCCCTTGAGGGCTGTCCTGGTGGCTCAAAGCTGGGTGTGCCCTGTCTTTGGATGACTTCTCTTCAGATGAACAGGGGATTCCCTTTATTTCAGCACTCTGTGTTATTCAGATGCTTAGCTTTGTCGCTGCCCAGATTCTCTGTGCTAAAATCTTGTGAGTCTCCTTAGCTGGGGATAAATGGCTCTGTAACCCGTGGGCTGAAGCTGGGTCAGTCAAGGACAAAGTGGCCAGACAAGTCCCACGGGACCATCTCTTGAATGTTTTCTGGAGAAAGAAAAGAAATGAGGATGGGTGGAAACTGCATGTGTCACACTGAGGGGCAGCTGAGGGGTGGAGGCAGCAGGGAGACAATTATCTTGAAGTCTTCTGGGCTGATTTTCTTGTGTGTGGGAAAAATGCAACAAGAGGGGCCTGCAGGACAACACTTCAATTAGAAACTGAGGGGCATGACCCATGTGTGTCCTGAGGTAGATCAAGTCTGACATGGTCTCTGTGGGGCCTCCTCCCCTGACTCCTGTCTCTCCTATTGTCACGTGGATACTGCAGATGAAATGCCTGGACATAGGAGGGCTTCCTCGGGACCCAGGTAGAGAGACTGTAGCCTGCTGCTGATCTCAAGATGATTGGTTAATTGTATGTGGGTTGATGGCTGGGGAGACCCAGGACTCAGTGGTTCTGGATGATGGAGGTGATTCTAAAAATTGGGAGGGAGCCAACAGTGGGAAGGGGATGGTGAAGAGAACAGAATATTTGCTGCAAGGTACATGAGATAAGTCCTCTTTGTTTTTCCCCCCAAAATGCTTCCCCAATGGCTCAGTGGGTAAAGAATCTGCCTGCAATGCAGGAGACACAGAAGATGCAGGTTCAATAACTTTGTTGGGAAGATGCCCTGGAAGAGGAAGATGGCAACCCACTTCAGGTATTCTTGCCTGAAAAATCCCATGGACAGAGAAACCTGGTGGGCTACAGTCCATGGGGTCACAAAGAGTCAGACATGACTTAGCAACTGACCACACAACAAAATGCTCAGAGAAGCCCGCATACCTGCTAATCACTATGGGGCTGGCTTACTGTTATTCTGAGGCTGAGAGCTCTGGAGCTGGATTTACAGTGAGGGTGGGCAGGGTTAAGGAGGGAGCTAGCTGTGTGGTCACAAACGGCCACCAACAAGGAACAATTACAGCCACCAACAAGGAACAATGTATCTTCCACATGGATGACTTTCGCTTCCATCCATAGTTGTTTCACAGGGGGATGCCTGCCCAGGGGAGCCTAATTCGGGATTCCTAGCACTTGTGTGTTTTTGTGTCATCCAAATTAGTCTTGGGGAACAAAATGATGACTGTGAATGCAGTTGACATCTCTGCTGACACAACAGATAGTGGCTTGAATGGTGAAAATTCCAAGCTAGGTCTGTGACCAGCCTTTTTAACAATGAAAAGATGGCTCTCGGGTTTGGAAATGGGTTGAATTGTCAACTCTCTGATCAATGGTGAATGAATGGGAGACAGCGGGTGACCTTATCATACTATTTCTGTCTTTACTTTTCCTTCATTCTTTTTTCTTTCTCTTTCAAACAGGAGATTTGGTGTGCTTGATAGTTTTATAAAAGAAGAAAACCAGGGATGGCTTGAAAGTGGCCACTCTCAAGTCACATCTCAGTCCTGCCCCGCACAGCTTTTGTCCCCTTTCAGCTCTTTTTCTCAGTTTGGAAGAAGTCTTTGAGAGGGGCTTTTACAGATATAAGTGAAAGCAGATGGTGCCATGTTTGCCACTTTCTGCACTGACCTGTCAGAGGCTCCAGCTCTGAGCCTCTGGGTGACTCAGGAGCCAGGGCAGGGCTGCCCTGTTGCCTCTGACTCTGACCTCTTCCCACACAGAAGAGACAGCAAGTTACTGGCTGGGGAAACAGCAGTGGTGGGAGAAGTTTCCCAGTCCATAGGGAGTGGGTGGGAACTCTGTTTTAATCACCTCTTTCCACCCCCTTTGATGAGAGAAGGTTTCCACCCTAGTAGTAGGAGGGTGACCAGACATAGCCCTCCATCCTGGAAGTGAGATGGACAGTTGTTATTAGTCACACATACTCCCAGGCGGGGGAGGACAACTCTACACGCCACCCAGGGCCACACGGGGATGTACTGGGGACCAGAGTGAACCAGCAGGGCTGCAGGAGGCAGGGTTTGTAGTAAAAAGAGGGAGGCTGCCCCTGGTTCCAGTGGGAGGTTGTGATCAGCTTGCTTGAATGATTCTGCAGTTTGGCAGGAACCAAAACCTGCTTCAGTTCAGTTGCTCAGTCGTGTTCAACTCTTTGGGACCCCATGGACTGCAGCACGTCAGGCCTCCCTGTCCATCACCAACTCCCGGAGTTTACTCAAACTCATGTCTGTTGAGTTGGTGATGCCATCCAACCATCTCATCCTCTCCTCTCGCCCTCAATCTTTCCCAGCATCAGAGTCTTTTCAAATGAGTCCGCTCTACACATCGGGTGGCCAAAGGATTGGAATTTCAGCTTCAACATCAGTCCTTCCAATGAATATTCAGGACTGATTTCCTTTAGGATGGACTGGTTGGATCTCCTTGCAGTCCAAGGGACTCTCAAGAGTCTTCTCCAACACCATAGTTTAAAAGCATCTGCAGTGATTTTGGAGCCCCAAAATATAAAAACCTGCTACTTAGGGATAAACAGAACTTGCACCTGCCCCCTTGATAAGAAGGCCATTTGGTGGTGGTGGTGGGGGGGGAAACCTCATCTATGGGAGCAGAATGGTGGGGGGAGCTTACACTAGAACTTTAGAGGCTGTGCTGATTTTACCATATGTCCAGGCAAACATCTTAGGCTTTCCAGATGGCATAGTGGTGAAGAATCTGCTTGCCAATGCACAAGAGGCAAGAGGCATGGGTTCAATATCTGGTTTGGGAAGATCCCCTGGAGTAGGAAATGACAAACCACTCCAGTATTCTTGCCTGGAAAAATCCCATAGGCAGAGGAGTCAGCCCAGGGGGAGTGCAAAAGAGTCAGACACAACTGAACTCACACACACACCAGGCAGCACATACTTCTAAACCTCAATTTTAAGCCTTGTCCCCTAGAAAGAGAGTGCCAAGAAGTCACTGATAGTGACAAGGAGTGCCTTCTGGGAGTGACACCTCATGGCTGCCTGCAGACTCTCAGCTATGGGTCCTGCAGAGCTTGCCTGTATGCTGCCCCTGGGCAGCTTCAAACCTTACTCAGAATGTACAGAAGATGTTCATTTCTGCAGCTTCATGTAAATGGACACAGAGGTCCCAGAGTATCATGAGCCAGGGGACTACCCAGATGGGTAGGATGGTCCAAGTGGGATGGTCTTACCACTCCAGAACAGGACTGAAAGGTGACATGTACCAGAGGGGCAGGCTGGCATGGACCACGGCCTATGGCTGTTGGAGTCTTCATTCAGATCCACTCTAACACAGTAGCTCAAGTTGTAGATTCTGTTTTTCTCTTACATGTCGTGAGGTCCAAGGTCTTCCCATGTGGCACTAGTGGTAAAATAACTGCCTGACAATACAGGTAGCATAAGAGATGTGAGTTTGATCCCTGGGTTGGTAAGATCTCCTGGAGGAGGGCACAGCAACCCACTCCAGTATTCTTGCCTGGAGAATCCCCCGGGCAGAGGAGCTTGGCAGACTATAGTCCATAGTGTCACAAAGAGTCAGACATGACTAAACAACTTAGCACATACACACAGACACAGACACACACACACACACACACACAAAATAAGGTCTAGGGATGGTTTATCCAGGGTAGTAGCATGGTTTCAGAATGTCACCAGAGAGCATAAGATGACTGGAACACCACCATGGTGTTCGTTCTGTTAAGGGAGGAGGAGAGGGCAAAGGCTACATGCTAGGAGACAGTCTGGAAACTTCCACTTATGTTTCCTTGCCCAGATTTAGACATGGCTGCTCTCATCTGCAAAGAAGGCAGGAAAACACTGTGTTAGGTTGAGCATGATGTCAACTCTGACAAGACTGAGGTTCTGTAGTTCAGGAAGTAGGGGAACAAAAGATCCTGAGAGCCTAACCTGGGGGCAGAAGCACTGCTGGGCAGGGCTGGAGACATAGGATGTGACAGCAAGGAGAATGACTCATGAGATGAAACCAGCAAATGAAGAACAAGCCAACAGAAGCTTGTGCCAACTGCACAACCCACAGATGTGCAGAAGACCAGGAAGCAAATGGCCCCACCAAGCATGTGGAAGGTGCTGCCCGGAAATACAGAAAGTGCTGGGTTTGCGGACTGAGCTTGGCCAGTGGTAGTACTCAGGGCAGCCTGCCCTCTGAATTCTGGATACAACATGGTGTGACCATTTCTACTAAACCTCAGAACATAATTTTGCAATGAGACAGCTTGTGTCTATTTTGCATGCTATTAGGAATACTGGAAAGCGGAGGTAAAGGGAGAGCATCTAGACAAATTTAGTGAGAATGATGACTGGAAGATTCTTGAAAGTTTATTAGAGATGGAGATGTTACATGATTAATCAGTCAACCTATCCCCTCCGTGCGGCTTCGTACCCAGGGTTCTGTTAGCAGCAGGAGGGAAGCCCAAGGTACATCCCTGCCTATGGTGAGTTTAAACTCCAACTGACACGTGCTTCTCACTAGGGGAAAGACAAGGATGCCTGGAAATCCAACAAGTAGTTACATGAAAAGTACTGCTAGCAGTATATCCCTTCTCCTTACCTCTGGATCTTTTCTAAGAAACAAAACAAAGCAAAAAGCATCAACATTTGAAATCAAGAAAATTAGCCCTATGATTGAGGAGTGACACAAAGGGACCACCCCAAGATGCTCTGAATAGGCACCCCGGCTATGTGAGCACAGCCGTGAAGTAGCCACTGATGCTCAACCGGCCCCCAGAGGGCAGACTCTGTGGGCACCATGGCTCATGCCCTCGTGCCATTGCTACCCACCTGGTGCTGGAGGGCTCCAGGAGGTGGGGGCAGGTGTGTGTGAGAGTGAACCTGGGCTCTGTGATCACTGCTCTGGGACAAAAGAGAAACTACTTGTTCTGCGAAAGCTGACCCCAAATGTTTTGAATCCCGTTCTTAACTTCAATCTCAGTTCTCAGTACTTTGATGCAGCTGCTGGTTTAACAAAACCTCCTGCTTTCCCGGGTTGCTGCTTGATGTTCATGGACATAACAGGCTGACTTTCAGACCTGGCTGACCACTAACTAGGCTCTTGGGAGACACTTGAATCTGTTGCCATGGGTCAGGCTTCCATCCAAACAGAACAATAGTAGCAAGATTATTTATCTTTGCTTAAGTTAACTGGCATGTCTGAACTACATTAACAAATCTCTAGACGTAACCCTGGTTACGCATATTGGGGTGTTTCCCTTCTCTCCTTTTCATCCTTCGGTCTGACCTCCGTTTAGTGGGGTCAGACAAGTCTTTGGAAAGTCCAGTGAAGTCCTGCCCTGTTGTTCCCTTTCACATCCAAGTGACAGTAGCTAATGCCATTTCAGAAAAATGGAAGGCGTCTCAGCAGATGAAAGTCATTCGCTTTCATTTCGCGCTGAATGTAAGGACGCAATACTGTGGGAAGCTAGATATTTTCAGCTAGGTTCTGGTTTTCCTCTCTGAATAGAATGTGCAGAGCTCAGATCTAATGAGAGGCTGTCTTAGAGGTGAATGATGGTATCCATGAGGCTTTCAGAATGACTCCATTTAATAATGACAGGTCAATCATGGGAATGGAGGGATCCTGCCTAGACTTACTAAGCCTTTGTTTGCAAACTAAAGGAATTTGTAGATAATCAGTCATTGTGGAAAATTTCAGGACTTTCTGTGGTCTTCCTACAACTGTTTAAAATGTTGTGCTTTTAATTCAACTGATAATAATAATGTGTCTGTCTCAGCAGGCTATGCCTTTTCTGTATCCCAGGTGCCAAACTCCAGCAGCATCAGCCAAACTTCTGATTTACACTTGCTTTTCCTTTGGCCCCATGAGAAACCTGTGACTTTCAGAGAGTGGGATAGTTGCTCATTGTCTTAGAGCTGGTTAGCAAGCAGATCTCATCTTATTCACAGCATGCTGGAATGGGGCTGGAAAATGTTTGATATTTTTTGTTCTTGTTTCTATCTGTTGTCTCCATTTTTCTCTTCTCCTTCCCTCTCCTTAAACGCACTCCATCCAGGCTTTGTTGCCACCTCCTCATCAGGTTCCTCTTGTCAAGATTGTTCATGACCTTTGTTTTGCTAAATCTAGTGTCTAATTATTGGCTGTTATCAGACTTGACCTGTCATGTGGTTTGACAAAGCTGATTGCTCCTTGCAGGAGTTGCCCTTTCCCCTTCATCTCCATGTCCCCCTGGCTCTCTTCTCTCTCATAGACCACCCTTGCATGGTCTCCTGAGCTGTCTCCTTACCTCCCTGACCTTCAGCTGCTGGCATGTTCCAAGGCATGGCCTTGGATCCTTCTATTTTCCCTCTATCAATACTTACTCTCTAGGTAAACCCAGCTGGTCTCATGGCTTTTAACTCCAACTGTGTGCATATCTTCACATCTATATCTGTATCTCTACCCCAACCTCCCTTCTAAACTGCCTGCTCTCCATTAGGAAGTCTGACAGGCAGCCCAAACTTAGACCACACAGACAAGAGCCCATCCACCGACCTGGTTATCCTGCAGCCCTCCCATCTCAGGAAGCAGCCATTCTTCCAGTAGCTGAGGCAAATACCAGGTCTGCTCCTTCTCTCATAACCTGTCTCCAATGCACGAACAAAGCCTTTTGCATCTACCTTGAAAATAGTGAGGAATTGGACCATTTCTCTGACCATTTCCTATCATCATTAACACCCTGGTCCAAGCTACCACCACTGCTCACCAGGCTTATGATCATGGTTCACAATTGATATTTCAGTTTTTGCTCTTGCCCTCTGAGAGTCCACTGTCAACATAGCTACCAAAGAGAAACTTTTAAATCAAAGGATGAGCTACATTGATCTTCTCCCTGAGACTTTCTCGGGATGCCCTACTTCACCCTCAGTAAAAGCCCAAACCCTCAGCTTGGCCTCTAAGACCCACCCCCCTCATCCCCAGTTACCTCTTTCATTCCATGTCCAGCTCTTCTCCCCTCACTCCATTCATCCAGCCCTTGGGCTTCTTTTGCTTCTTGGGTCCATGAGAGATGTGCCTACCTCCAGCCTTCACCCTAGCTGATCAGAGTGGAACACTCTTCCACCAGATCATCTCTCATGTCCTTCCAGCCTTTCCTCAAATGACACTGTCAGCAGGACCTTCCTTGAGTTCTCTTTAACAGAAACACCACCCACACCCACATACCAAGAGTCTTTGCTCCCTTTACTCCATTTAGTTTTCTTCATTCATATCTCACCAGTTGACATACTACACGTTAACTTGCTCACTTTTTTAATAGCCAGTTTCTCTCTCAATCTTCAAAAGACAGGCACTTTGTATTTTCTCTGATCTGTCTCTGGCATGCATCAGTGTCTGACACAGATGATACTCAAAAACTGTTGAATGAATCAACGAATTCAAGCCTTGATCAACATGCTTTTGGTAGTAAGTTTATCTGCATGTGGTACGTTTTGTCATTAAGTGAAAGTGAAGTTGCTCAGTCGTGTCCGACTCTTTGCAACCCCATGGACTGTAGCATACCATGCTCCTCCATCCATGGGATTTTCCAGGCAAGAGTACTGGAGTGGGTTGCTATTTCCTTCTCCAGAGGATCTTCCTGACCCAGGGATCAAACCCGGGTCTCCTACATTGTAGGCAAATGCTTTACTGTCTGAGCCACCAGGGAAGTTTTGTCATTGTAAAGTTTAACAAGAGAGATACTAGTCTTCAGAAGGAGACTGCTGCCCGTATGCTCTGTCAGGTCCTACACTTAGCATGGATAATGGGGTGAGAAGGGTTTGGATCTCCTGAGCCTGTTCCTGCAATCACAGTGTATGTCACCAATATCAGGGCTGGCTGTGTGCTCCAGCATGGACCTGCAGTGATCTGTAGGCCACAACAGGCAGGTTACTTATGGGGTGAGTGGCAGGTCAATCAGGAGAGTGGTCTTTATTAAGCAGGTCCATATCTCCAAATCTTGGATTAGTAAGAAATAACTTTTGGTGACTAAGATCTCTAAAGTATAAGTGAGAAAAGCTACCAGTTTATTGTCACCAACTTTCATCTCAACCAATTTTTTTCCTGAGAAAGGAAAGAAGATAATTCTGGTGAATTGATACTCTATGATGTAAGAATACTTTTCATTTTTCTACCCAACAGGAATAAAACTGCTGAGGGGGGTTTTCTTATGATAGGGTTGTGTCCGAAAGATACAGGATTGAGACTGGAGAAGTTTCTACTAGTTACATCTTGGGAAATTTGAGCCTGAAAATAAATTATGATAGTAACAGATTACGACCCATTGATTGAAATATGCACCCAGAATCCATGCTGATTTAAATAAATGCATAAATGAGAGATTAGATAATCTCTAAATGATAATTAGAACATTATCATCTGAAAATCTTTATAAGGATGGTGATTCAGGCAGGAGACATTACTAGATGCTGCAGTTGGTGGGTGGAATTGGATGGTAAAAGGATATTTGTTGGAGTCTGAGAGCATCTTCCACAAAATTATTCTCAATTATAAAGGAGGTGATGGTGACTTTGCAGTGGAGAGGCTGGCAAATACCAAGATGATCAAGGTGATACTCTCAGTGGTGGGAAGAGTTGATGTTCTGTGCACTGAATGAAACACGGTTCTTGTCGAACTAATCTCCCAGATCATTCCACCCTCGCCTGCCCCTCCTGTGTCCACATGCCATTCTCTACATCTGTGTTTCTATTCCTGCTCTGCAGTTACCTTCATCTGCACCATTTTTCTAGAGCACACATATACAAAACATTAGCATGCATTAGTATAAAATATTGCTTTTTCTCTAACTTACTTCATTCTGTATGACAGACTCATCCGCATCACGACAAATGACCCTATTTCATTTCTTTTTATAGCTGAATAACATTCCATTAAATAAATGTATCATGTCTTCTTTTTCCATTCATCTGTTGACGAACTTTTAGTTTAGTTCCTTGTCCTGGCTATTGTAAATAGTGCTGCAGTGAACTCTGAGGGACATGTGACTTTTTGAATTATGGTTTTCTCAGAGAATATGCTCAACAGTGAGATTGCTGAGTAATATGGTGGTTCTATTTTTAGTTTTTATGGAACCTCCTAAATACTCTACTGTATATAAAACAGATAACTAGTGGGAACCTGCTGTATAACACAGAAGCTCAGCTTGGTGCTCCATGATGACCTGGAGGAGTGGGATGGGGGTGAGGGAGCTCCAAGAAGGAGGGGATATGTGTATACCTACAGCCGATTCACTTAATTGTATATCAGAAACTGATATACCATTGTAAAGCAATAATGCTCCAATTAAAAAAAGAACCAAAAATTTGTTCCTGTTAGGGATCCATGGTCTGAGACTGTTGTGAGGAAACATTAAGCTTCATTTTTTTTATATTGAAACAAGGAAAGTGTGAGGAATTTTCCTAGACTGGAGAAGACTGAAAAGATAACTACATGAAGCATGTGATCCTGGACAGAATCAGGAAGCAGAAGGGAAAGGAGGAGGCACTAGGAAAGTTAGCAATATTTGAACGGGACCTGTGAGTTGGATGCCAATGTACTGAAGTAAATGTCTTGATTAAGAAGGTTGTATAGTGTTTACCTAGAAGAGTGTTTTTGGAGGAAAGCACACTGTAATATTTAGGGGTATCAGCAGCTTCCTCACAAATGATTCTAAAAAAAGACTAATGATATAATGATCACAGATAGATAGGACTAGTTTTCTGTATTTCAAAATGGACCATTGAAAAGAAAGTGGAGAGACAGTGGAAGAGAGTATCCTGATAAGAATAGTATTCCTAGTAATGAGCTTTCTATCAGAATCAGTCAAAAATTTAATTAGCCCTTAGCATGCTCTAGTCTGCCAGGTTAATTATAGTGGAAATATCCAACAAATGGAAATTATTAATATAGTTATTCATTTTTAAATCAGGGCCATAACGACACAGAATTCTATTACCCACAGCAAAGCAGTGTCTATAGTCCAAAAAATTTCCAGGGAGAACTAAAGATTCCCTTTTCTTTTTTATTTTAGTTCTTTATAGGTTTTAAAATAAGATTCTTTCATTTTAAAGATCCCTAAAGAAAATTTCAAAAATATTGAGAATTGGGGAAAAAAGAACAAAGAAAATCTATCGCTTGTGTTAACATTCTGGTTCATTTTCTTCCCCATTTCCTGAAGCAGTCTTTTGTCTTGTTTGAGACAAGTCTAATCATATTTATGCACACTTTTATCCTCTGGATCTTTCTCCTAGTATCTCTAGTGTTTTTCCATGCTGCCGCATGGTCTTTCTCAATTACAACTTTAATGGCTAATAATACTCCATTATGTAGAATTACTGCTGTGGGCTACTTGCCCATCCCTGTGGATGACAGAGCAGGGAAGCAAACAGGGCTTGAACCTTGATGTCCAAACACACTGCTGCTGTACTTCTGGGTCCAAGATGATTCATTTTCAAACTAAATTGACTTTACTAGGATTTTTCTATTACTATAATCAAATGTTGATAAGAGAGCTTACAGTTTAGAAGTTTGGAAACAATTGTCAGTGATGAAGGTACCAATGCCTTGAAGACAAGGAAGTTTATTGTCAGAGACTAGCCTTGTTATAACCTCAGATATGCAGTTGACACCACCCTTATGGAAGAAATTGAAGAGGAATTAAAGAGCTTCTGGATGAAGGTGAAAGATGAGAGTGTGAAAAAGCCGGCTTAAAACTCAACATTCAAAAAACTAAGATCATAGTATCTGGTCCCATCATTTCATGGCAGCAGATGGGGAAACAATGGAAACAGTGACAGACTTTATTTTCTTGGGTTCCAAGATCGCTGTGGATGGTGACTGCAGCCATGAAATTAAAAGACCCCTGCTATGACAAACCTAGGCAGCATACTGAAAAGCTGAGACATCAGTTTGCTGACAAAGGTCCATATAGTCAAAGCTATGGTTTTCCAGTAGTCATGTATAAATGTGAGAGTTGAACCATTAAAGAAGACTGAGTGCTGTATAATTGATGCTTTTGAACTATGGTGCTGGAGAAGACTCTTGAAAGTTCCTTGGACTGCAAGGAGATCAAACCAGTCAATCCTAAAGGAAATCAGTCCTGAGTATTCATTGGAAGGACTGATGCTGAAGCTGAAGCTCCAAAATTTGGCCACCTGATGAGAAGAACTGATTCATTGGAAAAGACCCTGATGCTGGGAAAGATTGAAGGCAGGAGGAGAAAAGGATGACAGAAAATGAGATGGTTGGATGGTATCACCTACTCAATGGATATGAGTTTAAGCAAACTCTGGGAGATAGTGAAGGACAGGGAAGCCTCGTATGCTTCAGTCCATAGGGTTGCAAAGAGTTGGACAGAAGTGAGCGACTGAACAATAGAATGTTTTCCCTTCCCCACATTTTACCGTCACAATAATGGCTCCAATATAATAGGAGTGGGTCACAGTAAAAAGGGCTAAAATCCAGAGACTCTGAGAAGCAGGACTTGGGGAAGCTCAAAGTCAAGAACAGAGATGAAGGCAAGGACATGACGGGAGCTAACTCCTGTGGTACCTACAGCTATAAATACTAATCAAAGTCCAACACCTAGCCAGATTCACATAAATTCTCAAACAGAAGAGACTATTTACTTTAGTTCCTATTACCCAGTAAGGGCTTCCCTGATAGCTCAGTTGGTAAAGAATCCACCTTTAATGCAGGAGACCCTGGTTCAATTCCTGGGTCAAGAAGATCCACTGGAGAAGGGATAGGCTACCCATTCCAGTATTCTTGGGCTTCCCTTGTGACTCAGCTGGTAAAAAATCTGCCTGCAATGTGGGTGGGTTCGATCCCTGGGTTGGGAAGATTCCCTAGAGAAAAAAAAAAGGCTACCTGCTCCTGTTTTCTGGCCTGGAGAATTCTGTGGACTGTATAGTCCATGGGGTCGCAAAGAGTCAGACACAACTGAGTGACTTTCACTTTCACCCAGTAAAGCATGTTCATCTTTCACCTTGGAGTGCTAAAAGGCAAAATAAGCAAGCAAATAATCCCCCAAACTCACAGTCTGCGAAGACAAAGCAAACATCAGAACTAGACTCAGATATGACACAGATGTTGGAATTATCAGATAATTTAAAATAAGTGAGATTAATTTGTTAAGCACTCTTAGGGAAATAGTTGACAACTTGCAAGAACAGAACAGCACTGAAAGCAGAGAGAGAGAAGTTCTAAGAAAGAATCAAAGAAAATGTTAGAAAGCATTAGAAGTTAGAAGCACTGTGATCAGGAATAAAAGTGAAGAATGGTTTTGATCCATATATTAGTGGCTTGAACAGCCAAGGGAAGGACAAGTGAGCCTGAAGATATATACACATCACACACACACACACACACACACACACATACATTTACTACTCTTAGGTATATTATGTTCAAATTACACAAAATTAACAACAAAGATTAAACTTTGAAATCAAAGTGAGGAATAGGAGGGATGGAAATACCACAACCTATAGAAAAATAAGAATGAGAATTTCAGTAGACTTCACATTGAAAATTATGCAAACAAGAGTGGAATGTAGTGCTTAAAGGATAAACGAAAAAAAATCCACCAACCTAGAATTTTATGTAAAGCAAAATCAATTTTTCAAAAGTCAAGGAGAAATAAAGATTTCTGCAAACTAAAACCAAGGAAATTAAGAGAATTAATTAAGTAAAGTAAAACATTTATTAATCTCATTAATCTGAAATATAACTTTTTTCTTTTTTTATACTGAAGAAAAATTGCTTTACAGAATTTTGTTGTTTTCTGTCAAACCTCAACATGAATCAGCCATAGGTATACATATATCCCTTCCCTTTTATACCTCCCCCTCATCTCCCCCCACATCCCACCCCTCTAGATTAATACAGAGCCCCTGTTTGAGTTTCCTGAACCATAGAGCAAATTCCCTTTGGCTATCTATTTTACATATGGTAATGCAAGTTTCCCTGTTATTCTTTCCATACATCTCACCTTCTTCTCCCTTCTCCCCATGTCCATGAGTCTATTCTCTATGTCTATTTCTCCACTGCTGCTGCTGCTGCTGCTGCTGCTGCTGCTGCTGCTAAGTTGCTTCAGTCGTGTCAGACTCTGTGCGACCCCATAGATGGTAGCCCACCAGGCTCCCCCATTCCTGGGATTCTCTAGGCAAGAACACTGGAGTGGGTTGCCATTTCCTTCTCCAATGCATGAAAATGAAAGGTGAAAGTGAAGTCGCTCAGTCGTGTCCAACTGTTTGCCACCCCATGGACTGCAGCCTACCAGGCTCCTCCGTCCATGGGATTTTCCAGGCAAAAGGACTGGAGTGGGGTGCCATTGCCTTCTCCTCTGCTGCCCTAAAAATAAAATTTTCGGTACCATTTTTCTAGATTCCGTATATATGCATTAGAATACGATATTTATCTTTCTCATTCTGACTCACTTCACTCTGTATAATAGGTTCAAGGTTCATCCACCTCATTAGAACTGACTCAAATGCATTCCTTTTGATGGATGAGTAATATTTCATTGTGTATACGTACCACAACTTCTTATCCATTCATCTGTGAATGGACATCTAGGTTGCTTCCACGTTCCAGCTATTGTAAATAGTGCTGCCATGAACAATGGGATACATGTGCGTTTTTCAATTTTCGTTTCCTAAGGTATATGCCTGGGAGTAGGATTGCTGGGTCGTACGGTGATTTTATTCCTAGTTTTTTAAGGAATTTCCATACGGTCATCTATAGTGGCTGTATCAATTTGCATTCACACCAAGGGTGCAAGAGTGTTCCCCTTTCTCCACACTCTCTGCAGCATTTATTGTTTGTAGACTTTTTAATGATGGCCATTCTGACTGGTGTGAGGTGATATCTCATTGTAGTTTTGATTTGCATTTCTCTAATAATGAGCGATGTTGAGCATCTTTTCATGTGTTTGTTAGCCATCTGCATGTCTTCTTCAGAGAAATGTCTGTTTAGGTCTTTTTCCCACTTTTTGACTGGGTTGTTTGTTTTTCTGGCATTGAGTTGTATGAGCTGCTTGTATACTTTGGAAATTAATCCTTTGTCAGATGTTTCATTTGCTATTGCTTTCTCCTACTCTGAGGGTTGTCTTTTCACTTTGCTTATAGTTTCCTTTGCTGTGCAAAAGTTTCTCAGTTTAATGAAGTCCCACTTGCTTACTTTTGTTTTTATTTCTGTTTCTCTAGGACGTGGGTCAGAGGATCTTGCTTTGATTTATGTAATCGAGTATTCTACCTATGTTTTCCTCTAAGAGTTTTATAGTTTCTAGTCTTACATTTAGGTATTTAATCCATTTTGACTTTATCTTTGTGTATGGTGTTAGAAAGTGTTCTAATTACATTCTTTTACATGCAGCTGTCCAGTTTTCCCATCACCATTTATTGAAGAAGCTGTCTTTGCCCCATTGTATATTCTTGCCTCCTTTGTCAAAAGTAAGGTACCCATAGGTGCATGGGTTTATTTCTGGACTTTCTGTTTTTTTTTTTTTAATTAATTTTTTTTATTTAATTTTAAAATCTTTAATTCTTACATGTGTTCCCAAACATGAAACCCCCTCCCACCTCCCTCCCCATAACATCTCTGTGGGTCATCCCCATGCACCAGCCCCAAGCATGCTGTATCCTGCGTCAGACATAGACTGGCGATTCAATTCTTACATGATAGTATACATGATAGAATGCCATTCTCCCAAATCAGCCCACCCTCTCCCTCTCCCTCTGAGTCCAAAAGTCCGTTATACACCGCTGTGTCTTTTTTCCTGTCTTGCATAGGGGTCGTCATTGCTATCTTTCTAAATTCCATATATACGTGTTAGTATACTGTATTGGTGTTTTTCTTTCTGGCTTACTTCACTCTGTATAATCGGCTCCAGTTTCATCCATCTCATCAGAACTGATTCAAATGAATTCTTTTTAACGGCTGAGTAATACTCCATTGTGTACATGTACCACAGCTTTCTTATCCATTCATCTGCTGATGGACATCTAGGTTGTTTCCATGTCCTGGCTATTATAAACAGTGCTGCGATGAACATTGGGGTACATGTGTCTCTTTCAATTCTGGTTTCCTCGGTGTGTATGCCCAGCAGTGGGATTGCTGGGTCATAAGGTAGTTCTATTTGCAATTTTTTAAGGAATCTCCACACTGTTCTCCATAGTGGCTGTACTAGTTTGCATTCCCACCAACAGTGTAGGAGGGTTCCCTTTTCTCCACACCCTCTCCAGCATTTATTGCTTGCAGATTTTTGGATCGCAGCCATTCTGACTGGTGTGAAGTGGTACCTCATTGTGGTTTTGATGTGCATTTCTCTGATAATGAGTGATGTTGAGCATCTTTTCATGTGTTTGTTAGCCATCTGTATGTCTTCTTTGGAGAAATGTCTATTTAGTTCTTTGGCCCATTTTTTGATTGGGTCGTTTAGTTTTCTGGAATTGAGTTGCATAAGATGCTTGTATATTTTTGAGATTAGTTGTTTGTCAGTTGCTTCATTTGCTATTGTTTTCTCCCATTCAGAAGGCTGTCTTTTCACCTTGCTTATATTTTCCTTTGTTGTGCAGAAGCTTTTAATTTTAATTAGATCCCATTTCTTTATTTTTGCTTTTATTTCCAGAATTCTGGGAGGTGGATCATAGAGGATCCTGCTGTGATTTATGTCTGAGAGTGTTTTGCCTATGTTATCCTCTAGGAGTTTTATAGTTTCTGGTCTTACATTTAGATCTTTAATCCATTTTGAGTTTATTTTTGTGTGTGGTGTTAGAAAGTGATCTAGTTTCATTCTTTTACAAGTGGTTGACCAGTTTTCCCAGCACCACTTGTTAAAGAGATTGTCTTTACTCCATTGTATAT
Organism: Capricornis sumatraensis; assembly: GCF_032405125.1. Taxonomy (NCBI): domain Eukaryota; kingdom Metazoa; phylum Chordata; class Mammalia; order Artiodactyla; family Bovidae; genus Capricornis; species Capricornis sumatraensis. The sequence continues at coordinate 98,378,253 of NC_091074.1, read as the reverse complement.
TCTTGCCTCCTTTGTCAAAGATAAGGTGTCCATATGTGTGTGGATTTATCTCTGGGCTTTCTATTTTGTTCCATTGATCTATATGTCTGTCTTTGTGCCAGTACCATACTGTTTTGATGACTGTGGCTTTGTAGTAGAGCCTGAAGTCAGGCAAGTTGATTCCTCCAGTTCCATTCTTCTTTCTCAAGATTGCTTTGGCAATTCGAGGTTTTTTGTATTTCCATACAAATCTTGAAATTATTTGTTCTAGTTCTGTGAAAAATATGGCTGGTAGCTTGATAGGGATTGCATTGAATTTGTAAATTGCTTTGGGTAGTATACTCATTTTCACTATATTGATTCTTCTGACCCATGAACATGGTATATTTCTCCATCTATTAGTGTCCTCTTTGATTTCTTTCTTCAGTGTTTTATAGTTTTCTATACATAGGTCTTTAGTTTCTTTGGGTAGATATATTCCTAAGTATTTTATTCTTTTCGTTGCAATGGTGAATGGAATTGTTTCCTTAATTTCTTTTTCTACTTTCTCATTATTAGTGTATAGGAATGCAAGGGATTTCTGAGTGTTGATTTTTGTATCCGGCAACTTTACTATGTTCATTGATGAGCTCTAGTAATTTTCTGGTGGAGTCTTTAGGGTTTTCCATGTAGAGGATCATGTCATCTGCAAACAGTGAGAGTTTTACTTCTTCTTTTCCAGTTTGGATTCCTTTTATTTCTTTTTCTGCTCTGATTGCTGTGGCCAAAACTTCCAGAACTATGTTGAATAGTAGCGGTGAAAGTGGGCACCCTTGTCTTGTTCCTGACTTTAGGGGAAATGCTTTCAATTTTTCACCATTGAGGATAATGTTTGCTGTGGGTTTGTCATATATAGCTTTTATTATGTTGAGGTATGTTCCTTCTATTCCTGTTTTCTGGAGAGTTTTTATCATAAATGGATGTTGAATTTTGTCAAAGGCCTTCTCTGCATCTATTGAGATAATCATATGGTTTTTATTTTTCAATTTGTTAATGTGGTGAATTACATTGATTGATTTGCGGATATTGAAGAATCCTTGCATCCCTGGGATAAAGCCCACTTGGTCATGGTGTATGATCTTTTTAATGTGTTGTTGGATTCTGATTGCTAGAATTTTGTTGAGGATTTTTGCATCTATGTTCATCAGTGATATTGGCCTGTAGTTTTCTTTTTTTGTGACATCTTTGTCAGGTTTTGGTATTAGGGTGATGGTGGCCTCATAGAATGAGTTTGGAAGTTTACCTTCCTCTGCAATTTTCTGGAAGAGTTTGAGTAGGATAGGTGTTAGCTCTTCTCGAAATTTTTGGTAGAATTCAGCTGTGAAGCCGTCTGGACCTGGGCTTTTGTTTGCTGGAAGATTTCTGATTACAGTTTCAATTTCCGTGCTTGTGATGGGTCTGTTAAGATTTTCTATTTCTTCCTGGTTCAGTTTTGGAAAATTGTACTTTTCTAAGAATTTGTGCATTTCTTCCACGTTGTCCATTTTATTGGCATACAACTGCTGATAGTAGTCTCTTATGATCCTTTGGATTTCTGTGTTGTCTGTTGTGATCTCTCCATTTTCATTTCTAATTTTATTGATTTGATTTTTCTCTCTTTGCTTCTTGATGAGTCTGGCTAATGGTTTGTCAATTTTATTTATCCTTTCAAAGAACCAGCTTTGGCCTTGTTGATTTTTGCTATGGTCTCTTTTGTTTCTTTAGCATTTATTTCTGCCCTAATTTTTAAGATTTCTTTCCTTCTACTAACTCTGGGGTTCTCCAATTCTTCTTTTTCTAGTTGCTTTAGTTGTAAAGTTAGGTTATTTATTTGACTTTTTTCTTGTTTCTTGAGGTATGCCTGTGTTGCTATGAACTTTCCTCTAAGCACTGCTTTTATAGTGTCCCACAGGTTTTGGGTTGTTGTGTTTTCATTTTCATTAGTTTCTATGCATATTTTGATTTCTTTTTTGATTTCTTCTGTGATTTGTTGGTTATTCAGAAGTGTGTTGTTCAACCTCCATATGTTGGAATTTTTAGTAGTTTTTCTCCTGTAATTGAGATCTAATCTTAATGCATTATGGTCAGAAAAGATGCTTGGAATGATTTCGATTTTTTTGAATTTATCAAATTTAGATTTATGGCCCAGGATGTGATCTATCCTGGAGAAGGTTCCATGAGCACTTGAAAAAAAGGTGAAATTCATTGTTTTGGGGTGAAATGTCCTATAGATATCAATTAGGTCTAATTGATCTAATGTATCATTTAAATTTTGCATTTCTTTGTTAATTTTCTGTTTAGTTGATCTGTCCATAGGTGTGAGTGGGGTATTAAAGTCTCCCACTATTATTGTGTTATTGTTGATTTCCCCTTTCATACTTGTTAGCATTTGTCTTACATATTGCGGTGCTCCTATATTGGGTGCATATATATTTATAATTGTTATATCTTCTTCTTGGATTGATCCTTTGATCATTATGTAATGGCCTTCTTTGTCTCTTTTCACAGCCTTTGTTTTAAAGTCTATTTTATCAGATATGAGTATTGCCACTCCTGCTTTCTTTTGGTCTCTATTTGCGTGATATATCTTTTTCCAGCCCTTCACTTTCAGTCTGTATGTGTCCCTTGTTTTGAGGTGGGTCTCTTGTAAGCAGCATATAGAGGGGTCTTGTTTTTGTATCCATTCGGCCGGTCTTTGCCTTTTGGTTGGGGCGTTCAACCCATTTACGTTTAAGGTAATTATTGATAAGTATGATCCAGTTACCATTTACTTTATTGTTTTGGGTTCGGGTTTATACACCCTTTTCATGTTTCCTGTCTAGAGAATATCCTTTAGAATTTGTTGGAGAGCTGGTTTGGTGGTGCTGAATTCTCTCAGCTTTTGCTTGTCTGTAAAGCTTTTGATTTCTCCTTCGTATTTGAATGAGATCCTTGCTGGGTACAGTAATCTGGGCTGTAGGTTATTGTCTTTCATCACTTTAAGTATGTCTTGCCATTCCCTCCTGGCCTGAAGAGTTTCTATTGAAAGATCAGCTGTTATCCTTATGGGAATCCCCTTGTGTGTTATTTGTTGTTTTTCCCTTGCTGCTTTTAATATTTGTTCTTTGTGTTTGACCTTTGTTAATTTAATTAATATATGTCTTGGGGTGTTTCGCCTTGGGTTTATCCTATTTGGAACTCTCTGTGTTTCTTGGACTTGGGTGATTATTTCCTTCCCCATTTTAGGGAAGTTTTCAACTATTATCTCCTCAAGGATTTTCTCATGGTCTTTCTTTTTGTCTTCTTCTTCTGGGACTCCTATAATTCGAATGTTGGAGCGTTTCATATTGTCCTGGAGGTCTCTGAGGTTGTCCTCATTTCTTTTAATTCGTTTTTCTTGTTTCCTCTCTGATTCATTAATTTCTACCATTCTATCTTCTATTTCACTAATCCTATCTTCTGCCTCCGTTATTCTACTATTTGTTGCCTCCAGAGTGTTTCTGATCTCATTTATTGCGTTATTCATTATATTTTGACTCTTTTTTATCTCTTCTAGGTCCTTGTTAAACCTTTCTTGCATCTTCTCAATCCTTGTCTCTAGGCTAGTTATCTGTGATTCCATTTTGATTTCAAGATTTTGGATCATTTTCACTATCAATATTCGGAATTCCTTCTCAGGTAGATTCCCTACTTCTTCCTCTTTTGTTTGGTTTGGTGGGCAACTCTCCTGTTCCTTTACCTGCTGAGTATTCTTCTGTCTCTTCATCTTGGTTATATTGCTGCATTTGGGGTGGTCTTTTTATATTCTGGTAATTTGTGGAGTTCTCTTTATTATGGAGCTTCCTCACTGTGGGTGGGGTTCTATCAGTGGCTTGTCAAGGTTTCCTGGTTAGGGAGGCTTGTGTTGGAGTTCTGGTGGGTGGAGCTGGGTTTCTTCTCTCTGGAGTGCAGTGGAGTGACCAGTGATGGGTTATGAGACATCAAAAGTTTTGGAATAATTTTGAGCTGCCTGTATATTCAAGCTCAGGGGAGTGTTCCTGTGTTGCTGGAGAATCTGAGTGATATGTCTTGTTTTGGAACTTGTTGGCCCTTGGGTGGAGCTTGGTTTCAGTGCAGGTATGAAGGCATTTGATGAGCTCCTATTGCTTAATGTTCCCTGAATTCAAGAGTTCTCTAATGTTTTCAGGCTTTGGATTTAAGCCTCCTGCTTCTGGTCTTCAGTTTTGTTTTTACAGTAGCCTCTAGACTTCTCCATCTATACAGCACCGATGATAAAACATCTAGGTTAAAGATGAAAAGTTTCTCCACATTGAGGGACACTCAGAGAGGTTCACTGAGTTACAAGGAGAACAGAAGATGGAGGGGGTAGTTAGAGGTAACTGGAATGAGATGCGGTGAGATCAAAAGAGGAGAGAGCAAGCTAGGCAGTAGTCACTTCCTTATGTGCACTCTATAGTCTGGCCCGCTCAGAGGTATTTACGGAGTTATAGAGGGAAGAGGAGAGGGAGGAAGTAGACAGTGGTGACCAGGGGGATAAGAGAGAGGAATGAGAAGGAGAGAGACAAATCCTGCCAGTAACCAGTTCCTTAGGTGTTCTCCACCGTCTGGAACACACAGAGATTCACAGAGTTGGATAGAGAAGAGATGGAGGAGAAAAGAGACAGAGGCCACCTGGTGGAGAAAAAGGAGAGTCCATAGGAGAAGAGAGTGGTCAAGCCAGTAATCTCGCTCTCAGGTAAACTTGGGTAGTGAAGTTTGGGTTTTTAAATGAACAAAATTGACAACAAAAACCTAAGAGCAAAGGTTAAAAATCTGTTTTTGAAGACAATGGTCTGCTTTTCTGGTTGCCTGATGTCCTCTGCCAGCCTACAGAAGTTGTTTTGTGGAGTTTGCTCAGCGTTGAAATGTTCTTTTGAGGAATTTGTGAGGGAGAAAGTGGTCTTCCCGTCCTATTCCTCCGCCATCTCTATGCTCCTTCACCTGGACTTTCTGTCTTGTTCCATTCGTCTATATTTCTGTTTTTGTGCCAGTAACACACTATCTTGATGACTGTAGCTTTGTAATGTAATCTGAAGCCAGGAAGGTTGATTCCTCCAGCTCCATTCTTTTTCTCAAGACTGGTTTGGCTCTTCAGGGTCTTTTGCATTTCCATATGAATTGTGAATTTTTTTGTTCTAGTTCTATGGAAAATGCCATTGGTAATTTGATAGGAGTCACACTGAATCTGTAAACTGCATTTGGTAGCATAGTCATTTTCACAATATTGATTCTTCCAAGCCAGAAACATGGAATAACTCTCCATCTGTTTATGCTGTCTTTGATTTCTTTCATTAGTGTGTTATAATTTTCTGTGTGCAGTTCTTTTGTCTCAGGTAAGTTTATTCCTAGATATTTAATTCTTTTTGTTGCAATGGTGAATGGGATTGATTCCTTAATTTCTCTTTCTGATTTTTCATTGTTAGTATAAAGAAATGCAAGTGATTTCTCTGTACTGATTTTGTATCCTGCAACTTTGCTAAATTCATGAAATTCATTAGCTCTAGTAATTTTCTGATACTATCCTTAGGGTTTTCCAAGCACAGTATCATGTCATCTTCCATCTGTCATCTGTAAATGAGAGCTTTACTTCCTTTTCCAATTTGGATTCCTTTTATTTCTTTTTCTTTCTTAATTGCTGCAGCTAGGACTTCCAGAACTATGTTAAATAATGGTGGGGAAAGTGGATACCCTTGTCTTGTTCCTGAACGTCAGTTCAGTTCAGTCACTCAGTCGTGTCCGACTCTTTGCAACCCCATGAACTGCAGCACACCAGGCCTCCCTGTCCATCACCAACTCGCGGAGTTCACTCAGACTCACGTCCATCAAGTCAGTGATGCCATCCAGCCATCTCATCCTCTGTTGTCCCCTTCTCCTCCTGCCCCCAATCCCTCCCTGCATCATGGTCTGTTCCAATGAGTCAACTCTTTGCATGCGGTGGCCAAAGTACTGGAGTTTCAGCTTCAGCATCATTCCTTCTAAAGAACACCCAGGACTGATCTCCTTGAGGATGGACTGGTTGGATCTCCTTGCAGTCCAAGGGACTCTCAAGAGTCTTCTCCAATACCACAGTTCAAAAGCATCAATTCTTCGGTGCTCAGTTTTCTTTACAGTCCAACTCTCATGTCCATACATGACCACTGGAAAAACCATAGCCTTGACTAAACAGACCTTTGTTGGCAAAGTAATGTCTCTGCTTTTCAATATGCTATCTATGTTGCTCATAACTTTTCTTCCAAGGAGTAAGCATCTTTTAAATCACCATCTGCAGTGATTTTGGAGCCCCAAAAGATAAAGTCTGACACTGTTTCCACTGTTTCCCCATCTATTTCCCCTGAAGTGATGGGACCAGATGCCATAATCTTCATTTTCTGAAAGTTGAGCTTTAAGCCAACTTTTTCACTCTCCTCTTTCACTTTCATCAAGAGGCTTTTTAGTTACTCTTTACTTTCTGCCATAAGGGTGGTGTCATCTGCATATCTGAGGTTATTGATATTTCTCCCAGCAATCTTGATTCCAGCTTGTGCTTCTTCCAGCCCAGCATTTCTCATGATGTACTCTGCATATAAGTTCAATAAACAGGGTAACAATATACAGACTTGACATGCTTTTGAACTGTGGTGTTGGAGAAGACTCTTGAGAGTCCCTTGGGCTGCAAGGAGATCCAACCAGTCCATTCTGAAGATCAGCCCTGGGATTTCTTTGGAAGGAATGATGCTGAAGCTGAAACTCCAGTACTTTGGCCACCTCATGTGAAGAGTTGACGCACTGGAAAAGACTCTGATGCTGGGAGGGATTGGGGGCAGGAGGAGAAGGGGACAACTGAGGATGAGATGGCTGGATGGCATCATTGACTCAATGGACATGAATCTGAGTGAACTCTGGGAGTTGGTGATGGACAGACAGGCCTGGCGTGCTGCAATTCATGGGGTCATAAAGAGTCGAACATGACTGAGCGACTGAACTGAACTGAACCAGTCTGTTGTTCCATGTCCATTTCTAACTCTTGCTTCCTGACCTGCATATAGGTTTCTCAAGGGGCAGGTCAGGTGGTCTGGTATTCCCATCTCTTTCAAAATTTCCCACAGTTTATTGTGATCCACACAGTCAAAGGCTTTGGCATAGTCAATAAAGCAGAAATAGATGTTTTTCTGGAACTCTCTTGCTTTTTTGAGGATCCAGCGGATGTTGGCAATTTGATCTCTGGTTCCTCTGCCTTTTCTAAAAGCAGCTTGAACATCTGGAAGTTCACGTTTCATGTATTGCTGAAGCCCAATCTTAGGGGAATGCTTTCAGTTTTTCACCATTGAGAATAATATTTGCTGTAGGCTTATCATCTATGGCCTTTACTATGTTGAGGTAGGTTCCTTCCATGCCCATTTTTTGAAAAGAGTTTTAGTCATAAATGGGTGCTGAATTTTTTCAAAGGCTTTTCCTGCACATATTGAGATTATCATATGGCTTTTATCTTTCAATTTGTTAATGTAGTGTCTCACATTGATTGCCAATTTGCATATATTGAAAAATCCTTGCATCCCTGGAATAAACCCAGCTTGATCATGAAGTATGAGCTTTTTGATATGTTGCTGAAATCTGTTTGCTAAAATTTTGTGAAGAATTTTTGCATCTATTTTCATCAGTGATATTGGCCTGTAGTTTTCTTTTTTGTGTTGTCTCTTCTGGTTTTGGTATCAGGGTGATGGTGACCTCTTATAATGAGGTTGGAAGTGTTTCTTCCTCTGCAATTTTTTGAAAGAGTTTTAGAAGGATAGGCATTAGCTCTTCTCTAAATGTTTGATAGAATTCTCCTGTGAAGCCACCTGGTCCTGGGCTTTTGTTTTTGGGAGATTTTTGATCATAGGTTCAATTTCAGTGCTTGTCATTAGGTTCTTCATAATTTCTATTTCTTCCTGGTCCAGTCTTGGAAGATCGAGCTTTTCTAAGAATCTGTCCATTTCTTCCAGGTTATGCATTTTATTGACATAGAGTTGTTCATAATAGTCTCTTATAATCCTTTGCATTTCTGCATTGTCTCTTGTAACCTCTCCTTTTTCATTTCTAATTTTGTTGATTTGATTCTTCTCTCTTTTTTTCTTGATGAGTCTGGCTAAAGGCTTGTCAATTTTGTTTATCTTCTCAAAGAATCAGCTCTTAGTTTTATTAATCTTTACTATTGTTTCTTTCATTTCTTTTTCATTTATTTCTGCTCAGATCTTTATGGTTTCTTTCTTTCTACTATTGTGAGGGTTTTTTGGTTCTTCTTTTTCCAGTTGTTTTAGGTGTAAAGTTAGGTTGTCTATTCAATGTTTTTCTTGTTTCTTGAGGTAGGATTGCATTGCTATAAACTTCCCTCTTAGAACTATTTTTGCTGAATCCCAAAGGTTTTGAGTTGTCATGTTTTCATTGTCATTTGTTTCTAGAAGTTTTTTTATTTCTTCAGTAACCTGTTGGTTATTTAGAAACGTGTTGTTTAATCTCCATGTGTTTCTATTTCTTACAGTTTTTTTCCTATAATTGATATCTAGTCTCATAGCATTGTGGTTGGAGAAGATGCTTGATATGTTTTCAATTTTCTTAAATTTACTGAGGTTTGATTTGTCACCCAAGATGTGGTGTATCCTGGAGAATGTTCCATGTGCACTTGAGAAGAAGGTATATTCTTGTGCATTTGGATGAAATATCCTGAAGCTATCAATGAGATGCATCTCATCTAATGTATCATTTAAGACTTGTGTTTCCTTATTAATTTTCTGTTTTGATGATCTGTCCTTTGGTGTGAGTGGGGTGTTAAAATCTCCTACTATTATTGTGTTACTGTCAATTTCTCTTTTTATGTCTGTTAGTGCTTGTCTTATGTATTGAGTTGCTCCTATGTTGGGTGCAAACTTCCCTTGTGGCTCAGATAGTAAAGAGTCTGCCTACAATGTGGGAGACCGGGGTTCAATCCCTGGGTTGGGAAGATCCCCTGGAGAAGGAAATGGCTACCCATTCCAGTATTCTTGCCTGGAAAATCCCATGGATGGAGGAGCCTGGCAGGCTGCAGTCCATAGGGTTGCAAAGAGTTGGACACGACTGAGTTACTTCACTTCACTTCACTTCATTTCATTTATGTTGGGTGCATAGATACTTACAACTGTTATGTCTTCCTCTCAGACTGAACCCTTGATCATTATGTAGTGTCCTTCCTTATCTCTTGTAATTTTCCTAATTTTAAGGTCTATATTGTCTGATATGAGGATTGCTACTCCAGCTTTCTTTTTCTTCCCATTTGCATGGAATATATTTTTCCATCCTCTCACTTTCAATACATACATGTCTTCAGGTCTGAGGTGGGTTTCTTGTAGACAGCATATAAATGGGTCTTGTCTTTGTATTCATTCAGCTAGTCTATGTCCTTTGATTGGAGTATTTAATCCATTTACATTTAAAGTAGTTATTGATATATATGTTCCTATTGCCATTTTCTTAATTGTTTGGGGGTGATTTTGTAGATCTTTTTTCTTCTCTTATATTTCTTGACTATCTAAGTCCCTTTAACATTTTTTCTAAAGCTGGTTTGGTGCTACTGAATTGTCTTTTTGCTTGTCTGAAAAGCTATTTATTTCTCCATCAATTTTGAATGAGATCCTTGCCAGGTACTGTAAACTTGATTGTAGATTTTTCCCTTTCAATACTTTAAATATATCTTGCCATTCTCTTGTGGCTTGCAGAATTTGTGCTGAAAAATCACCTGCAAAGCATATGGGGTTTCCCTTGTGTATAACTTGTTGCTTCTTCCTTGCTTCTTTTAATATTCTTTCTTTGTGTTTAGTCTTAATTTGATTAGTATGTGTCTTGGCATGTTTCTCCTTGGGTTTATCCTGTATGGGACTCTCTGTTCCTCTTGGACTTGATCAACTATTTCCTTTTCCATGTTGGGAAGTTTGCATTCATAATTTCTTCATAAACTTTCTCATACCCTTTCTTTTTTTCTTCTTCTTCTGGGACCCCTATTATTCAAATGTTGGTACGTTTGATATTGACCCAGAGATCTCTGAGACTATCCTCAGTTCTTTTAACTTTATTCTGCTCTTCAGAAGTTATATCCAGTATTTTATCTTCCAGCTCACTGATTCTTTCATTTCAGATATTCTGCTCTTGATTCCTTCTAGAGTATTTTTAATTTCAGTAATTGTGTTGTTTGTCTCTGTATGTTTATTCTTCAATTATTTTAGGTCTGTGTTAATTGATTCTTACACTTTCTCCATTTTGTTTTCAAGGTTTTGGATCATCTTTACCATCATTATTCTGAATTGTTTTTCAGGTTCAGTTCAGTTCAGTCGCTCAATCGTGTCCAACTCTTTGCGACCCCGTGAATTGCAGCACGCCAGGCCTCCCTGTCCATCACCATCTCCCAGAGTTCACTCAGAGTCGTGTCCATCGAGTCAGTGATGCCATCCAGCCATCTCATCCTCAGTTGTCCCCTTCTCCTCCTGCCCCCAATCCCTCCCAGCATCAGAGTCTTCTTCAATGAGTCAACTCTTCCCATGAGGTTGCCAAAGTACTGGAGCTTCAGCTGTAGCATCATTCCTTCCAAAGAAATCCATGGGTTGATCTCCTTCAGAATGGACTGGTTGGATCTCCTTGCAGTCCAAGGGACTCTCAAGAGTCTTCTCCAATACTACAGTTCAGAAGTATCAATTCTTCAGCGCTCAGCCTTCTTCACAGTCCAACTCTCATGTCCATACATGACTACGGGAAAAACCATAGCCTTGACTAGACGGACCTTAGTCGACAAAGTAATGTCTCTGCTTTTGAATATGCTATCTAGATTGGTCATAACTTTTCTTCCAAGGAGTAAGCATCTTTTAATTTCATGGCTGCAGTCACCATCTGCAGTGATTTTGGAGCCCAAAAAAATAAAGTCTGACACTGTTTCCAGTGTTTCCCCATCTATTTCCCATGGAGTGATGGGACCGAATGCCATGATCTTCGTTTTGTGAATGTTGAGCTTTAAGCCAACTTTTTCACTCTCCTCTTTCACTTTCATCAAGAGGCTTTTTAGTTCCTCTTCACTTTCTGCCATAAGGGTGGTGTCATCTGCATATCTGAGGTTATTGATATTTCTCCCGGCAATCTTGATTCCAGCTTCTGCTTCTTCCAGCCCAGCATTTCTCATGATGTACTCTGCATATAAGTTAAATAAGCACGGTGACAATATACAGCCTTGATGTACTTCTTTTCCTATTTGGAACCAGTCTGTTGTTCCATGTCCAGTTCGAACTGTTGCTTCCTGGCCTGCATACAGATTTCTCAAGAGGCAGGTTAGGTGGTCTGGTATTCCCATCTCTTTCAGAATTTTCCACAGTTTATTGTGATCCACACAGTCAAAGGCTTTGGCATAGTCAATAAAGCAGAAATAGATGTTTTTCTGGAACTCTCTTGCTTTTTCCATGATCCAGCGGATGTTGGCAATTTGATCTCTGTTTCTTCTGCCTTTTCTAAAACCAGCTTGAACATCTGGAAGTTCACGGTTCACGTATTGCTGAAGCCTGGCTTGGAGAATTTTGAGCATTACTTTACTAGCATGTGAGATGAGTGCAATTGTGCGGTAGTTTGAGCATTCTTTGGCATTGTCTTTATTTGGGATTGGAATGAAAACTGACCTTTTCCAGTCCTGTGGCCACTGCTGAGTTTTCTAAATTTGCTGGCATATTGAGTGCAGCACTTTCACAGCATCATCTTTCAGTATTTGAAATAGTTCAACTGGAATTCCATCACCTCCACTAGCTTTGTTCATAGTGATGCTTTCTAAGGCCCACTTGACTTCACATTCCAGGATGTCTGGCTCTAGATGAGTGATCACACCATCGTGATTATCCGGGTCATGAAGATCCTTTTTGTACAGTTCTTCTGTGTATTCTTGCCACCTCTTCTTAATATCGTCTACTTCTGTTAGGTCCATACCATTTCTGGTAGTTTGCCTATTTCCTCTTCATTTATTTGGACTTTTGTGTTTCTACTTTGTTACTTCATTTGGGTAGTATTTCTTTGCCGTTTCACTATTTTTTTTTTTTAACTTATTGTGTTTGAAGTCTCCTTTTCCCAGGCTTCAAGTTTAAATTCCTTCTTGTTTTTGGTTTCCGCCCTGCTGAGATTGGTCCAGTGGTTTGTGTAAGCTTCGTGTAGTGTGAGATTTGTGGTGAGTTTTTTTTGTTTGTTTGTTTTTCCTGTGATGGGCAAGACTCAGTGAGGTGGTAATCCTGTGTGGTGATGATTTGGTTTGTATTTTTGTTTCGTTTGTTGTTTAGATGAAGCATTCTGCACAGGGTGTCACTCATGGTTGCGTGATGCCAGGTCTTGTATTCATGTGGTTTCCTTTGTGTGAGTTCTCACTGTTTGATACTCTCTAGGGTTAGTTCTCTGGTTGTCTAGGGTGTTGGGGGTCAGTGCTTACATTCCAAAGGCCTAGGGCTTGATCTTTCTCCAAAGGCTAGCCTATGTCCAATCTATCAAGAGGAATTTCAGCCAAAATGAAAGGGCCTTTACTTGAGTTCCAAAAGCCAGTGCACAAGAACACAGTGGAGATCTCTGACTCGTCAGAAATTCACTGTGTCATCTCAAAGGCCCTCCACCCCTAATTGTTTTTTATTTGTTTACTTTGTCTTCCATTTTTCTTTTCTTTTTTTCTTTTTCTTGGTAACAAAATTCTTGAATAATTTTAGGATTGCAATTTGTAGTTTTGAATGTTTTATGCTGCACTGGATATTACAATGACATGTGATGTCATATTTACATATCATCATTTTTCCCATACATAAGTTTTTTTTCTATATAAATGTTTATTGTGGTTGAATTATACTCTATAAAATTGTTTTCCTAATTTTTCACCTATCATCATTCTCAGCTTGTAACTGCATTACATTTTTCATAAAACTTTCTGAACATTATCTTCTGATATGTGACTGTTTACCTGGGGCCAATGCTGTATCTACATCCCACCTGCCTTGCCTGCCAGTATTTCCAGACCTCTATTTCTTAATGAGTTCATCTCTTGCCTCTGTGTGTGTGTGTGTGTGTGTGTGTGTGTGTGTGTGTGTGTGTGTGTGAACATGCTTAGTTGCTCAGTTGTGTCTGACTTCTTGTGACTCCTTGGATTATAGCCTGCCAGACTCCTCTGTCCGTGGGATTTCCCAGGTAAGTATACTGCAATGGGTTGCCATTTTCTTCCTCCATGGCATCTTCCTGACCCATGCTCATAGGTGATCAGTAAAGCACTATAATGTGTTTCAGTCCTCTGGAGTCACAATTGACAAGATGCACTTTGTCCCAAGGGAGTCCTACTCTTCTTGTGGACACCATACACTTATTTAGTGATGTTGAGCTATTCTACTTTGGAATCATCTTACCAACTATTTTTTCCAGGACCAGATGAAACTAACAACATTATTTTCTCATCACACACTGCTTTCTTTAAAAAGTTGAAGTATAGTTGATTTATACTGCTGCTCTGCAAATAAGATTATCAGTACCATCTAACTAGATTCCATATATATGCATTAATATATGGTATTTGTCTTTCTGTTTCTGACTTACTTCCTTATGTATAATAGACTCTTGGTTCATCCACCTCATTAGAATTGTGTCAGATGCATTCATTTTTACAGCTGAATAATATTCCATTTTGTACAATTCTTTAATCATTCATCTGCCAATGGGCATCTAGGTTGCTTCCATGTCCTAGCAACTGTAAATAGTGTTGTAATGAACATTGGGGTACATATGTCTTTTTCAGTTATGATTTCCTGAGGGTATAGGCCCAGTAGTGAGATCACTGGGTTACATGCTAGTTTTATTCCTTGTTTTAAAAGGAATCTCCATATTCTTCTCTATAGTGGCTATATCAAGTTGCATTCCAACCAACAGTGCAAGAGAGTTCTCTTACTCACATACTCTCTAGCGTTTGCTGTTTGATGGCCGTTCTGACTGGTGTGAAATACCTCATTGTAGTTTTGATTTGCATGTCTCTGTTAATGAATGGTGTTGAATACGTTCATGTTTTTATTCACCATCTTTATGTCTTCTCTGGAGAAATGGCTGTTTAGTTTTTCTGCTCACTTTTTGATTGGGTGAAAACCATTGTCTTGAGTATCAGTGTTTTAATTTTCACTTCAATCATCGCATATGATTCAGATTACTCAGGATGCAAAGAATAGTTTATTGTATTTTTCAATTCTCACACTTTACAGTGTTCATTCTTCATGATGTTCCAAGATTCTTTATTTTATCATTGCTTTTCTGTTGGAGAAATACCTTTAATTATTCTCTAAGTGTAACCTCCTAGCAACACATTATTTTAGTTTTTCTTTTTCTAAGAATGTCCTTTACTAAATAATCCTTTTGTTTCTGGGAGACATTTTTACCAGATACAGAATTCATGATTGATATTCTTTTTTTTTTCAGCACTTAAAAAATATTATATCATTTCATTTTGCTCTACAGTTTCAAATGAGAAATCCCCTGTCATTTGACTTGGCATTCCCTTATGGATAGTATGTCTTTTCTCTGTAGTTATTTTGAAGGTGTTTTTGCTTGTGTCTAGTTTCAGGTGCAGAGAAGGCAATGGCACCCCACTCCGGTACTCTTGCCTGGAAAATCCCATGGACAGAGGAGCCTGGTAGGCTGCAGTCCATGGGGTCGATAAGAGTCAGGCATGACTGAGCGACTTCCTTTTCACTTTTCACTTTTCACTTTCATGCATTGGAGAAGGAAATGGCAACCCACTCCAGTGTTCTTGTCTGGAGAATCTCAGGGACGGGCAGCCTGGTAGGCTGCCGTCTATGGGGCTGCACAGAGTTGGACACGACTGAAGTGACTTAGCAGTAGCAGCAGTTTCAGTTGATGATAGCAGTAAAACCCATCTGCCAACACAGGAGCCATAAGAAACCTGGGTTCCATATCTGGGTCAGGAAGATCCCCTGGAGAATGAAATGACAGCACACTCCAGTATTCTTGCCTGGAAAATCCCATGGATGGAGGAGCCTGATAGGTTACAGTCATAGGGTCACAAAGAGTCAGACATGACTGAAGCGAGTTAGCACTTTCAGAAGTTAAATTACAATGTATATTGGGAGGAATTTCTTTGGGTTTATCCTATCTGTGGTTTGCTTATCTTCTTAGAGCTGTGGATTTACCAATGTCACCAAATTTAGGAAATTTTTGTCTATTAATCCCTCTCTCTTTCCCTTTTCACTCTGGGATTCCGATGACACAAATGTTGGGTCTTTTGTTATTGTCCCAAATGTTGCTGAGTCTCTGGTTTCTTTTCCTTTTTTTTAAGTCTATTTTCTCTCAATTGTTCAGATTAGGTAGATTCTATTGATCTGTCCTCAAATTCACAGTTTCTATCTTAGTTAATTTCCATTCTACTATTTGAGCCCATTCAGAAAGTCTTCTAATTTTTACTGTATTTTTCAGTTCTATAATTTCCATTTGGTTTCTTTTATTCCTACTCTCTTTGATGAGAATTTCTTTTAATTTGTCCAAGAAAATTTTAATGACTTGTTAATCACTATTATGATGATTGCTTTAAAATCCTTGACAGATAACTCTTATATCTGATTCTTCTCATTGTTGGCACCAGCTGATGGTCTTTACACATTTAAGTTGCTATTGTCTTGATGATTTTTTAATTATAAGTTGGATATTTAAGCTGTTATATAAGAGACTTTGGGTCTCACTGAAGTTTTAAATTTCATTACATGTATTTACTTTTATTTTAACTTATTTAGGTTAGTCACACAGGTCCTGTCCTTCTTTTGTGGCAACCTAAATGTCAGAGCCTTGGTTGTGCTATTTTGGGATGGCGGTATGTCCTGTGTCGCTGGGCTCTCACTGGTCCCTGTTGGTGCTCAAGCTGGGCTCTCTGTGGAGAAAGCACATCTCCACCCTGTGGGGCAATGAGGCTCCCCAGTCCAGGTCCTTGTGTGATGGAACCCCTTGCCCATGCCCACAGCTGAGTGGCAAGGAGAGTCTCAATTCAAGTGTCAAAAGAGAGAAGTGTCCCATTGATTGCCTCTTGTCAGCAGCCCCAGTAAATCTCTTGGCAGTTGCTGAGATTTTCTGTTGGTTTTACAGAACTCATGCCTGATTTGGGGGAGGATGGAACATGCCTGGGCTACAGTGAACTGGAAATCAGGAGTTGCTAGCTCAGGGCTGCCTTCTATGAATAAGACTTAAGACAGACTGTCACTGTGTTGTTCCTCCAATTCTGGGCTCATAAACCAGGTTGCCTCCCTCTATCCACCATTCAGAGCTCAGCTTCGGTCACAGATTACACTACTCTCAGGGTTTATTGTTGTGCTTAGTGGGAAGAAGAGATAAGTCCAGGAAGTTCAGTGGACTTATTTTAAATAGTAAATTCTGTAATAATTTTATTCATCTTGAAAATTTTCAAAAATATGTGCTTATAGTACTTTGTACTGTAAATTTGTGGTCTCATTTATCAATTTTTCAAACTTTTCAAGACCCAGAAATTTAAGGAAATTCACCA
Source organism: Capricornis sumatraensis (assembly GCF_032405125.1). NCBI lineage: Eukaryota > Metazoa > Chordata > Mammalia > Artiodactyla > Bovidae > Capricornis > Capricornis sumatraensis. Next base: position 98,361,710 of record NC_091074.1, on the reverse strand, counting down.
ATCACAGTTTAAATTTATATTCTTCAATGTGTTCAACAAAAAGCAATTAAGATCTATTCACAATCTGTGGTTTGCTTCCATCTGATGAAGTACTATTAGGTGAAAAGACTCTTTTCCAAAATAGATAACACTGAGAAACACTGGAGTCATAAAATTTTGGGGAAAAATTGGGGGCAGCCTTAATAGGTTTTAGTCTAAGGTTAAAAAGAGGAGAGTCCTTGAATTTTCAAAACTTCTACACTATTCTGGAATTCAAGTTCTTTCATACACGTATCTGTTCTTAGGCTGCTTCCTTCTGGAGGCTTTTAAAATGAACCATCACTTTATCCTGGTGATGAAGGAGCTTAGTGCTCACTCCTACCGATTGTGAATCTCCATTCCAGGTAACATAGTCTCCCCACCTTTCCAGGCAGGAGAACCCTAATCTTTGAAGCTGTGAGTTAATTCAAAGGGCTTACAGAAGATTCAGTGGTCTTTCTGATTTCTGATTCTTTTTCACAGAAACATCCCCACTATAAAGTGGGTAAATAAATACGTAGTGAGACAGAGAAGTGCTATTTTTTCCTGCTGTGATATGTTTATTCCCTCTAGTTTTAAGCTTTTAAAAATAAGAAGTATTCTCTTTTTTCATTTTTACAATGCCACTTGTTTACTTTTTATTCCACTTTATTCTAGTTTGGTGATGCAGTTACTCAAGGGATAGAACAGAAGAGGATCAGACAAGGCACTGTGTCTAATGGGAAAAAGGAGTGAGCTAGTTGATGTACAGCTGTACCACCCTACTCCACCCCAGATAGGGACTTGTCTGCTAGGTCATTACAGAACATGACTTTGTCATATAAACTATCTGTAATAAAAGTGAAAATGATTACATGTGAAAAAAAGTTATGAATATATAGTCTTTACAAAACTGCTGCTGCTGCTGCTGCTAAGTCGCTTCAGTCATGTCCGATTCTGTGTGACCCCATAGACGGCAGCCTACCAGGCTCCCCTGTCCCTGGGATTCTCCAGGCAAGAACTCTGGAGTGGGCTGCCATTTCCTTCTCCAATGCATCAAGTGAAAAGTGAAAGTGAAGTCGCTCAGTTGTGCCCGACTCTTATCGACCCCATGGACTGCAGCCTACCAGGCTCCTTCATCCATGGGATTTTCCAGGCAAGAGAACAATGCTGTAAATCAAGTGATGATGAGTGCATATGGTGAGACAGTTAAGAGGGAAAGAGGGAAGGCAGTGGGAGCCTCAGGGAACCCCAAATAATGCATCAGGGATGCTGAGGAGCAGAGGGCATCCTCTCCATAAGCTACTGTCTGAGTATAAAGATAAGAAGAGTAGCAGGAGATATTATCATCCAGTAAAGCTCTTAAAATCCTGGGATGAGGGAGGCCTGGGGAATCAGGCAAAGATTAAACAGTAACATAAAAAAGAATTAGATATATGCTCACCAAGAGAAACATTTAAACAAATTAAGTTGGATTTATAGAATGAATTATATGCAATTATAAAAAACCACTTTTGAGAAATATTTTATAAGAAGAGGAAATAGCACACATCAATAAAAATTACAGTTTTTATTCTAAAAATAATTGTGAACCTCTGGGGAAGGCAACAAGGTGAACTATATATCTACCACCTAGAAATACAAAATAACAATTATTGTTTTGAATGTATAATTGAACAGAAAAATGGTGTAAAGCAAGTGTTCAGAAAGAGAGCCATTATGCTTAGAAATGTAATATGTGACAAGTACGGTGTTTCCATGTTGGGCAATGAGAAATCATTAAGGAAACAAACTGGTCCCTTTGGACCATAAGCTAAAAACATGAACTCCATTTCGAGTACTCCACATGCCAAAAAATAATAGTGTAAAGACCTACAAGTAAATGATGAAGACTATATTATGACCTCAGGGTAGGATCCCCTGGGGAAGGGAATGGCTACCTATTCCAGTATTCTTTCCTGGAGAATCCCATGGACAGAAGAACCTGGTGGGCTACAGTCCATGGGCTCATAAAGAGCTGGACACAACTGAGTGATGAACACAACAGGGTAGGAAAGTATTTCTTAGGTAAGCATCAAAATCAGAAACCATAAAAGGAAAAAGAAAGTAATACATTCTATTAAGTTCAAACTTGTAAATAACAAAGGATACTCTAAGAGTTCCACTAGATAGACCTGGGCTTAGGAAAGCTATTGGTAACACTATTACTGATTAGATTACTGGAAAAATGAATATTTTCTACCCATTCATGAGAAGAAGATGAATCATATTGGGGCAAAGATTGCCCAGTCATATCCAAACCTCTCCCTATTCACCAGTCTCCCTCCTTAGTCTGGCTACATGACCAAATTTGGCCAATGACATGTGAACAGAGAGATGTCTGTCATTTGTGGCTCTGGCCTCTAAGCTGTCTCAGGTGATCTTCTGTATGCTCTGTGCTCTCCATCTCCATGGCTGAATGTGAAACCTTCCCCAGTGGAGAGCCACATGATGGAACCCTTGAACAACATGAATGTACATTGTTTTGGTTCCCATACACGTGGATTTTTCTCAATAAATACATATCTGTAAATAACTATGAGTTTCTTTTCTACATTATCTTTCCATTTTTGACATCAGTGTTAGTATTAGGAATAGCATCTACAGTGTTTTATATCATATAAGAATATTGATACAGGTACAGACAACTCATCTTGTAAACAATGGAAACTTTGGTATCAATAAATACAGTATAGTACTATAAATGTATTTTCTCTTTCTTATGATTTTCTTACCATTATCTTTTCTCTAGCTTACTTTAAGAATACCGTATATAATACACATAATATACAAAATATGTGTTAATTGATTATTTATGTTAGTGGTAAGACTGCCAGTCAGTGGTAGGCTGTAAAGTGTTAGCTGCCCAGTTGTGTCAGACTCTTTTGACCCCATGGACTGTAGTCTGACAAGCTCCCCTGTTCATGGAATTCTCCAAGCGAGAATACTGGAGTGGGTAGCCATTCCCTTCTCCAGGGGATCTTCCCCACCCAGGGGTCGAACCCTCTTCTCCTGCATTGCAGGCAGTTTCTTTACCACTTGAGCCACCAGGGAAGCCCCCAACAGTAAGCTACTAGTAGTTAAATTTTGGGAGAATCTGAGTTATACCTGAATTTTTGACTGCATATATTGTTGGGGTCCATGTTGTCCAAGGTCAACTGTACTAGATCTCTGGTTCCACTGAAGAAGAGCCATCATTTAGGTTAGATCCATGTCAGATAAGGATGTGAGCAGGAAATAAATGTTTATGATGTTAAACCACCAATATATTTGAGTTGTTTGTTAGAACAGGGCTAATATCCATTTAGAAATCAGTGCCAAGAGCAGGGCACTTGCTTATGAAAACCTGGTATCTATGACACTGCCTTAGTTTGGGGTGGCAGTTGATAAGAAAACTAACATTTGAGCCTGGAAATTCATGTTATGATTTGGTAAATATTTGGTAAAACTGTTGCCTACAATAATTAGGAGGCAGGCTGTGTGCCTAATTAAGCTGACAGCTCATGGAGGAAAAATAAATTGAAAAAGTTCAAAGTGGTATGGGCCACATTTGGAAAAATGTTTCAAGAATGAGATGAGCTCAGTAGGGCAGTTTACAAGGAGAAATGAGAGGAAACAGTGCAAGTCCACAAATTCCAATCACTCAGAATTGGCCAAGGCCTTCTAGGTCACAGGGAATAAGAGATGAGATGTTTTTGCAAATGCAGCCAGCAACTGTACAATAAAACTTCTGCAGTGAAAAAAGAGAAAGATGAGGCTGTATGTGTGGCCTTCCCACAAAGCCCGAGAGCCCTAAGAGAGTCTCCAGAAAGTTGAGAGAAAGAGGCATGAGGGTAAGGAAACAGAGTAATAAAGAAGAATTGAAACTATATTCAGGGAAGAAAAACAACTATGGGTATAATTATGGGAGTCTGGACCTGAATGGAAGCAAGTAGAACAGAGACCCATCAAATTTTTGAGGATATCGTGTTGCTAACAAAGCCATTACTGGGAACAATGAGAACAATGTCACAGTGGTGATAATGAGGGCTCAGTGGTAAAGAATCCATCTGCCAGTGCAAGGAGCTATGGGTTCCATCTCTGATCCGAGAAGATCTCACATGCCATGGAGCAACTAAGCCTGTGCACCATGGGTATTGAGCCTGTACTCTAGAGCCTCGGAGCCAAAATACTGAGTCCACGTGCTGCAGCGACTGAAGCCTGCACACCCTAGAGTCCGTGTTCTGCAACTCTCTGAAGCCACAGCAGTGAGGAGCCTACGCACAGCAACTAGAGAGGAGCCCCCACTTGCTGCAACTAGAGAAAAGCCCATGTGGCAATGAGCACTCAGAACAGCCAAAAAGAAATAAATAAGTAAAATTATATGAAAAAGTGGTGACAGTGAAATATTCAAAGACTAGACTTGGATCTCTGTAGCAGATTGCATTCTCTAAAGTGGCCACAAGCAATGTCCCATTCCACATGTAGTTTTACAGTGTGACCAACACACCTGCCACCAAGGGACAAGGGTCTGTGTGCTCTCTTTTGGACTCTGGGTATGCTCAGAACTAGGAGGGAACTGCTATTATGGGATGTCCATGATTATGTCATCATGGGTGGTGCATCTTCTAACCTCACATATAGTTTTTACATGATATGCGCTCTTGGAACCCAGTCACCGTGATATGAGAAAGTCCATTGTTCCTGAAGAGGGCCACCTGGGAGAAACCAGCCCCTTAACTCGGGATAAACTTCCAGCCAACCTCCAGCAACAACTTGCCAGTCATGTGAGTGAGCTCTTTGGAAGTGGGTCTTTCAACTCCAGTTGAGTGACCCTAATCAACACCACTGAACCCTGGTCAAATTGAAGATTTGTGAGCTAAATAAAAAAATTTCTTTTTAATCTACTAAGCTTTGAGGTGTTTCTTACATAGCAACAGATGACCAAAACAGCCCCAAGAGCAAGATGTAGCCTTCACAGTCTGTGCATCCCCAAGGATAAATGTATATTTCCTTCCCCAACACTTATAACTTGTGTGGCCAATAAAGTGGATGAAGAGGAGCTTCCTAGACATTATTACCATAAAAAATAATGGAACGGAGAGCTCCTCCTAGATAATTTAATTAAGGCCTAGTCAAGGAATCTACACTGCAAGAGCAAGGTGTCCTCCCAGGGACTGTCTGATAGGAATCCATTACCACTTTGAATCAATAATTGTGGTATGTCTTTTCTCCCTTTTTGTGAACAGCTTTTACTGCACGTGTCCTGCCCCACTCTCCTGCTGCCGTAAGATCTAGCACTGAAGCGTGTACATTACCATATGTAAAATAGATGACCAGTGCGAGTTCAGTGCTTGAAGAAGGGCACCCAAAGCCAGTGCTCTGGGACAACTCAGAGGGATAGAATGGGGAGGGAGATGGGAGGGGGTTCAGGATGGGAGGACACATGTATACCTGCGGCAGATTCATGATGATGTACGCAAAAACCATAACAATATTGTAAAGCACTGATTATCCAATTAAAATAAATAAATTAATTTTAAAAGATATGTAGATGACACCACCCTTGTGGCAAAAAAAAAGATTTTTTAGTCCATAAATAGATTTCCCAGTTGATCCTAATGGAGAGAGATATCCATCACCTGGTCTCTGGGTTGGATGCAGGGACATGATGACATTTTGTATGGTTTCCTTGGGGAGGGATATGAGAATGTTCAATGTATGGGCAGAGGGGAGTCGCCTGATGGTTTGTGACCATCACGGCAGAATTCACAAAGAGTATTAACACTCACCTGAATCCATATACACCCTAACACTTCCCTGTCTCTGAAGTTAGGTTATATGACTGAGTTCTGGCCAGTGGAATGTGGGCAGCCCCTCCCAGGCCTGGTTTCTAAAGTGCTTCATATCACTATCCATGTTTTCTCTCTTCTATCCTCATGACTGAAGGCAAGGATCCTAAGATGGTTGAGTCACTCAGTAGAACAAACCCAGACTCCCAAAAGAGCTGATTTACATCAACATGCAGTTAGCGAAATTAACTTTCTTTTGATGTTAAGCTACTAAAATTTGGGGGTTATTTATTATAGTATGTAGGGATAATTAGCCTGTTTAACATAATGAGCAGAGAATATGAATAGATATATTAGAAAGGAAAAGACCCAAATGGATTATCAAAACGAAAAGATGCTCAGAAGATAAAACAGCACTTAAATACCATCTTTCCACTTATCAGATAGGCAGAAAGCAGTCCACTAATACTGAAGAAAAATAGAAAATTTTCAACATTGGTGGTGGGAGTGTGTGGGGGTCAGAGTTCAGGGTAGGAAACAGAAATAAATCTGAATATTTTAGGCAGAAAGATTTCCTGTGGATAACAGTGAGCTGACAGAATCAGGGAAAGGATGGGAGTAATGGTGAGCAGAGGAAAGATGGGCTCCAGGCTGTGTCTCTAGGAATGTTCCCTGAGCAGGCAGAACTCCAACCTGGAACAGGGCAATGGGAGATCAGAAAGCTACTCTTGAAGCCATAAGATTTAAGAGCAAACTCCTTTATGTGTATCCCATATAAAAGACAGCTGGGGTGGGGGATGGCCATGACTGCTACTGCAGAAAAACCCTATTTGACCTGGGGATGCAGCTGAAGGCAGCAGGAAATGCATTTCCTCTAATTCTACAACCCCCTTAGAAAGCATCTTACCAGTACAATTATACTATATTTGTGCTCAGTCGTTCAGTCCCAACTCTTTGGGACCCTATGGACTATAGCCCGCCAGGTTCCTCTGTCCATGGGATTTTTCATGCAAGAATACTAGAGTGGGTTGGCATTTCCTTCACCAGGGGATCTTCCCAACCCAGGGATTGAACCCGTATCTCTTGTGTCTCCTGCACTGGCAGGTGGATTCTTTACCACTGAACCACCTGGGAAGCCCACAGTGACACTGAAGAGAAATAAAACCTCTGATCCAGAAATCCTACTTCCTAGTGAGCACAGGGCCACATAGGTAAGGGAATTTTTCAGTATTATTTGTAATAGTGAAAACTGTGTAAACAATTATCTGTCTCTCAGCATAGGAACTGTTGAATCCTCTATCCAAACAATGGACTATTACAGTGTGTGTGTGTGTATACAAATGCACTCCCTTGTGTACAACTCTTTGCAATCCCATGGACTGTAGCCTGCCAGGCTCCTCCGTCCATGGAATTCTCCAAGCAAGAATACTGGAGTGGGTTACCATTTACTTCTCCAGGGAATTTTCCCCACCCAGGGACTGAACCCACATCTCTTGTGTCTCTTGCATTAGCAGGTGGGTTCTTTACCAGCTGACCCACCAGGGAAGCTCATAGTTAAACTAAATGACAAAAGGATGAAATAGCAAAAAATAATTCAAGGAAAAGGTATGCTGCAAAATGGTATATAAAGAGTAATATCAATACTTCACATATTTTTAAAAGTATTCAAAGCAATAATCTATCTTATTTGGGAATACACAATCCACAGGGCCTGTTCACAGCACATATGAATTTCATTCAATCCAGAGGTTCCCTCTGCAGCAAGAGGGAGGGCAAGCAGATGATAAAGGGATTTTAACTTTATTTCTAATATTTTATTACTTTCTGTTTTTCCTAGGATCTGAAGCATGATGATAAAATGTTTACAAGTATTGATGTTTACAAGTATCTTGATGGTAGTAGGTATGTAAATGTCTGGTATATTCTTACCTGAACTGGTTGGGTTTAAAATGTTTCCTGATTAAAATGAATATTGTGAAGTGTATTCAGCAGAGCCATACAAATATAAAGAAAACTGAAAGTAACTGGAAAAAAGATGAAATATGGTGATAATTTTGTTGTCATACAATTTTGTGTTTTCCATATGTACACCATGAGTAAGATCTTTGAGAACAGGAACACTTAATTGTATTTAGTTTCTTTAATGTGGAATATGGGGTCATGCTGAATGGCTTCTAATAAATTGAGTCATAGTAAGCCTTTCTTCTTATACCTGAATGACTGTACTTTTTTGCAAATTGCCAAATTGGGTATTTTTTTAATAGTGATTAGTCACCCCAACTTTTGCTTAGAGCTCTAGATCTGATTTTTCTTTTTGAAGAAAATAGTTAAGTGGGAACAGGTGCTAAATTTCCTCTCACTTCATCTTTCTTAGGAAAAGGGATAGATGACTATATGGTGGTCATATGTCCTTATGATAGACATTTGAGACAAAATAAATAGCTTTGTCATATCTGGCCTGAAAAACACAAATCTACAGTGACAGGAACAGAACACAACCAGAGTCTCGTGTATTACAGAAGTTGGGTTTCTTAGCCAAACTGGTGCCTAAAAATATATGTAATTATGGCTACAAACTTATATTGCTAGTCCTTTCTCCTTTCCACTTTTAGCTCTGCCACTCTTAAAAATTATCTATTGAAGATGCCCAGCTCTGGGGTAACCTCGTTTTGTTTTATTTATTTATTTGTTTTATTTAGTTATTTTATGGCATCAGAATAGGGCTTTGGAGAGACTGTACCTCATCAGATCATTTTAGGAATTTTTTAAAAAAAACTCAACTTATTTGACATCTTTCTTGTGCAAAATAATTGCCCTCAGCATACCGCAAATTGTTTTTCAAGAGAAGCAGTGTCATCAATGCAGGACAGGAGAGAGTCTGACTGTTTAAAGGGAACATGGCTGCTGTGAGGAGGAATACCCTGACAGAGGAAGCAGAGAACACCTACTTTGTGGTCCAGATTTCAGAGGTCATCTGCAAAGCTTCCAACCAATGCCACTGTATTCTCTTGGATAGATTCCATTATGTCACAAATATCTGGGGACTGAATATTGCTAATTAGAAATACTTCCTAATCCAGTATGTACTAAGGCCAGGTTAGAGCATCTCAGTTTCAGGAATAAGACACTGAATGCTTCCTCTTGCTGTCTCTGGCAAAGCCTCCTCTTCTGGGCTTGTGGTCTGGAAGGAATTACCACAACCTCCCATCCAGCCTCCAAGAGCAAGTCATGATGGCCTTTAGCCAATCAGGATATAAAACTCCCCACGATTGATTCAGAGATGATCATATGGCCTGAGCTTGTCCAATCAGGTTCAACAACACTCAAGAGCAAGACATTCTGTTGTTAGGGAAGCAAATTCCTCGCCTGCTTCCCTGGTGGAACCTGGCAGTAGGAAGGGGAAGCTGCTGGCACCCTTTTGAGACGATGAAGGGAAAGTCAGTACTGAGAGAGTACCTCTGAGAATCAGAGGGAGGAAAATAGGTCCCCCTCAGGCATTTGAGCCTCTGGGTCAGTTATTCCCTGAAGCCAGCTCTGCCTTTGGGTCTTTGAGTTGTAAAAGTCAATTGATTTCCTTTATGTTTTAGTTCTAAGATATCTAAGATAGTTCTAAGATATGAGTGTGGCTCAGTGGGTCCTGCACCCTGAACATAACACTTCAGATTAGAGCTTCTCGCTGCTATGGCTGTGACAGAATCACCAGGAAAGTAGTTCTTGACTCAGTTACAGGAATATTGAGCTTGCATCTCATTTAGACTAAAATTGTTGGCTCTCTGAGACGCTACTCTTCATGTGTGCCAGGGATGGTCATGGTTGGTCTGTTTAATACATGAATTGCTGTGAAGTCAGGTGAGAGATTGTGGTCTTGGAGCCCCTAGTCGGACAAGGAGGATGCTGGCACTTCCACTTCTTAGAGCGGAAACATAGCTACTGTTACCACAAAGACTGCAGAATCTCTGGGAAGTGCCTATGTGTGGTGTGGACAGGTCATGAACAAGGTTTATTACAAATAACTTTGCGGAACTTGTCAGAAGTTGTACACCCTTACTGAATGGAGGATATCACCTGTCCAAATTGTAACAGACTAGATGCTCCTGCCTAGTAAATCTTGCCACATGGATTCCAAAAGGCCCTGGGTTAGTTACTGCCTGAAGCCAGCCCAACCTTTGCTGGGGGTGCAGGGTGACATGTCACTATTCACCCCACCACTCACTTCCTGGGACAGGCTGGACACAGCCTAGGGCACCTGGGAATAAAGCAGGTACAAAGCCACAAGGAACTGGGCCCATGAAGAGGTGAAAGCCTCTGGAAGGGAAATATGCTTTGTCTGTGGGAATCCCTGGGGCAGAAGACCCCGCTCTCATATCCTATCCACAGAGTGTGCATTTAAACTTACTATACAAAGGAGTCTTAGAGAGTTTGAGGCAGAAGCTTTGACCTTGTTACTCTGAGTATAACAGGGAAGAGAGTTGGCCTGATAAACCTTAATCAAGAACTCAAGGGTGTGACTCCATAGACAGTGGGTACGACTTCTTTTGCATGAATGTCCCTCAAAGTTTTGCCCTTTCATCCACATCTCCAGGAAAAAATTATTTTCTGTATTTAAAAAAGGAGTTAAAAGACCTGAAAAGGTCAGCAGTCAGTGGGAAGCACAACTTCTATTAGAAACTCATGTGCTCCTCCACGGTGCAGGCCAGGGCAGTGCTGCCAGGTATTAGGTTAACTGCCTCACTAGAGGCCCAGCCTGCCTCTGGAGTGCTCACTGGCAAATGCCTTTGTAGAAGCTCCCCAGGATCTTCTGCCTCCCAGAGACTGGGGCTTGTACTGCAGGAGAAGCACCTGACATTTATCCCTCTTCTAGACTTGCAGGCACTGTGCCTGTCCTCCATACCTTCTCCAATATACGTAGCTCTGCAAGATGCTCTTCTGGCCTCACCAGCCTGAGCTGCGTTATGTTATCCATGTCTTTTCAGGATTCTGAAGTTTTGACATCTGGGGCTTTCCTGATCCTGGAGGGACTGCCCCTCCCACAGTTAGCCAATACTAAAGAGAGTAAACAAGCATATTCCACGTTCTTCCAGGAACATGCTTTTTAAATGCAACTGATCAATCCAGATCCCAAATCCAACCCACCCACCTCCTCTATCAGGCTCTCATACTGTAGCCCACTGACCATCTGCACTAATCACCCCAGGATCTGGTACCAGACAGCCAGGGACAGCCCCTGTGCCCCAGAGCCCATTGAAATTATTCAAACTAGGCAAACTGCATATTCCCTCCATTGGAAGTCACAATAAAGTCTCTCTGGCCCATACTTACCCCCTCTTCATTTGCCTCTGACTGACCCTGATTCCTCGCCATGTGGCCCAGTAGGGTACAGCATGTCCCTCCCTTTTGGGAACTGTGAGCAACAAACTCTCTTTTCAGTGGCAGTCATATCTTGATCTGTTGGCCTCACTATATCTCCAATTTTCTATTAATATACATTATTTTTGAAACATGGGTGCAGTGATCATGATCCTCACACAGATGTCAGATTTTAGCCTTATTTCCTGGGAGGGGCTCACCATTATATACCTTGTTTCACAAACATCAACTCATTGTTTGAAGCTTTAAGTGGCAGAATTTCTCAGTTGAGTGGGAGGCCATCTTTGTTGTTGTTGTTTCCATGTCTCCACAGCCCAGTGTTGGATTGTGATACACATCAGCCCAGAGTTTGGATATGGAGTTGTTTATTATTCTTGGAAGAACAGGAGGAGAGGAGGCAAGTCTTGCATCATTGTGTTTGTCCCTGGAGAGCCATTATCATAACTCTAGCCTCATGAGGAGGCCGTCTAGTGGATGGGACAGCTGCCCTCAGTGTCCCATGGATGGACTGCTTCAGACATGGAGGCAAGGTAGGCAGCCGTGCCTAAACAGGTAGCTCACCAGCATGGACACTCCTGCCCTCAGGGACACAGCCATCTGGCCCTACACAACTCAAAACTAATGCCACTCAATCCCCGTGGCATGGGGCTTTGGCTTGACTTGCCCCAGTTTAGAAAGACAAGATTTAAAAGGATAAAGTTCAAATATGAGTCAGCTGGTCCTGTCAACTTCATATCTGCACATTATTTAAGTCAACAAAAATCATGAACTTGTATGAACTGCCAGGAACAGAACTCAAATGACATTCCCCCTCCTCAATCACATTTATTTTTCTTTGTTATCAGAGCCATTACATTTTGCATTTTTATTACTCTGGCTTCAAAGAACACCAAAATTCATATGTAGCAACTTCCAAAATATGTTTGAGAAGCTGTTGACTTGGGAGTGACACCCAAAATCAACAAATCAAATAGAAAAAACTGACCCAGATTTGCTTCCTTGCTGCTGTGTTATGGACTCAGAGAGACAGGGTGAATTTTATGGATGTTGGGAAATAGTCTTGTGTCATTTTAATTAACTAGAGCATGATGGTGAAATACAGGCATGAAATGAGGGATTTTTCCACTTCTAGCTTCCCTGGACACTCTGCTAGGACAGCCACAAGCAGCTCCATGGGGAAAATGGGCCCTCACAGTCCATCTATACAACCTCTTTGTGAAAGGTTCAGAGAATTAACAATGATCTCTAATTAAAACTCAATCAGAAACTACAATGACATACCACAGCCTATTCTTTTTATGCTTTCAGAAAAGGAATTTAGTTATGAAGGCATTTGAGGGCAACTTAAAACCTTTGAAACTTTGGGATTCCCATGGTATAGCTCAGTTCATAAAGAATTACCCTGCAATGCAGGAGTCCCCGGTTTGATTCCTGGGCCAGAGGATCTGCTGGAGAAGGGACAAGCTACCCACTCCAGTATTCTTGGACTTCCCTTATGGCTCAGCTGACAAAGAATCCGCCCACAATGTGGGATACCTGGGTTCAATCCTTGGGTTCAGAAGATATCTTGGAGAGGGGAAAAGTTACCCACTCCAGTATTCTGGCCTAGAGAATTCCATGTATAGTCCATGGGGTCACAAAGATTCAAACATGACTGACTCTCACTTTCTTTACATGTAATGTCTCTACTATGTACACCTCTCCCCAAGTGGTCTCCTGGTAAAGATGAGGAGAGGAGAGCTTGCTCTCAGACCCCTCCTGCATCCTTTGTGGATTCAGTCTCTTTAGTCTCTCGGCCAGATTCCCCAATTGTTTCTTTTTTTTTTTTAATTTTTATTTTTACTTTATTTTACTTTACAATACTGTATTGGTTTTGCCATATATTGACATGAATCCACCATGGGTGTACATGTGTTCCCAAACATGAACCCCCCTCCCACCTCCCTCCCCACAACATCCCTCTGGGTTATCCCCATGCACCAGCCCCAAGCATGCTGTATCCTGCGTCAGACATAGACTGGCGATTCGATTCTTACATGATAGTATACATGTTTCAATGCCATTCTCCCTAATCATCCCACCCTCTCCCTCTCCCTCTGAGTCCAAAAGTCCGCTATACACATCTGTGTCCTTTTTTCTGTCTTGCATACAGGGTCATCATTGCCATCTTTCTAAATTCCATATATATGTGTTTGTTAGTATACTGTATTGGTGTTTTTCTTTCTGGCTTACTTCACTCTGTATAATTGGCTCCAGTTTCATCCATCTCATCAGAACTGATTCAAATGTATTCTTTTTAACAGCTGAGTAATACTCCATTGTGTATATGTACCACAGCTTTCTTATCCATTCATCTGCTGATGGACATCTAGGTTGTTTCCATGTCCTGGCTATTATAAACAGTGCTGCAATGAACATTGGGGTACATGTGTCTCCTTCAATCCTGGTTTCCTCGGTGTGTATGCCCAGCAGTGGGATTGCTGGGTCATATGGCAGTTCTATTTGCAATTTTTTAAGGAATCTCCACACTGTTTTCCATAGTGGTTGTACTAGTTTGCATTCCCACCAACAGTGTAGGAGGGTTCCCTTTTCTCCACACCCTCTCCAGCATTTATTGCTTGCAGATTTTTGGATTGCAGACATTCTGACTGGTGTGAAGTGGTACCTCATTGTGGTTTTGATTTGCATTTCTCTAGTAATGAGTGATGTTGAGCATCTTTTCATGTGTTTGTTAGCCATCCGTATGTCTTCTTTGGAGAAATGTCTATTTAGTTCTTTGACCCATTTTTTGATTGGGTCGTTTAGTTTTCTGGAATTGAGTTGCATAAGTTGCTTGTATATTTTTGAGATTAGTTGTTTGTCAGTTGTTTCATTTGATATTATTTTCTCCCATTCAGAAAGCTGTCTTTTCATCTTGCTTATATTTTCCTTTGTTGTGCAGAAGCTTTTAATTTTAATTGATCCCATTTGTTTATTTTTGCTTCTATTTCCAATATTCTGGGGGTGGATCATAGAGGATCCTGCTGTGATTTATGTCGGAGAGTTTTTTGCCTATATTCTCCTCTAGGAGTTTTATAGTTTCTGGTCTTACATTTAGATCTTTAATCCATTTTGAGTTTATTTTTGTGTGTGGTGTTAGAAAGTATCTAGTTTCATTCTTTTACAAGTGGTTGACCAGTTTTCCCAGCACCACTTGTTAAAGAGATTGTCTTTACTCCATTGTATATTCTTGCCTCCTTTGTCAAAGATAAGGTGTCCATATGTGTGTGGATTTATCTCTGGGCTTTCTATTTTGTTCCATTGATCTATATATCTGTCTTTGTGCCAGTACCATACTGTCTTGATGACTGTGGCTTTGTAGTAGAGCCTGAAGTCAGGTAAATTGATTCCTCCAGTTCCATTCTTCTTTCTCAAGATTGCTTTGGCAATTCGAGGTTTTTTGTATTTCCATACAAATCTTGAAATTATTTGTTCTAGTTCTGTGAAAAATATGGCTGGTAGCTTGATAGGGATTGCATTGAATTTGTAAATTGCTTTGGGTAGTATACTCATTTTCACTATATTGATTCTTCTGACCCATGAACATGGTATATTTCTCCATCTATTAGTGTCCTCTTTGATTTCTTTCATCAGTGTTTTATAGTTTTCTATATATAGGTCTTTAGTTTCTTTAGGTAGATATATTCCTAAGTATTTTATTCTTTTCGTTGCAATGGTGAGTGGAATTGTTTCCTTAATTTCTTTTTCTACTTTCTCATTATTAGTGTATAGAAATGCAAGGGATTTCTGAGTGTTGATTTTATATCCTGCAACTTTACTATATTCATTGATTAGCTCTAGTAATTTTCTGGTGGAGTCTTTAGGGTTTTCCATGTAGAGGATCATGTCATCTGCAAACAGTGAGAGTTTTACTTCTTCTTTTCCAATTTGGATTCCTTTTATTTCTTTTTCTGCTCTGATTGCTGTGGCCAAAACTTCCAGAACTATGTTGAATAGTAGCGGTGAAAGTGGGCACCCTTGTCTTGTTCCTGACTTTAGGGGAAATGCTTTCAATTTTTCACCATTAGTCCCCAATTGTTTCTTGTGGAGAAATGGTCAATTGTCTGTGTAGCATCCGTTGTTTCCTTCTGCCTTAGCAAGAATCTAATTTTTTACTGGGTATTAGTTCCCAGAGTACAAAATGAGACTTCTAATTCTGTATTGAGGATGGAGGCTGTGTCCCGTGATGAGGAGACCCTGAGGTTGGAGTCCATGTCCTGGTACCAGGGGATCCAGAGAGTGGAGACCAGGTCCCAGGATGAGGGGACCCTGAGGTTGGAGGCCATGTCCCAAGACAGAGAAACTCAGAGTCAGTTCTCAGTATGGCAGAGGATAAAGTCAGCCAGAAACTGGGACTCTGAGACATCATGGCATCCTTGTACCACAACTGGATGCCTGTCTTAAGAGTTTCAAGTTATTTGGGTGAACTGAAGCCCATAGTAAATAGATCAAGCCTAAATTTGATCTAAACCAGTGACCTCATGGGCACTTCCCAATCTGCCCACCCACATACATACAGAGACACTGGTTCCTGGATAAAACCTGTGTTTCAGACTTTTGTTCACTCAATGTTTTCTTCCTCTTGTTATGAAAAGCAGCCCTTTTGCTTGTGTAACAACTTATTCTTAAGAAAGAACTGGTTTCAGTAGTGAAGTTCTTCCTGATATCTCCTAAACAAGACAAGTTTTTGTATCCACTACTGTCTTCCCTTTCTTCCTCTGTTCCCATGGATGTCACTTCTCACAGTATTTCTCTGATAACACTAGACACGTCTTTCAAGAATCAGCATGGATGCACACTCTTCTGAAAAGATCCCTGACCTGCTCAGGCAGCATCTGGGGCTACTTTTATGTGCTTTGTCTCCAGCAAAGTGTGATGCTGAGATAATTGACTATTACCTGTTTCCCTTATGTGTGCTCAGAAAGGTCAGGAATGGTGTCCATCCAACCAGCTTCTCCTCAGTTCCTGGCTCTCTAACAAACGTTTGTTGAATGAATAACTGATTGGAGAATGTACTTCAAATTTAGCTGTATGGATGACTGAATCAGTTTGCTGTACATCTGAAACTAACACAACATTGCAAATCAGTTATACTTCATTAAAATTAAAAAAAAATTACCTGGATGGATTTGTTGAGACATTACAAGGTATTTGAGAAGGAAGCCTGCCCTGGCCCAATGCCTCCATCTCTTTGAGATGGGACCACTGAAAATGGCAACACTATCTTCAGCTGAATATAGGAGTTACCAGATTGAGACTAGCAGTCAACCCACAGAACTGTGAGAAACAGCATTGTTGTCTCAAGCCACTAAATTCTGGCATGGTTTATTATAGAGGGCAGATATTTGATACAAGAATTGTTGTTGTTTATTCTCTAAGTCATGGCAGTTCTTTGAGACTCCTATGGACTGTATGTGGCCTCCCAGGCTCCTCTCTCCATGGGATTTCCCAGGCAAGAATATGGGAGTGAGTTGCCATTTCCTTCTTCAGGGAATCTTCCCGACTCAGGGATCGGACCTGTGTCTCCTGCATTGCAGGCGGATTCTTTACCATTGAGCCACCCAGGGTTTCCCCTTGATACAAAAGTCTTTCTCCCTAATTCCTTACCCCCCATTTATGAAGCAACCTGAGGACTTCCCAGCACTTCTACAGAACACGGAGACCAACGACCTGAAAGAGACATCAGCAGTGGCCTTGGAACAGTATCTGCAGAATGATTCCAGGGTACAGGCTCAGTCTTCCTCTGGAGGCAGGTAGAAAGACCAGCTTTTCTGGCCTTAGTCTCCTCTCTGCCCACGAGCAGCCTGAGTTGGCACAGTGGATTTTCCAAGTGAACTTTGAGGAATACTGGAGTTTCCAGCAAGGTGTACCTTGCTGGAGCATCTCTGTAACCTGGACTGGGAGACCCTCTCTTTCTATCAGAGAGACTACTCTTGTATGGGTTTCTTATATTAGGCTTTTGTATACAATGTTAGGGTTGTCCAAGTGGTGCTAGTGGTAAAGAACCCACCTGCCAATGTAGAAGACATAGGAGACCCTGGTTGATTCCTGGATCAGGAAGATTCCCCTGCAGGAGGGCATGGCAACCCACTCCAGCATTCTTGCCTGGAGAGTCCCACAGACAGAGGAGCCTGGAAGGCTACAGTCCATAGGGTTGTAAAGAGTTGGACATGACTGAAGCAACTTGGCATCCACGCACATACAATGCTATCTGAAGAAAACATTCAATTGCTTTACATGTGAGAATCACTGAACCAGATATTTTTCAGGGCCTGTGGGGAACCTAGTCTTGAGTAAGCAGGAAATCTGTGGCTCCAGAAGGAGCCTGCTTCTCATTTGGTGTCTTGCCGCAAACTTCCTGGAGAGGCTCCTGCCCAAAGCTCCCGTGGTTTCACATGCTGCTGGGCATTGTGCAGGCGTGAGATGGGTACTCAGCATGAAGAGTGGCCTGGAGGCTTTGTGCAGGGCCACCTTCATACTGACTCACTTGGACATCGTCATTTATGTATTCCCAGGACAGGATTTCCATTTCATCCTCTGTTCCCATGGATGTCACTTTTCACAGTGTCTCTCTAACAACACCAGGCATGTATTTCAAGATTCAGCATGGACATACTCTTTTCTGAAAAGCTTCCTGACCTGCCCAGGAGGCATCTGGTGCTACTTTTCTGTGCTTTCAAAGTGCCTCCAGCAAAGTGTGATGCCAGGATAACTGGCTGTTTGTTACCTGTTTCTCTCATGTGAGCCAGTTCCTTCAATGCAGACTAGGGTTCATCCTTCTGGGAACGGAAGGTCATTTCTGAGCTGCTGCAGTGACCACATTCTGTCTGAAAGAGGAAGCCTGTGGGAAGGGGCAGCCCAGAGACTTCATTTTCAAGGAGATAAACCTGCACATCCATCAGAGGGGGAGGGCTTGGAGTGAGAGTCTGCTGCAGAAGAAAAATGTGTGTGTGTGTAGGGGACGGGGTGTGTGTGTTTAAACAGCTATTTCAAAGGGCTTTGTATTTCTAATAAGGTGGGTTAATCTGGTCTGCTTCTCACCCGGCCTCTAAGTGTGCAGGTGTCCCACAGACACACTCACTCTACATGGGGCTGGGGAAACCTGATGAAAGATTGACAGTGGGGCCCAGACAGCCCTTCTCCAGGTGTCCAACACCAGCCAAGCTCCTTCCCACATGGCCCGCCTCCCACACAGGCCTCCGGGTCCCAGGTGGACAGAGGAGGAAGGTTGGTGCCACTGCCAGCTTCCTCTCTCCCTCGGCCTCCTTCCTCCTTGGCTGTCTCAGAAAAGGGTACTTGGGACGGTGAGCAGCTTCAGCAGAGGTCTGAGGACCCAGGGAGACAGAGGCCACCCGTGTTCTGCCTGATGCCTAATAAAGAACGCTGAATGCTGAAGAATTGATGCTTTCAAATTATGGTGCTGGAGAAGACACTTGAGAGTCTCTTGGGCAGCAAGGAATCAATACTAAAGGAGATCAACTCTGAATATTCATTGAAGGACTGATGCTGAAA
This sequence comes from Capricornis sumatraensis, assembly GCF_032405125.1. Classification (NCBI taxonomy): domain Eukaryota; kingdom Metazoa; phylum Chordata; class Mammalia; order Artiodactyla; family Bovidae; genus Capricornis; species Capricornis sumatraensis. The sequence goes on along the minus strand of NC_091074.1, from coordinate 98,342,985 downwards.
CTGAAGCTCCAACACTTTGGCCACTTGATGTGAACAGCCAGTTCATTGGAAAAGACCCTGATGCTGGGAAAGATTGAGAGCAGAAGGGGGTGACGGAGGATGATATGGCTGGATAGCATCACCATCTCAATGGACATGAATTTAAGCAAACTCTGAGAGACAGTGAAGGACACGGAAGCCTGGCACAGCGCAGTCCACGGGGTCACAAGAATTGGACATCACTTAGGGACTAAACAACAATGCGCAATACTGCATGGAATTGAAACCACAGCCTTGTGAGATGGAGGCTAATTATCTTCAGGCTATACACGAGGAAAGCGCACCGGAAAAATACACTAAACCTGAAGAGTTTAGTGAAGCAACGCAGATCACATGGCTGCACTATGATCACAAGGCATCCTGTGAGTCCCTGACAGAAGTACAGCCTGGGACTGGTGCCACTGGGCCTCGGAGGTGGGTGCTCATCCACCCTGAATTCCTCCAAAATTTTTACAGCTTCTTCTCCAAAATACTAGAAACTCATTTAGTGAACAGCAGCATAAAATGACACTTCTGAGAGCCATCAGCTTCCTCTTTTACTGAAAAGAGGAACTGAAATATCAAGGAGCAACTCTTAGCCTGCTTTCTGCATCTCTGGTGAAAGCAGCTGCCTCTTCTGTGAGAACAGGCAGGGGTTTGCTGGTGGCTTTCAGTGGCTCCAGCGTATGAGCCAGCCGCCACTGCCCCCCATCTGCTGTCTGGGGGCCACAGCGGACCTGTGCTCTGCCCTCTCCTGCCGAATTTCTCAAAAATGAGTCACAAGTACAGCTGGGAAGCCAGTATGACAGGTGGTATTTCATAGTGAGTGTGGACAATGACTTCAGACTGGCAACCAACATGAGCGTGGATGCCCACCACTTCAGCAGATCAGGAGGACAGAGCCGTGAGGACACTAACGTCCCCAGGCTGGGGGCCTCCTTGTTCTGGAGCTGCTGGCCTCACTGGAAGTCTCTCACTCTAGCAGAATTTTGTCTTCATCTGAAAAAATCAGTCCAAAGGAAAAAAAAAAACTTGTTGCTTTCCTTTTTATCTCTGCCTTCAAGGCGTTTGCTTTTGTTAACTTGTGGCTGGCAAGTTCTCTGGCTGGGCCAGGCTCTTGAGGTGATTTGAAGGATTGCCTGTGGCTGCCTGAGCCATCCCAGGGCAGACTCGTGGCCTGAAGGTCTGTGATCAGTGCTCATGGTGTCTGAGATGAGAGACGTCTGGAGAGCTACACGGGCCCCTGTAAGAGTGACTCGTGCTGCTGGTGTCAGAAAACAGGGATGTTCAGTATGAAAGACACATTGCCTTTTGGAGTTAGATCACTCCAAACCAACTGCTGATCCAAATGAGGCAAAGGATATTCCAAACGGGGAGATAAAGAGAGGAGGGAAAAGGGAGAGGACAGGGATAAATGCACCCTAAATCTTGGGTTCCAGGGCCCACTCTCTTGGCTCACCATAGTTCAAGCCTGTTTTTTTTTTTTTTTCTGGCTCAGCTTGTTAGCTTTTCTATTTACATTGTTCACTGAAGTATTTCCAGCTCTTCCTAGTGCCAGGTTGTTGCTAACAAGAAATAGAATCCTTCTAAGTGTAATTTATACCGTCAGGATACAGCATATTTATAAAATGTCATTCTCTTTGTCTCTTTAAAGGCACAGACCTTTAGAAGGCATCCAGTGGAGATGTGACTTCCCCTGGCCCTGGATGAAAGTTCCAGCAGACCACATACTTCTTTTAGCCTCCTGATGGAAGCGTTCTGATTATTAAGTTCTCCTAGTCTCAGGGTCACTCTGAGTCTGCTGGACCATCTACAACCTGTCTCTTCTGCTGACCTCTTCCTGCACTCACTACTGAGGCTCAGGGTCCCCACACTAAGGCTGGGAGGAGGGGCAATGGGCGGAAATCTGCCCAGCGGGCCAGGGAAGTGACTCCATCTGGTTCTCTCAGGGGAGTTCGCCTGGCTTCTCTAGCCTCATCCCTCCCTGGGGCATCGTTCACCTGCAGTCCTTTCCGCTGCAGTTGGGTTCACTTTCTTCTGTTGGTTGCTTACTCAGGAAACTGGAGGTCAGCCCACTTTCTCCTCACTGAACTGAAGTTGCTCAGCTAATCATTGATGCTGGGCTGCCTCTTGCATGAGGCCCACATCTGGCCAGAGGCATCCCACCCAGAACAGTGGGCCTCTGACTCTCCCACCACCAGCACAGCCAGTATCAGTGGTTCAACCTCCTGCTCTTACACAAGAACCAGACCCTGTGGGCACACTCTCCAAGGCCTCCTTTGGAACCCTTCTGTTGACTAGAGGTCCCCACTAGAGATGGAGGAAATGCCCTCCACCCCTACTAGGGGGCTGGAGTTTATACAACTACCTCCCCCAAATTATCCTCCTTACAAAATGATTTTTCACATAAGGCCTAGATGTGTTTGAACATGTTCCATATTGGCAAGACCAAGTTTTTACTGACTCCTTTGTACATTTTGCACCTTGTTTGAAATGCAGCCATTAGGAAGTGGTGACAGCAAGATGGTGGAATAGGACATTTCGTCCATATCTCCTAACAGAAACACTAAGATGAACAACTATCCACACAGGAAAATGCCTTCAAGAGAGACCTGGATTCTAGGTGAGAGATTTCAGTAGCTGATAGAGCACAGAAATGAGAAAAGACACATTGAACAGGGTGGCAAGGACAGCTTCATTCTTCCTGAGTTACCTCTCCCCCAAGCATATGTAGCAGGGCCAAGAGCAATCCCCTCCACTCTGAAGCTCTCCCAGAGGGCAGAGAGAGTGAAATGGACATATGACTTCACCATAGACTCAACTGTAAATATATATGCAACTAACATCAGAGTAGCTAAATATATAAAACAAATATTAACAGACTGAAGGAAGAAATGATAGTAATACAATTCTAGTAGGGGACTTCAATTATTCTACTTTCAACAATGGGTAGATTTTTCAGACAGAAAGTCAATAAGGAAATGGTAGTCAGGAACACCTATTAAGGAAACTGACCTAACAATATAAATAGAACGTTCTATCCAACAGCATCAGAAGACACATTCTTCTCAAGCACACATAGAAGATTCTCCAGGATTGATCATATTTACATCACAAAATTAGTCTTAGCAAATTTTAAAAGACCAAAATCATATCAACTGTCTTTTCCTATCACAATGGTATGAAACTAGAAATCAATAACAGGAGAAAAGTTGGTAAATTCACAAGAAAATTAAACAACATATAATTGAACAGTCAATGGGTCAATGAAGAAATTAAAAGGGAAATAAAAATATATCTTGAGACAAATGAAAATAGAAACATAACATGCCAAAACTTATGGGATACAGCAAAAACAATCCTAAGAGGGAAGATTATAGTGATAAAAGCATGCAGTAAGAAAAAGAAAGAGCTCAGATAAACAGCTTGACTAAACCTCAGTTTGAATAAACTTGATTCAAACGTAAGATTTCACCTCATTCCCCTAGAAGGCCCACATTGGTGGGCTGAACAATCCGCAGCCTTCTCATGTGTTTGATCTCCTCTCCCCGTTCTGAGGTTTAATGTCCCTATAGTATGACTTAATGGAGAGACTATGGAAAGGAACCTGCCCAGTGGACCCAGAAAGTGCCTCCATTTGGTTCTCCTGGCCTCTCTAGGCTCACCCCTCCCTGGGACAAATTAATGTGTGATATAACACATTAAAAGAATGAAGGACTAAAATAATATGATCATCTCAATAGATGCAGAAAAAGCATTTTGCAAAATCTAATATCTTTTCCTAATAAAAAGTCTCAACAAGATACATATAGAAGAATGTACTTCAATATAATAAAAGCCATCTATGGTAAGATATGCAGATAACACCACCATCATGGCAGAAAGTGAAGAGGAACTAAAAAGCCTCTTGATGAAAGTGAAAGAGGAGAGTGAAAAAGTTGGCTTAAAGCTCAATATTCAGAAAACGAAGATCATGACATCTGGTCCCATCACTTCATGGGAAATAGATGGGGAAACAGTGGAAACAGTGTCAGACTTTATTTTGGGGGGCTCCAAAATCACTGCAGATGGTGACTGCAGCCATGAAATTAAAAGACACTTACTCCTTGGAAGGAAAGTTATGATCAACCTAGATAGCATATTCAAAAGCAGAGACATTACTTTGCCAACAAAGGTCTGTCTAGTCAAGGCTATGGTTTTTCTGTGGTCATGTATGGATGTGAGAGTTGGATTGTGAAGAAAGCTGAGTGCCAAAGAACTGATGCTTTTGAGCTGTGGTGTTGGAGAAGACTCTTGAGAGTCCCTTGTACTACAAGGAGATCCAACCAGTCCATCCTAAAGGAGGTCAGTCCTGGGTGTTCATTGGAAGGACTGATGCTGAGGCTGAAACTCCAATACTTTGGCCACCTCATGCGAAGAGTTGACTCACTGGAAAAGACCCTGATGCTGAGAGGGATTGGGGGCAGGAGGAGAAGGAGATGACAGAGGATGAGATGGCTGGATGGCATCACCGACCTGATGGACATGAGTTTGGGTACACTCTGGGAGTTGGTGATGGACAGGGAGGCTTGGTGTGCTGCGATTCATGGGATCGCAAAGAGTCAAACACGACCGAGCGACTGAACTGAACTGATGGTAAGCTAACATACTCAGTGGTGAAAAGCTGAAATCTCTTCTTCTAAGATCAGAAATAAAACAAGAATCCCCACTCTGACCACTTATATTCAACATTGTACTAGAGCCCTAACCAGAGTAATTAGGCAAGAAAAAAGAAATAAAAGGTTTTCAAATGGGAAAGAAGGAAGTAAAATTGTCTCTGAAGATGATATGATCTTATTTAATAGAAAACCCTGAAGATTGCACTGTAAAACTGTTAGAACTAATCGAAAAATTCAGTAAAGCTACAGAATACAAAATCAAAAATTAACTTAAAATGGATTAAAAATAAATATAAGACATGAAACCACAAAACTGCCAGAAGTAAACACAGGGGAAAATCTTCTAGACATTGGTCTTGGTCATGATAATTTGGATATGACACCAAAAACACAGATAACAAAAACAGAAGTAAGGAAGTGGGAATATATCAAAGTCTAGCTTCTGCATATTAAAGGAAACAATAAACAACAAAAAAAGGAAACCTACAGGACAGGAGAAAATATCTCCAAATTCTATTCCTGTTAAGGAGTTAATATCCAAACTGTGTAAAGATTCCTGCAGCTCAAAAGCAATATAACAAATAATCCAATTTTAAAATGGACCAAGGACCTAAATAGAAACTTTTCCAAAGAAGACATAAAAAAGTACGCAGAAAAGGTGTTCAATATCACTGATCATCAAGACTATATAAATCCAAACCATCAGAGATATCACTTTGCCAACAAAGGTCTGTATAGTCAAAGTTATGATTTTTCCAATAGTCATGTTCAAATGTTCAGTTCAGTTCAGTCGCTCAGTCGTGTCCGACTCTTTGCAACCCCACGAATCGCAGCACGTGGTGGACCATAAAGGAGGCTGAGCACTGAAGAATTTATTATTTTGAGTTGTGGTGCTAGAAAAGACTCTTGAGAGTCCCTTGGACAGCAAGGAGATCAAACCAGTCAACCCTAAAGAAATTCAACCCTGACTATTCATTGGAAGGATTAATACTGAATACAAAGAGCTGACTCTTTGGAAAAGTTCCTGATGCAGGGAAATATTGGGGGCAAGAGGAGAAGGGGATAACAGAGGATGAGATGGTTGGATGGCATCACCAACTCAATGGACACAAGTTTGAGGAAACTCCTAGAGATAATAAAGGACAGGGAAGCTTGGTGTGCTGCAGTTCAAAGTTGCAAAGAGTTGGACGCGACTTAGTAGTTGAAACAATAACAGCAACAATGCATCATACCTGTTAGGATGACTAATAAAGCATAAATACATTTCATTTATATAAAAAATGACAAGTGTTGGTAAAGATGTGGAGAAAGAGGAACCCTTATACACTTACATTCTCATTTGGTGAGAATGAAAATGGTGCAGTCATTATGGAAGTTTCTCAAGAAATTAAATACAGAACTATCGTATGATCCAGAAATCTCACTTCTGAGTATATATCTAAAGGAATTTAGATTAGGATCTTGAAGAGATATCTGAATTTCCATGCTCATTACAGCAGTACTCACAATAGCTAAGACATGAAAATAACATAAATGTCTATCAATTGATTAATGGATAAAGAAAGTGTGATGCATATATGTATATATGTAAAATATGGAATATTATCCCTCCATTTAAAGGAAGGAAATTATTCCACTTGGGACAACATGGATGGACCTGGATTTCATTAAGTAAATGAAATAAACCAGACCCTTAAAGACAAATACTGTGTAATCTCATTTATATGTGGAATTTAAAATAGTAAAACTCAACTCATAAAAGCAGGGATTAGAAGAGTGATTGATTGCCAGAGTCTAGAGAGAGGCAAAAATGCAAGAGGTGATGATCAAACAGTACGAAGTTTCAGTTATACAAGATAAATAAGTTCTGGAGATCTACTATACAGCATAATGCTTGTAGCTAATTCTACTACATTATATACTTAAAATTATCTAAGAAGGTAGATCTTAAGTGTAACCACTTACACACACAAATAATAAAGGAGACAAGAGGAAACTTGAAGAAGTGATTGATTTTTTATGGCCTTGATGATGGTGATAGGTTCACGTGTGTATAGTTATTTCCAACTCCTTGAGTTGTATACATTAAATGCTGCTGCTGCCAAGTTGTGTCAGTCATGTCCGACTCTGTGCTACCCCATAGACGGCAGCCCACCAGGCTCCCCCATCCCTGGGATTCTCCAGGCAAGAACACTGGAGTGGGTTGCCATTTCCTTCTCCAGTGCATGAAAGTGAAAAGTGAAAGTTAATCACTCGGTCATGTCCAACTCTTAGCGACCCCACGGACTGCAGCCTACCAGGCTCCTCTGTCCATGGGATTTTCCAGGCAAGAGTGCTAGAGTGGGTTGCCAGTGCCTTCTCCGATACGTTAAATATGCACAGCTTTTTACATGTCAATCATACCTCAAAAAAGCTGTTCAAAAGAAAAAGAAATGTAGCCATTAACATCTTTTCTTTTTGGATTTCAACTTTTTGTTAGCATCTGTTATTTTCCTCTCTTCATGTCTGGAAAGGAATTATTTCAAATGAAAATATTGAATATACAAAGCAAATGGGACTAATGCTGCAGCTCCAATACTTTGACCACCTGATGCAAAGAGCTGACTTATTGGAAAAGACCCTGATGCTGGGAAAGACAGAAGACAGGAGGAGAGGGGGACAACAGAGAATGAGATGGTTGGAGGCCTCACTGAGGAGTTTGAGCAAACTCTGGGAGACAGTGAAGGACAGGGAGGCCTGGCATGCTGCAGTCCATGGGGGTGCAAAGAGTAGGACACGACTTAGTGACTGAACAGCAACAAACCTCCAGAAACATGATCAGAGAGGTTTTCCCACTCCAAGTTCAACTTTGAACCAAGTGCATCCTCAGGACCCTGATCATGGTCAGAGCAGCCTCATTTCCTATGTGCCTTCATTGTTCTATTTAAATAATCTCTGATCGAGGACATTTTCTGGTGACCTTAGAACCACATTCTCATAAAGAAGGGGTCAGCTTTTAGATTTAGATGAAAAACAGAATTCTAAATACATTAGGGCAGCAAAGGAGACACAGACCTAAAGAACAGACTTTTGGACTCAGTGGGAGAGAGCGAGGGTGGGATGATTCGAGAGAATAGTTTGAAATATGTACATTAACATATACAAAATAGATGACTGGTGCAAGTTCAATGCATGAAGCACCCAAAGCCGGTGCTCTGGACAATCTAGAGGGATAGGGTGGGGAGAGGGGCTCAGAATGGGGGGACACATCCCTGTGGCCGATTCGTGTTAATGTATGGCAAAAGCCATCACAATATTGTAAAGTAATTATCCTCCAATTAAAATAAATAAATTTAATTTTAAAAATGAAAGAAAACACATTATAGAGGAATCAGCAAATTGTGGTCCAAAACCCTCTTCCTGCAAGCTTGGGGGAAGTCTAAACACACCTCCGTGGTTTGTTCCCTGCAAATGCGGTTTTAATCCAGAGCAGTGTATTCTGCACATTCACGTCTCAGTGCTGGTCCTAATAATAGACTGTTCCCTCCCCCACGCCCGTGTTGGCAGCGGCATGTGGCAGGTCTCAGAATGCTTCATCATGATGCAATTTGCTTGTCAGGCCTCCATCCCAAGCCGCAGCTGCAGCTGATTATGGCTCAGTTCAGGGCTGTGTTTTATGATCCACCTCCTCCCTTTCAAAATCCATCAGCACACACTCATGGAAGTAATATTAGAGACTCCTAGCAAGGCTGGAGCTTGGGAAATGCACTTTCCTCTCCTTTTCAGGACAACGGTGTCCAGGAAGTCCATGAAGAGGGGCCAGTGTGCAGGCAGAAGGCTGGAGAGGCCCCCAGTGTGTGTGTCTGAAAGCTGATGCTGACAATCTTCTCTTAGACTTTCAGTGCTTTTCTTCTGTAAATTTATCTTCCTCCTTCTCTGCCTGTCACCATGTTCAGTCCTCAAATCTCAGTAGCACTTCGGGTCCAGTGCTTTCCTGCAACCATTTTTCTTTCTGCTTGGGGGTTCCATTCTGAGCTAAGTCGCTTCATCATGTCTGACTCTTTCCAACCCAGTGAACTCTAGCCCGCTAAGGTTCCTCTGTCCACAGGATTCTCTAGGCAAGAATACTGGAGTAGCTTGCCATGCCCTCCTCCAGGGGATCTTCCCGACCCAGGGGTCAAACCCACATCTCTTACTGCATTGGCAGGTGGGTTCTTTACCACTAGTGCCATCTGGGAAGCCCCTGCTTCAGGATGAGTGTGAGTGTGAAAGTTGCTTCATCATGTCCAACTCTTTGCCACCCCATGGACTGTAGCCCACCAGACTCCTCGGTCTATGAAATTCTCCAGGCAAGAATACCAGAGTGGTGCTGGTTGGCAAATAAAATGCCCTTCAAAGTCACAGACTCACTGCCTCCTTATCACCCATCTCAGTCTTTTCTAACTGGTGTCATCCTCAGCCGTTCATACCTACCTGCCCCGAATTATTCTCGTCTGTCATCCCTGGTGTGTCATCCATGCCTACTGTCCCTCAGCATGTCTGAACTACAGATGGCCTGTGTTCAGCCTCTCTGGTCGCTTCTTGGACAAGCCGTCACCTTGACTGCTCCACTCGGTATTTCCCTAAGATAGCGAGTTCTTGAACTATCTCTTGACAACTATAATAATTTTTCAAGAGCTTTTAGTTCCCAATTAAAACAAAGAGAGTCACTTTCTCAAGGACTTTCTGGGAAAGATGTTATCAGCTGGAGAATCTTCTCTTCTCTTGGGTGGCTGAGAAAGCATTTCCCAATGAAGGCTCTATCTCAAACACTGGGGGCTCACTCATGTACATGGAAGGTGTGTGCTGGGTGTGCACACGAGGTTGGAAGGAGAGCCAGGCTGATCAGAAATAAATTAAAGGAGCATAGAGGGAGGAGGATTAAGAAGAAATGAGAGTACCAGATGGCAGAGACAAAAAGGGAAGAATAATTTGATGTTCTCCAGCTGACGGGGGCTTGAACTTGAGAAGGCTCTAGTTGACTAGAATTAAAGATCCTACCTTTTCCTAAACTGTTTATTAGAATCGACTATTAATACATGCAAGGAGATCCAACCAGTCCATCCTAAAGGAGATCAGTCCTGGGTGTTCATTAGGAGGACTGCCGCTGAAGCTGAAACTCCAATACTTTGGCCACTTCATGTGAAGAGTTGACTCATTGGAAAAGACCCTGATGCTGGGAGAGATTGGGGGCAGGAGGAGAAGGGGACGACAGAGGATGAGATGGCTGGATGGCATCACAGACTCGATGGACATGAGTTTGGGTAAACTCGGGGAGTTGGTGATGGGCAGGGAGGCCTGGCATGCTGAGATCTTGGGGTCACAAAGAGTCGGACACAACTGAGAGACTGAACTGAACTGATTAATACATAATTTATGGACCCAGCACAAAATGAGCGAGTGGGCCTCTTATTCCAAATTAATAAGAATTTCAAGATGGTGACAGCAGAGCATTAAGCCAGGTGTGACCCTTCTGTGTGCAAGGCCTGTGTGTCTGCTGGGTGGCTCACCCATGTGGCTGCCCTGCTGCTTGTCTGCTCTCAGTGCTGATTTTTCTCCTATAAGGAAGTTATTGGCTTTGTTGACTTTATTTCAGTCCGAGGAAATGACTTTCACTATTCCAGCTTAAGCAGGAACGGTGTCCACCTGCCCTCTGAGGACCAGAGGCCTGTGGGAGAGAATGGAGAGGTGCCTCCCACCTCCACCTCATCAACATCTGCCTTGCAGTCTGTCTTGAGGCTGTTCTGTTTAACCTGGCTCCTGGCCCGAAGAGCTCAATTTCCTGTACTTAGACCTGGAAGGAATCCTAATGAGTCTTCACGGAGGAGCCTTCCGGCAGACCCTTAAACCAAACTTCCCCCCGTCACCCCCTACCCCACTCTGTCTGTGAATGGTATTGTGAGGAAATTGCCAGCACCTGGTTGTCGTTAGCTCTCTCCTTGCAGGAACTCCTGTGGGCTGCCTGCTAGGCTGTGGTTGCATTCTGAGCAGGCTCCCAGGCCAGGTGTTGCCCTCCGTGACTGAGGCACAGGCTGCTCTTGCTCTTCCTTTCTTCATGCTATTTCAGTGCTGTCGAGGCAGGAAAGGAAGCACACACCCCAAAGAAAAGGTTGAATTGGCCATTTTCACTTGTGATTGGCAGAGTGACAGCTCTGCAGGATGGGGGCAAGTAGGTACAGTCATGGGGTCGCAAAGAATCGGACATGACTGAGCAATGAACAGTTTCACTTTTTTGTTCATGCCTGAATGTGCAGAGTAGAACAGTGGTGTTCTGGAAAATAGCTTCCAAGGTCGTTTCTTTTACCTCAGATTTTACCTGGGAGAAAAAAATCCTTGAGAGTAGCTAGTACATTTCATTGAAGTAATGGAAGAAGGGACCACTTAGTATGTAAGAGCAGAATCATATTTGAAAACTAAAGTAATTTAACACAGAATGGATAGATAGACGAATTAAATAGAAAAAATTTCAGGAACATATCCAAATATATATATATATGTACGTGTGTGTGTGTGTGAATTTAGTATAGGAGAAAGAAAGCATTTAAAAAATTATTTTTGTTCAAGAAGGGGGAACTGGAAAATTTACTAACCATTTGGAGAAAATGTTGAAGACCTTATACCATGCAGATAAATAAACTGCATGTTGATGAAAGACTTAATTATTTTTAGTACTCATAAAAGTAATGAAAGAACAGACAGGTGAGCCTACAAATACATCTCAGATGAAGGGGCCCTCTAAACAGGATGTCTAAGGCTGCTGCTGCTGCTAACTCGCTTCGGTCATGTCCAACTCTGTGCAACCCCATGGACAGCAGCCCACCAGGCTCCCCTGTCCTTAGGATTCTCCAGGCAGGAATATTGGAGTGGGCTGCCATTTCCTTCTCCAGGGGATCTTCCTGACCCAGGGGTCAAACCTGGGTCTCCTGCCGTGTAGGCAGATTTTTTACCTTCTGAGTCACCAGGAAAGCCCCAAAATAGCACATGTTGTCCTCTTATAACCACATGCAATTTCCGCCCCCTCTCATCCCTAACTCCTGGCACCACCGATCTGTCCTCTATATAATTCTGTCCTTCAAGAATGTTATACGAGTGGAATTACAGAACCTGTCACTTTCCATATTTCTGCTCTCTCCAGTGTTTTTCCTTCTTTCCTCATGCCCCAGGATTCCTTCTTGATTATTATTTTTCTATCTAAAGAACCGATTTGGGGTCATTCTTTAAAAGGTAACCTTTTCCACACAGACATGAGAGCCTGTGGAAGGCCTGCATGCAGCCACCTGTATGCCAGGGATTGACTTTTTCACTCACTGTAATTTCCTTATGATCCATCCAAGTTGTTTGAATTTTTATTACTGAGTTATGCTTTCATCTATTATTTTGTTTCTTATTATTGCCAAGTGATGCTCTATTGTAAAGAGATATCAGTTTATTCACCCATTAAAGGATATTTTGGTTCTTCCCGTATTTTGGCTCTTTATTACAAATAAAGCTGCTATGAAAATCTGTGTATAGGTTTTTTGTGAGTACATGTCTTCATTTTATTAAACAAATGTCTAAGAAGGCAGCTGCTCGATCAGCTGATAAATGCAGGTTTACTTTTATAAGAAAATGCCAATCTGTTTTCTGGGAGGTGCTGAGGAGGGTGGGCTGTCTCATTTTTCATTCCCACCAGATACTTCTAAGTAACTCACCCTCTATGCATCCTAAGCATTTGAAATTGTCACATTTTATTTTCACCATTGTGATAGGTGTGTGGTATTTATGTCCCACTGTGGCTTTGTTTTGCATTTCCTTGATGGCTAATGATATTGCTCATCTCATGGGCTTATTTGCCATCTGTGTATTTTATTCAGTAAAGTATTTATTCAGCTCTCTTGCCCATTTCTGAATTGTACGGCTTGTTCTTTTCACTGTGGAGTCCTGAGAGTTCTATATATTTCCTAGATTTAATCCTTTGATGGCTTTGGGTCTTCTCCCAGTCTGTGTAAGTTAACGCTTAGGTTCACTTTTTGCTCTGAACCAATTGCTTCAGACCATTGGTCGGACAGTCTGTCTTTGCTCAGCTGAATCCCTTCTGCACATTTGTCAACAATCATTTGGGCTTTTGTATCAAGCTGGGTCCAAACAAGAGATAGAAACCAAGCAGTAGGTTAAATGGGAGAAGTTTAACACAAGAATTATTAACTATAATAAAATAATAACTATAGGACATACAGAAATCTATACAGTATAGGGTTTCTCCTAAGGCTGAAGGAGAAATCACAAAGGACAAAACTGGGAGGAGTTCAGACTTCCTTGAAGAAGACATGGTTTGGCCACCAAACTGCAGAGAAGCTTGTTGGTTTAGCCAGACTGGAGTTGCTGGTTAACTCAGGATGCACCCATCTGGACTGTGATGGAGGGGGATCAGGCAGTAGGCACTGAGTAGGGTGGGCATGCATGGGGTGTGCAGTTGGGGGAAGGGGACTTTAGGGAAGGCAGACTGCACATGCAGGGTTTCCCTTGTGGCTCAGACGGTAAAGAATCTCCCTGTGATGAGGGAGACCCAGGTTCGATCTCTGGATCAGGAAGATCCCCTGAAGGAAATGGTAACCCACTCCAGTATTCTTGCCTGGAGAATTCCATGGATGGAGAAGCCTGATGGGCTACAGTCCATGGGGTTGCAAAGAGTCGGATACAACTGAACTACTAACACAGACTGCACATACAGAGGGAGCAATCACCTGTGTGTGGATCTTCCAGACCCCAGGGGCTGTACGGGGCGTGCCCAGGTCCTGGCACACAGGAGGCTGCATGCGGTCTGCCCACAGGCTCTCATGTCTGTGTGGAGAAGGTGTCCTTTTAAAGAACAACCCCAAATCGGTTCTTTAGACAGAAAAACAATAACTGAGAAAGAATCCTGAAGCACAAAGAAGGAAGAAAAAACTCTGGAGAGAACAGAAATATGGGTAAATATAACAGATTAAACTTCTCACCAGTTTATTAAGTCATATTTGAAAATTAGAGCAAAAATGATAAGTACTAACCCAAACTCTCATGCCAAGCCATGCCCACCACTTCTTGGGCCCCCACAGGGCTCCTGCTCCATCTGAAAGAAGAAGGGCTCTGAAGTCTCCTTGTGTTCCCATGCGTGTGGTAGGACATTGCATCTTCAGCACTTTAAGAGGGGTAAGGTGACTGAGGGTCTCTCTGGAGGGGGTCACCTTGGGGAGAGGCCCTGAGTGTAGGAACTGCAGGGAGACCATCTAAGTGGAGGCTGCTAAGGCCAAGGTGGCCTCCAGGGAGCAAGGACCACTGGGGGTTAGAGCTCAGATCCTGGCTGGTGCAGAGGGAGATGAGAGGACATAACTCCAGTCTCTAAGCATGGCCCCCCACCAATTTGGCCACTAGGACGGGGAGATCAGAGCAGCACACAGTGGTGGGGGCTGCAGGGCCAGGATACCTAAGGAATCCTTCCCCACCTCTTCCACTGAGCTGCTGGGAGCAGAGGCAGGGAGAGGGATCACAGATTCAGGGTGCTGGGCCCCCAGTGCTCTTCACAGCATGGGGCCCAGCTCTTAGGGGCACTTCTCTGTGTACATGAGTGGAGATTCTCCAGGAAGATCCCACTCTTTGGAAACAGGGACTGTGGATTGAACATTAAAGCCTTCCCACATGGCACAGTGGTAAAGAATTCACCTGCCATTGAAAGAGACATAAGTGATATGGGTTCGATCCCTGGTTAGGAAAGATCCCATGAAGAAGGAAATGGCAACCCCCTCCAGTATTCTTGCCTGGGAAATCACATGTACAGAGGAGTCTGGTGGGCTACAGTCCATGGGGTCACAAAAGAATCAGACACAACTGAGAGACAGCATGCACACACACTGAACATTAAAATTATGTTATACAGACCATTAAAATTATACAGCACTGTTTATAATAGCCAGGACATGGAAACAACCTAGATGTCCATCAGCAGATGAATGGATAAGAAAGTTGTGGTACATATACACAATGGAGTATTACTCAGCAGTTAAAAAGAATTCATTTGAATCAGTTCTGATGAAATGAATGAAACTGGAGCCGATTATACAGAGTGAAGTAAGCCAGAAAGAAAAACACCAATACAGTATACTAACACATATATATGGAATTTAGAAAGATGGCAATGATGACCCTGTATGCAAGACAGCAAAAAAGACACAGATGTGTATAACGGACTTTTGGACTCAGAGGGAGAGGGAGAGGGTGGGACGATTTGGGAGAATAGCATTGTAACATGTATACTATCATGTAAGAATCGAATCGCCAGTCTATGTCCGACGCAGGATACAGCATGCTTGGGGCTGGTGCACGGTGATGACCCAGAGAGATGTTATGGGGAGGGAGGTGGGAGGGGGGTTCATGTTTGGGAACGCATGTACACCTGTGGTGGATTCATGTCAATGTATGGCAAAACCAATACAGTACTGTAAAGTAAAAGAAAGTAAAAATAAAAATAATAAAAAAAAAATCATACAGTTGCAAAAAAGAAAACAACAAAAATAAACTAGGCATTTTTCAAGGACACATGGAAGTCTCTGGGTGGAAAGGTGTGAGCTGAAGCAGGCTATCACTCTCACCTGCTGACCTACTAAAAGACGGGTGGCATCTCCAGTGAAAATTCCAGCGGGGGCTCCAATAAATCCCTTGCACTCTTTCTCCGTGTTGTGTTAGACAGACTGTAAGAGCAGGAAGACTCATACAAGCACTGGCTAGGTTATATGCTGTGGCTATTTTTGGTTGTTTTTCAGAAGTGTATGTTGGCAAAATAAGGATTGGGAGCTGAAATCTCAGAAGGAAATAACTGGTTCCCCCACTGCCAAGGGCTGCCGGAGAAGGGCGTGGACCTTAGTGTGTGGGGCCTGAGGGTGGGGCTGGGGGGAGTGGCTGAGAGGCCCAGGGGGTCGTCTGGAACAACGAATTTGGAATATCCAAGGCACTTCAGAGCGCAGAGCCTGATCTGAAAACTCCACTTATTTCTCTTTCTGAGGAAGGACCTTCTGAAAGGAACAGGAGGCCCGGAAAGAAAAACAAACAAATGTTTCAGGGGCATAATTGTAAAAATCCACTTCCTCTTCATTTGCCCAGGAAACACTTCCCTCTGGTTGCAGGCTTCGTGGAGACTTGAGACAGGGGCACAGTCAGCCGGAGGCTGTGATGCGCAGACGCAGAGAAGGCGTAGTTGGACAAGTGAACTTCCGGGATCTCAGAGCAGCCTCTAGGGCTGTGACCAGGATGTCCAGGTAGCTGTGGGGAGCGCAGGAAACGGGACCTGAATGTCCTGGGAGCAAGGAGGAGGCCGTGGGTGACTCGAGTCTTTGGCAGTGCCAGGAATGGGGATTCTCAATGTCCATGGACTGCTGGGGTGCCACCTGTGGGTGGTGCCGACGCTGGGTGGCATAACCAAGCCTGGGTGTATGCACATGGTGTCCGCAGACAGGCTCTGAGGTGACGGGACAGCAGCAGCACACGTGGAGTCCTTCCCAAGTGCTCCTGCCCAGCAAGTGGGTGCCTGCCTTTCCTTTGGCAGAAGCTGGACGAGCATCTGAGAGAGGAATATGTACGGGGCCTCGAGGCTGTGGGAGAAGCGATGGGTTGGTGGTCCTGGAATAGAAGAGAGGAGTCAGAGATGTGCTGATTCCTCTTCACAGGACTGTGGGTGCGGGCTTGGAGCGGTAAGAGGCACTGGCGGTATGAGGAGGATGGGTGCCTAGCAGCTCATGTGGGTCCTGCCTCTGGCAGAGGAGGGCCAGGAGGGGCAGCTGTGACCCCATCCTGAGCAATGGGAGTCCCATGCAAGTGATGCTTGCCAGGGAGGGTGAAGGCAGAAAAGCAAGGCTCCCCGGCCACATCCTGTCCAGGTATAGTAGAGAGGGTCTGGGATACAGAGAAAGCAGTGACTCGGGGAGAGGATGGAGGTGGGGAGGCAGGATGTGGACAGGGATGAGCAACTGCAGGCTTCCGGGAAAAGGGAAGTGCCGCTGTGCATGGTAAGGGGGCTTGAGTGGTCGGACCACAAATGGACTTGAGGTCCCCAAATGAATGGGTTGTAGGTAGAGGGCCAAAGCAAGAGGCAGCATGGTTTTAGAGAAACAGGAAGGGGGCTGGGAGAGGAGAGGAGTCACAGCTCAGTAGAAAGGCATCAGGAACAAATGAAACGGAGCAGGACCATATGGTCCTTGCCACCCCCCACCCCCCATGTCTTCTGCCTGCTTTTTGCCTGTGGAAAACTTTAATCAAAGAATCAGTTTAATCAGAAAAGTGAGAAATGCTAAAACAAAGGAAAACAGTCAAAGGAGACTAAATAATAATAACATAGTCATTAAGCATAGTCAAGGACTATTAGTTCATTCTCAAGGGCTGTAGATAATATTCTGAGCCATATCCTGTGAGCTGTCTTATAGATACTAAAACCCCAGGGAGAGAAGTTAAGTACATGATGAACAGACTGTACCCAGGACTTGAGCTGCCATAATTCTGAGAACTGATGCACAGAAATGGGAACAAGTGCACCCCAGAACTGAAGATTAACTGTACCTAAAACAACCAAGATGATGCTGGTCAGACCACTGATGACCAACTGAAGATGACTGTTAGAGATGACTGTGCTGTTTCTACATGTAACCGCCCCCACCCCCGACCCCCCGCCAACCCTGATTCTGTCCATAAAAGCTCTCACTCCCTGCTTGTCAGGCCGGGTGGAGAATTGGCTTTTGGACAGATGTCCGCCACCCTCGCCACCAGTTGCCAGCATCTGAAATAAAGCAAACTTTCCTTTCCACCAACCTGGCTTGTATACTGGCTTTTTGAGTGGTGATCAGCCAGATCCCACATGCATATCTTTTGGTAGCACAAAGGCACATTCTCCAGAGGCAGGGGGGACATGAAGAGCATCATTCTGAATATCTTATTGAGAGGGAGGTGAGTCAGGTATTGTGTCCAGCTGTACAGGTTGCGAGGTGCACAAGGTGCTTCCTCATGGCAAAAACCCATCATTCTGGCAGCACATGATCTGGGTTTAAAACATTTAATGATACAGAGAACACTCCCTAATCTGTATATGGTCATGAACTGGCCAGGAAGGTAGAATGTCTGCTGAGTGGAAGAAAAGGGATAGATGGAGATTTGAAGGAAGAAGTAAAACGTGGAACGAACAGAAAAGAGATGGAGAGAGGAAAAACCTGCAGCAAAGAAATGAACATTTTCTTATCTTTCTCTTTGTCCAGGTGGTTTCAGGGACTGCCCATGACTGTTATCATTCTAGAATATCACCCCAGAGGCTGTGTTCAAGGACTGCTTCTCCAGGGTCAGAAAGTAACAAACAAGAAACCTTGGGTCTAGACCTCTGCAGTCATAAAGGTGCCATTTTAATCAAACCTGACAGGCCTGCCTAATTTTTCATGAAGCATTTGCTTCCCTCAATATTTCAAAATAGTAAGCAAAATAATTTCCTTTTGTCCACGTCAGATTTTTTTAAGTACTGATAAAACACAGATCCTGGCAACTTCTATTTAATCCCAGTCCAGAAGGATTCACTGCCAGCCCTCAGTCACCAGCATATGTAGGAATGCAGAGCTGTTTAACAGCATGTGCACCAGGTAGACTCAATGCCAGCCACCTTCCCCTCACAAAATGATATGCAGAGACTCCCTCAGGCTCTGCAGAAATGGGAGCTTACAGGAACAAATTTTGAGCTGATATGGGTGAAAGAACAGCCAACACTCACACTGCTGGCTTCCACTGAAATCCATGGCTGGTCAAGGAATTATGTCTTCATAGGGGGGCACCCCACTCCAGTACTCTTGCCTGGAAAATCCCTTGGGCGGGGGAGCCTGGTAGGCTGCAGTCCATGGGGTTGCGAAGAGTCGGACATGACTGAGCGACTTCACTTTCACATTTCACTTTCATGCATTGGAGAAGGGAATGGCAACCCACTCCAGTATTCTTGCCTGGAGAATCCCAGGGACAGGGGAGCCTGGTGGGCTGCCATCTACGGGATCGCACAGAGTCGGACACCACAGAAGTGACTTAGCAGCAGGTGCCTGTGTACCATCTCAAATCCAGGCTTCTTAGAATAGTGATAATAGATCACTCCTGGAGCCCATTCAATTGAGGTAATGCTTTTTGAGTCTGACACTAAGGTCAATAAATATTAACAATTATCACTACTTATTTTTCTTTAGCATTCTCTATTGTGTTTTATAATTATTATTAAAAAGAAAAAAAAAAGCTTTACAAAACCTGAATCACTGCTGGGACATGATATTGGGGTCTACTGACCTGAAATCTGGCTCCAGTTCTGGTTCTCAGGCAGATGCTTAATCTCTTTGCACCTATGAGAGGGTCTCATAGCACCTGGTCTCCACCATTCAAGAGGCTGACAGGAGGATGAAGCCAGACAGTAAATACAAAAGCCCTTGTACTCCATTAGGTCACACACGTGCATAGAATAGGGGTACAAAACCCAACTGGAGTGTAGAATCGGAATTATCCCAGGAAGATTAGCTTACCTTCCTCTAGTACAAATAAAAGTATCAGGGAATGAGAAACAAGGGGCTTCCCAGATGGCTCAGTGGTAAAGAACCTGCCTGCCAATGCAGGAGACATGAGTTTGATCCTTGGGTGAGGAAGATCCCCTAGAGAAGGAAATGACAACCCACTCCAGTATTCTTGTCTGGAAAATCACATGGACAGAGGAGCCTGGGGAGCTACAGTCCATGGGGTCCCAAAAGAGTTGGACACGACTGAGCAACTAAATAGCAACACCAGTAAATGAGACATGAGCGCACACAGTCACAGTGAAAACTAGGAGGACAGGAGCACTCCAAGCGCTGGGCAATCCTGGACCTGCATGGGCCCCTCTAGGGACATGCAGGATCTCCTCCAAGCAGAAGTCCTTCCTCTATGACTCTGCAGACAGAGACTTGTTATAACCTCTCTCTATTGCACTCAGAACATTGTGTTGAACTCACCATGGGATTGGCCGCTAGGAGACCCAATTGTGCTCCTCTGTTAATCACTGATGTCCTGGGTCATGTCCCCTCCATCACTAATGGATAACCACAGAAGAAGGACTCATGGGTCCTGGGTCACCTCCTTGCCTGACTCTCTTCCCCTGAGTCAGGAAATAAGCAACATTAAGCATTTATTCCCCTGGTGGAAATAAATGGCACAATACGAGGAATTTTAACACAGCGATTCAGGCTTGATACCCCAATTCTGCACTAACCAGCTGTAGAGGGCACCCTGGGAGCTCACACTCTGGCCTGGCCTCCAGAGCAGGCAAACACTGCTCCCATGCCTTTATTCTCCTCTCCACAAGCTAGCCAAACCTCATTTTCATTTTTACTCCCTCCATTCTTCTCCCTTGGCTTCTGACTGGCCTGGCCATGCAAATGCCTCCTCCAGGCTCTTTTCTTCCACTGTCCTGTAGAGGACACACCACCTGCCTTCTTGCTACAAGTCTTCTCTACCTGCCCCTCCCTCTGAAACCTCTCCTGAGAAATCTGCAGCATCACCACTGTGCTCATTCATTCCCTGTGCAGCCATGTAGTATGGCATCCAACTTGAGGGCCCTGGGGCTGGTGCAAGGACCCTGGGGTGGGAGGTCAAAGCTGGGCTGTGAATCTTAAACCACTTGGCAGCTATATACCTTGATGATGTTCTAAAACTCTCATCTGTTGGGAGTTACTTACAATTTTGAGGAGATGTTTTTATCTTCATGTCACTGAAGCCCAGAAAGGGAGTATGCAGGCTCACAGACCCTGGGAATGGCATGATCCCAGATCTAGGCACACCTAGATCTTCAGGTCAGAACCAAGTCACCTCCAGACACACTGGGTAACTTGTGTCTTGGCTCTTCCTGTATGAAGTGGGGAGCCTGCCACTACTTAGAACTGTAATGAAGAACATGTGTACATCTATGCTCACTGGGTCACGGGGTAGTTGGGCAATGTATGTTCTGTCTTGTACAGAATAAAACATCTCCCTGGCACCCAAAACCTGGCCTGATATCTGAAATAGGTGTCAACCAATATATTTTTTTGGCTGATAATATAAACAGAGACCTAGCACAGTACCTCGCAGAAGATGGACATTCCAGAAACTATAGTCAGAGTCATAGGAGGAGGCATTTATACACATGCTCAATCAATACACATGCCATCTCTCTGTGAGTGATAGACGTTGCCGACCATTCCTGTAAACAATGAGCTATGCCTGTTTTCAAGCCCTCGGCCATGTAGTTAAGACGCATGTCAAAGGAATCATTTCAATGAGCCCAGACTCTTGCATCTTCCCATATAGAAATGTACTAAAACCATTAACATGAGATCTTTATTTTTGTGTGATTTTTTTGTGATAGCAGCAACCTTTTGATGTTTGACTACATCTTTCTTTCTTTCAGAAAAAACCCCTATATATCCTGGCTCCTTATTTTCCTCTTTGATACAGTCCCTTGGAACTACTGAGAGGCTGCTTACCCAGGGTATAGTCCTCAGTAATGCCCTCAAATGAAACAAAATTATCAACTTTTAGGTGGTGCTTTTTTTTTTTTCTTTTGGTGGACATATGTTCACCTCATTGCCACAGTCTATGGTCAAGGACCCCCAATGCCCAGTACAGAGTTTGGCTTCCACTTGTCACTCAAACTTGTCTGTGCTGCTGAGAAAGGTGGTGGCCACACAGAAGGCAAAAGAGGTGTGCCAACCCTCACCATGAAAAAAAGGGCTTGGTTCTCTTGCTATGCCCATCATACAGATAAGGAAACTGGGGCTCTGAGTGGCTAAGTTGCCCACAGGCATAAGAGTTAAATGAATCATAGAATAAGCTTCTGTTGTCTAACACACAACAAGAACTAAATAAAAGTTTTGATCTTGTTTATTTGAAAGGCTTGTTTATCCTTATTCATTGGTCCATATGGCTACCAAGGAGGTGAAGTTACAGGATGCCCTGACCTCCTGCCCTTACTAGACAGGAGGCCCTGTCCCCACAGTGCCATTCTGGGGATTTACTCTTCCCTGCTAAGCAATGCCCCCAAACAGCTTGAAAATGGCTGTCCTTGCATCGAAACAGAAATAAAAAAAACATCTGGAGGTTCTTCCTCCTTTCCAAGCACAACACAGGCTGCAATTCCTTTCTTTCTTTTTAAATTTAAGAAGAGAAAAAAATATCCCCCCTAAATTCCTAGGGAAAATCCAGAGACAGTTATTCCCATCATATTTTGAGGAAGTCTTGAATCCTTCACTGGAGGATATCGGATTCTCAGAAGGGAACTGACCTTCTGCAAAAGCCATTAGAGCAATGTCATCTAAATGAGGTTTCCAGAGCGAAATACTGCAGCCCCACCAGGCAGAAAAACAAACCCAGCCATCCGAGCCCACACACAGGGCCTCACCGAGCACAAACATACAGAGGCACTACACACATGCAGCTGAGGCTTCTCTGAGCTTCTCAGGACAGTCCACGGGTCCAGAACGTCAGGCATTTCCACTCCAGCAGGCCAAGGTGAAGCTCAAAGGGAGGTTTCACTTCCTCAGTGGGTCACCTCCTTTCTAGAAGGAGAGGAGGAGCACACTGGGTTATGTTCCCAGGCCACCTGTAGTGACTACACTACATGTTATGTCCCTGTCTGGACACTGGAGATGCAATGGTGTAGAACAACACTTGTATCTGGAGGTTACACTTCGTGGGAGCAGATGGCAAAACACCAACCATCTGTACCTGTGTGAGCACAATATCACATGCTGTCCAGGAATTTAAATCACAGTCATATAGAGTAAGATAGAGTGACTGCTTTGTCCTGGGAGACCAGGAAGTGAAGGCGACATCTACACTGAGCCCAAAACACTAAGCAGGATACAGTCACATGCACAGGAAAGAGGTTCAGAGGCAGAAGGAGGAGCCAGCGGTAAGTGCTGGTGATGAGAGCTCAGCATCTCCAAACAAATCCACCTGTGAGGTTGAAACTTCATGAGAACAAGGGGAGCAGGGAAGAGAGGAACTTAAGGAAGAGGGCAGGGCCAGCCTCTGCTGGTATGAAAGTGGGTAAACAGATTGTACCTTATTCTACATCTGACCAGAGCTGGCACAGGCATTGAGTGGGGAAGCGATAGCCAGTGAGACAGATTTCCAAATGATCACTGTGGCTGCCACATAGACAATGAACTGTCAGACATCAAATATCCTTTACCAGGTGGCACTAGTGGTAAAGAATCTGTCTGCCAATGCAGGAGATGCAAGAGACCCAGGTTTGATCCCTGGGTTGGGAAGATTTCCTCGGAGTAGGAAATGGCAACCCACTGTGATATTCTCGCTTGGAAAATTCCATAGCCAGAGGAGCCTGGTGGGCTACAGTCCATGGGGTCGCAAAGAATCAGACATGACTGAGTGACTGAGAACACAAACAAACACACACAACGGTTCAGGGACTTGCCCAGGATGAAGATACTGAGACAGATAGAACTGGACAAGGTTTTAAGAGTCTCATCAACAGGACTCAGTGATGGATCTTAAAGACGGGGTGAGGGAAAAGGCATCAAAAGTTAACATGCAGTTGTCTGATTTGACCACCTATCAAACAGCTGAGATGAGCCAGTACAGGTAGGATCCAGTTCCTGGAAGGCTGGATTGAGAAAAAGCAGGATAACCAGGCCAAAATTGGAGGCAAAACTGCACTTTTTGAAATCTCATTTGTACAGCTGTCATTTAGAACCAAAAACTCATCTTTCTATTGACATAGTAAAAGCTAGTGAGGCTCCAAGCTTACCCATAAATGCCAATTTAATCCCAATGTGCTGACCACAGGATAGATGAGCCCACTGCTATGGGAAACTGTGCTTTCAGGGAAGCACTTCTGGAATTCCAGTGTGGGGTGTTGGGATCATAGTGTTAAGGAAAGCCAGAGACAGATAGATGTGAAAGCAGTGAAAGCAGATTTTATTTAGGAATAACAGCAACACATGAAAAGAGAACTCAGCTTAGAACTGAGCTCGATTCCAAGTACATGATGGACAAATGGGAATATGCAGTCAAGGAGCAGGGGGGTGGACAGTGGATGGAAAATACTAAGAGGAAGCATCACAGGTAAGGAGAGATTCTGCCAAACCAACTTGACAGGAATGCTGAAGGCAGCCAGGGTGATCAGATATCACCTGGAAGATGGAGTAAGATGAGGGCATTTGATCAGATGCTGAGAGTGATTAGATATTGAGGGTGAGGAGCTCTGCCTCAACTAACTTAGCAGGAATTTTGCTAAATGTGGGAAATTAAAGGGCAGACACAGGAGTCCAAAGCCAAGAGCTACTTGGGAAGGGTGTTCAGAGGAACGTGGCTGAAGTTTGGTCACGGAGAGTCTTCTGTCAATAGTACATCCCTGAACAGAGACCCCTTGCCCTCTGAGGCCTGGGTACAGCAGGAGGGTGAGGCTGGGACTCCAGAAGGCTGGTGGGGAGAGGCTGCTGCAAGGATCTGGCAAGAGGAAGTGACTGATTTGGCCAGGAGTATGCAGGTGATGTGCTCAGAGCTGGGAGGGTCGGGAGGGAAAGTACAGAGGCAATGTTTCTTTTTACCCCTTTGCAGACATAAAACACGAAAAGGTAAAAATTGCACAGAGATTTTTTTTTTAATGGTGTCAGTATAAAATGACCTAATTTTGGGGAGGGGGAAGAGTAATGTTTTCAATATTTACCAAAATTGCCCAGTTCTAGAAAATTCAGTTATTCTACACCAAAGAGATAGTATACCAAAAAGAAAGGTTTTGTTTTTCTCTTTAGAAAGTTTTTTAGTTGAGGTATACTTGACATTCAGAAAACTAAGATCATGGCATCTAGTCCCATCACCTCAGGGCAAATAGATGGGGAAACAGTGGAAACAGTGTCAGACTTTATTTTGGGGGGGCTCCAAAATCACTGCAGATGGTGGTTGCAGCCATGAAATTAAAAGATGTTTACTCTTTGGAAGGAAAGTTATGACCAACCTAGATCGCATATTCAGAAGCAGAGACATTACTTTGCCAACAAAGGTCCATCTAGTCAAGGCTATGGTTTTTCCAGTGGTCATGTATGGATGTGAAAGTTGGACTATGAAGGAAGCTGAGCACCGAAGAATTGATGCTTTCGAACTGTGGTGTTGGAGAAGACTCTTGAGAGTCCCTTGGACTGCAAGGAGATCTAACCAGTCCATTCTAAGGGAGATCGGTTTTGGGTGTTCTTTGGAAGGAATGATGCTAAAGCTGAAACTCCAGTACTTTGGCCACCCCATGAGAAGAGTTGACTCATTGGAAAAGACTCTGATGCTGGGAGGTATTGGGGGCAGGAGGAGAAGGGGACGACAGAGGATGAGATGGCTGGATGGCAGCATCACTGACTCGATGGACATGAGTTTGAGTGAACTCTGGGAGTTGGTGATGGACAGGGAGGCCTGGCATGCTGCCATTCATGGGTTGCAAAGAGTCGGACACGACTGAGTGACTGAACTGAACTGATACTTGATATATGATATCATACAGGTTTTAGGTGTATAAACTAATGATTTGATATCTGTGTGCATATTAAATGATTGCCACAGTAAGTGTAGCTACAATTTGTCAAGACACAAAGTTAAATTTTGGGGTTTACTCTCTTGGCAACTTTCATATATGCTCTGAAATATTATTGATTATATCAAAATGCTATAAATTACATCATCCTGACTTGTTTATTTTATAATTGGGAGTTTGTATCGCTTGACCTCCGTTTCTTCCCTGTCCCCAAACCTCTTTCCTCTGGCAATCAACTGCTCATTTCTTCATTCTTTAAATAGTGTTTTCCTGTTTTTAAATTAATTTATTTTAATTGGAGGATAATTACAATTTTATGATGGTTTTGTCATACATCAACATGAATTGGCCACAAGTACTGGAGTATAGCTGATTAACAATGTTGTGACAGTTTCAGGTGGGCAGCAAAGTGAAAGCTGTTCAGTCGTGTCCAACTCTTTGTGACTCCATGGACTATAGAGTCCATGGAATTCTCCAGGCAAGAATACTGGAGTGGGTAGCCATTCCCTTCCCCGGGGATCTTCTCAACTCAGTAATCAAAGCCAAGTTTCCCGCACTGCAGGTCAATTCTTTACCAGCTGAGCCAACAACACAGCAAAGAGACTGCATATACATGATTCTTTCTCCCCCAAACCCCTCTCATTCAGGCTACCACATAACATTACAGAATTCCCTGTGCTATACAGTAGGTCTTTGTTGATTATCCATTTTGATATAGCAGTGTGTACATGTCCATCTCAAACTCCCTAGCGATCCCTCCCCTCTCATCCTTCCACTCGGCAACCATAGGTCCATTCTCTAAGTCTGTGAGTCTATTTTGTAAACATGTTTATTTGTATCATTTCTTTTTATATTTCACATATAAGAGATGTCATAAATGATATTTCTCCTTTTCTGTCTGACTTACTTCACTCATATGACATTTTCTAAGTTCATCCATGTTGCTATAAAAGGCATTATTCAACAGATTTTTATTAAACCAGGCTCTTTTCTATGCTCCAGAGAGATGGCAGAGAATAATAACAATTTCCTGATTTATAGAGACTCTGTTCTCATCAGGGATAAGCAAGTAAGTAAATAAATAAGTATCCGGTATGCTGTTTGGTGGTGGAAAGATTTTGGAGAAAGTAAAGGAAGACATCCCATCCAGTAGCATCGAATAGCCACATTCATCCTCCTTCTTAACACTAAAAACCCTGGACATAACACAATAGTCCACAAATATTGGAAGATACTGAAAGGTAGAAAAAAGAAAGTCGACTGCTTAGGGACCACAGGGTTTAAGGCGTGCCATGACAGCAAGTTCCCTGGGCTTTCTTATTGCAGACTTTATATCCCACTCAGAGAACTGAAGAAGCCTCCAATATGAAACTGCCAACAGACATACACAAAATACTCCAAGAAAAACTTATTCTTCTGAAACATGTATCTGCCATTTAACCCAGCAATTATACTCTTGGGCATTTGTCCCAGAGAAATGAAAACTCAAGTTCACATAAAAACCTCATACAAGTGGTCAGTGTGGCTTTATTGTTAATAGTGAAAAAGAAAACCAAAAACAATCTAAATGTCTGTCAGTGGGTTAAATAAACTGTAATACTCCATAAGATGGGAGAGAACTTGGCACTGAAAAGAACAAACTATTGATACAATTTGGATAAATGTCCAAGGAAATATGCTGAAATAAAGAGCCAATTCCAAAGATAACCTACTATATGATTCCTTTTTTAAAAGTTTCCTTTTTTATTGAACTATAGTTTTTTCATGGAAAGACCATTTATTTTAAATATAGCAGTATTTATATGTCAATTTCAAACTATCCCTCCTCCCCACCCTTACCCCGGGCAATCATAAATTCATTCTCTAAGTCCATGAGTCTATTTCTGTTTTGTAAATAAGTTCATTTGTATCATTTTTATATATTCCACATATAAGTGATATATATGATTCCATTTATGCAGCATTCTTGAAATGATGCAATTGTAGAAATGGAGAATAGATTAGTGGTTTACAGGGGTCAGAGATGGGGGTGGAGTGACATGGGAAGATGAGTGTGGCTATTAAAGTGTGACAAAAGGGATCCTTGAGATGATGGAAATGTTCTGTATCTTGACTGCGTTAATGTCAATATTTTGGTTGTAACACTGTATTGCAGTCTTGCAAATTATTACCTTTGGGGGAAACTGGGTAAATGGTACATGAGATTTCTTTGTATCATTCATTGCAACTTATTGTGAGTTTACAATTACCTCAAAATAAAAAGTTAAAAAAATTAAGCAAAGGAGGAAAGTGGATCCTAGGACAAAGTAGAGACAAAAAGTCCTTCTATATTTCCTGGAGTTTGCTCGAATTCATGTCCATTGAGTCAGTGACACTATTTAACCATCTCATCCTCTACCACTCTCTTTTTTTGCCCTCAGTCTTTCCCAGCATTGTGGTCTTTTTCAACGAGTTGGCTCTTTGCATCTGGTGATCAAAATATTGGAGCTTCATCTTCAGCACCAATCCTTCCAATGAATATTCAGGGATGATTTCCTTTAACACTGATCGGTTTGATCTTGCAGTCACTGTTACTATTCCTTTTCTTTTTAAGCAAAGAAGGTTTCTAATTGTATTTGGCATTCCTGGAATCTTCTTACTGATGCTTTTGCAAGTGTATAGTCAAATCAACCCTGCAAACTGAACAATCTCCAGAATTTCAAATTTTACATGCAGGAAATGTAATGATTCATTTTAAAATTTACATAACGAAATGGCAACCCATTCCAGTATTCTTGATTGGAAAACCCCATGGATGGAGGAGCTTGTCAGGCTACAGTCCAAGGGGTCACAAAGAGTTGGACATGACGGAGAGACTTCACTTCACTTGAAACCTTGGGAAGAGTGACCTAAAAAAACAAAGCAGTGCAATAGATGTGGGTCTATAATATTTACAACTTGACAATTACAACCACACATTGCATGGTTTCTGTCAGTAAACATCAACACAGGCAATGCCCCTCACTTCTTAAGGAAACAGGCAGAGTTACAGACCAAGGGCACCACTGCCCTGTTCAGGGAAAAGAATGTGGCAAAATTAGGTAACATATTCTGCAGAAAGTTTCCTAATATACTTTTTGTCATCACCATCCTTTGAACATATTATCTACAGAAAAAGAATTCTAACCAACTCATGATATTTTGGGTGAAACCACAGCATTCAGCATGCCATTCATTCCAGAGGAGTTTCTCCATGCCAGCCTATGTTTTCAACGACAGTCTCTAAGAAGCTAAATAAGAAAGACAAAGATTACATCTTGTCTTTTACACTTGAAAGGATTTTCCATGGTGTAGAGTGTGTTGTGATTATGAAAAGCAGGGAAGCAGAGAGTAAAAATCCCAGATTCCTTTTCTTTCAGTTACTTATTCATTAAAGAAAATAATTATCGAATTCATTATGCATGCCAGGTCAGTGCCCAGAGCTGGTGAACAACGCACAGTTGTAGTCCCATGCTGTTTCCTGTCTAGGACTCTTCCCAATCACTTACTTATGCTTCTTGATCTGCAAAAGGTGAAAGTATACCAGGGAGCAAATGGCAACTACTAAAGAAATGGTCTAAGCAGTGGTCCTTGTGAATTAACATTTTAAAAGGAAGACAGCGGAAGTGCAAGCGTTCCAAGTACCCGACCTTCAATTTATTGTTTCTCTAAAACCTTAAGATCCTTTCAAAAGCAAATGGTTTATCAGAAAGTTAGAATATATGTTTACATTTCTTATTTAGTTGGAAAGTCATAGAAGGGGAGAATAAGGATTCTAGAATTTACCATCTGTTTTTGTTGACTTACAGGTAATTCATAATCTCAACTCCTGGGAAACCGACATCATACAAAATGATAGGAACACGTAGACTCCAAAGATACTCCTAAGGCTGCCAATGGAGAGTCTTATGGGGGAACTGTTTAAAACATGGAGCACCAACTCCGAATAGAACTGTCTTCTTAGAACACTTAGGAAGATGGGTGCTCCTCAGAATGATGAAAAATAATGACCTGCCGAGTAGGAGAGAAACCAACTTTATTTAGACCAACAACTAACTTTCTTTTTTCGAGAGAAGTTTGTCTGAGTTGTCAAATCTGGAAACAGTAAACTCTTCAAGGACAGAAATTGTGTTTTATTCAAACCTCCCCAGCCCTGGCAACCCCTATGACGTAGCAAGTGCTCGAAAAATTAAAAGAAGACAGGAAACTCTTTACTCTCTGACAGGGAAAAAGTTAAAATAATTGTATGTATAACCTTTTCCTTTCTGCACCCTCTATGGGACAATGTGTTTCTCCTCATTGGCCAGTCTCTGTTTGGCAGAGAAAAGAAGTGAGTGAATGAGCAGAATTAATGAAGGTGAGAGAGAACAGGGGCTCCTACATGAGAAATGTAGAAATGGCTTGGAGCCATCTGAGGGAGAATGAGAGGCAGTGGGCAGAAGGGGGAAACTGAGAAGAACAGTCATTAGTCCCACGCAAGTGAAGGCCGAAGGGAAGGGATAAACAAATAGGGCTGTGAAATGAAAATATCTCCTGCTGTATTGATAAACAAGAAATGTCACAGCCATCAGCGATTTCTGGCCTCCAAATTTGAATGAGGGCTCCCAAAACTTCCATCCAGGGGATGCTGCCATGCCCCACGGTGCTTGCTGAGGAGCTGGAGGAATGCAAGAAGCAAGGTGAATGAGGAAACAGGCTTGGCCACAGATAGCTGAGGTGAATAGGCAAGGAATGAATTCAGTGATCCCAGAGGCTTGCAATGGCACCCCACTCCAGTACTCTTGCCTGGAAAATCCCATGGAAGGAGAAGCCTGGTAGGCTGCAGTCCAGGGGGTTGCGAAGAGTTGGACATGACTGAGCGACTTCACTTTCACTTTTCAGTTTCATGCATTGGAGAAGGAAATGGCAACCCACTCCAGTGTTCTTGCCTGGAGAATCCCAGGGACGGGAAGCCTGGTGGGCTGCCGTCTATGGGGTCGCACAGAGTTGGACACGACTGAAGCGACTTAGCAGCAGTAGCAGCAGAGGCCTGCATCTTCCCATACATAGAATGCTACATTCCTTAACTTGATACTGCCTGCTCCCTTTTGTCACAAACTTGAATATAGCCTGACTGCTGGTCCTGCCTCCTTGGAGCAGTTTTCTCAGAGCTTTGACATGTTATCTCCTGGGCTTAGAGTCCTAAACATTCCCACCAAATAAAATAACTCTTTACTTTCAGGTTGTGACTATAGTTTTTAGTCGACAAGGCCTTGAGATGAAAGAGGATTTCTGGGTGCTGTTCTCTCTTCTGTGCATTTTCTGCCCTCTCAGGAAAAACCCAAGTTGAAGACTCAAACTATGCAGCAGGACTCTGGAGTTAGGTGACTGGGTGCTTGGCAGGGGAGTCTGGATGCTCCGGGAGTCTGTCCTAAAAATAAGAATAGGATGGTCCGTGTTTGTGCAGGTTACAAATGGCGTCTTACGGCACCTCACATTTGCCATTCCCAGGTGTGTGGCTCTGTGATAGCCAAAACTTACTCATTGTCAGCAAATAACTAATGTTCAAGAAAAAAAATATCTAGAGTACAATAGTAGTGTCTGTTTACCTCCATGAGTCTACTTCAGAGGAGCTTGTCCTCTATGAGCTTGTTTAGCTTGGGAGAAAATGACACCTCACATATGGAATATGATGATGACATTTTATTCAGAATTGACTTACTCTTAGTAAATAATCTAAGAAGTCCAGCCTGCCTTAACAGAAAGGACCACCTAAGACAGCTCATCATAGCCAGGAATTCACTTTGCAAAACATTTGCTAAGATCATTTTAAATGCCAGATCCCTACTTTGACCAGTATATCAATCTTCAGCTGTTTGTCCATTAATACTGATTATTATTTATTCAACATCTAAACAAGATCCAATTCCAGCAAATTCGACAAGTCATTCTAAATTTAACAGTCTCTTTTAAGGACCATGTCTGACTCTCTGCAACCCTTTAGACTGTAACCCGCCAGGCTCCTCTGTGCATGGGATTCTCCAGGCAAGAATACTGGAGTGGGTTGCCATTTCCTTTTCCAGGGGATCTTCCCAACCCAGGGATAGAACCTGTGTCTCCTGCATCTCCTGCATTGCAGTCGATACTTTACCTCTGAGCCATCAGGGAAGCCTCTAAAGACCACAGGTATGGCATTCCACAATTCATTTTTTTACATTGAAAACCAAACGGAAAACATATTTTAACCTCTGTAAATATGTAATGAGTTCTCTCCTTTGACTACACACTTGGGGACCTGTTCCCCTGGACCTGAGTCAGGTCTCTCAGATTGTGTGGCTAATGAACCCAGGCCGCAGTAGTTCTCTTCCCAGAAGAAGCTCGGCTTTGCTGCTGAGCAACAGTCCATTACTAATGCACTGTTCCTTATCTCAAAGAGATTTACCCTGCCTCCTCAGAGCAAGTTTTTATTCCCAGGCAGTGGGACCACACAGCTGCTGCCGGATATCCACGGAGTGTTTCACAAAAGCATTCCTGTGTCTGCGGTCCCGGAGCAAGTAGTTATAAAATGCTGTGTCTTTCTTTTCCCAGAAGTAAATTAGAGTCCTCTGCCTGGCCAGGAAGTGCTGGTGGCTTTCTCAGTTTGCACAAAAGAAAGTGTCAGTTCCCAGTCTCCAGTGAAGTCATCAACAGGTTGGATGCAAATGAGGAATTATTTTCAAGCACACAGTACCTTTCTTTAGAGATATGGAGACAGCTTGCATTCAGTTTTATTTCAGAATGCTACTGAAAAGTTCATACCTAACAAAAACAGTAAAAGTTTAATATTAATATATCCTGAAAGCAATGTATTTACTACAATGGTGTGTGTGTGTGTGTCTGTGTCTGAGTCTGGGCTTGTCTTTGTACAATTATGCCAATACTGCATTTTCTGCAAGATAAATTCCTAAGAAATTGAGTTGTTGGATCAAAGGCCATTCATATTTAACGTTTTGAAAATGATTGCCAAATGACTGTCCAAATAAGTTGATACCAACTTACATTCCCTTTGAAAAAGTTACCCAGGTCCTTGTCAACACTAGATAATGTCAAGCTTTTAACCTGATGGATATGAAATAGTATCTCATCATTGTTTAGATTGGCATCTGTTAAATTAGTGTAAAGAAAAATTAGTGGTGAAGTTGAGCCTCTATTCATAAGTTTCCTATAGTTACTGTTTTCTTTTTCTTTAAATCACTTATTCAAATCCTTTGTAGGCCATGTTCTAAAGTATTGTTCATCTTTTTCTTGTTGATTTGCATGAGTCTTTTATATATTAAGGTATTTTCTCTTTGTTATATGTAATGCAAGTAATTTTTCTTCAAGGTGGCATAGTATTTGTCTATTTATTTTGTTACTCTGTGCAAAATTTTTTTACTTAATTAATTTTTTATTGAAGGATACTTGCTTTACAGAATTTTGTTGTTTTCTGTCAGACCTCAACATGAATCAGCCATAGGTATACATATATCCCCTCCCTTCTGAACCTCCCTATCTCCCTCCCCGTCCCACCCCTCTAGGTTGATACAGAGCCCTTGTTTGAGTTTCCTGAGCCATATAGCAAATTCCCTTTGGCTATCTATTTTACATATGGTAATGCAAGTTTCCATGTTACTCTTTCCATACATCTCACCCACTCCTCATTTCCATAAGTCTATTCTCTATGTCTGTTTCTCCATTGCTGCCCTATAAATAAATTCTTCTAGATTCCATATATATGCATTAGAATATAATATTTATCTTTCTCTTTCTGACTCACTTCACTCTGTTAATAGGTTCTAAGTTCATTCACCTCATTAGAACTGACTCAAATGCATTCCTTTTAACGGCTGAGTAATATTCCATTGTGTATATGTATCACAACTTCTTTATCCGTTCATTTGTGAATAGGCATCTAGGTTGCTTCCATGTTCTAGCTGTTGCAAATAGTGCTGCCATGAACAATTGGATACACGTGTCTTTTTCAATTTTGGTTTCCTTAGGGCATATGTCTAGGAGTGGGATTGCTGGGTCATATGTTGATTTTATTCCTAGTTTTTTAAGGAATCTCCATGCCATCTTCCATAGTGGCTGTATCAATTTACATTCCCACCAACAGTTACTCTGTGCAAAGTTTTTATGGAGCCAAATGTATCAGTCTTTTCTTTTGTGATGTCTGGAATTTACAGTATATTTAGAAAATATTTTTATAATTTGGGAAGTTCTATAAAAGTTACCTATTTGGTTTACAGTACTTTTGTGGCTTAATTTTTTGCACTTACTTTAATCTTATTTCTCTTTCTAATTTAATTGCTTTGGCCAAGTATTTAGAATGACATTAAGCAACAGAGGGCTAAATGAGTATCCTTGTCTTCTCCTGAATTTAAAGGAAATGCTTTTGGTTTTTACAGCTAAATAGCAGTTGGTAATTTTGAATATTGCCTTTGTTGTTGTTGTTTAGTCACTAAATCACATTCAACTCTGTGACCCCATGGATTACCGGGATTCAAATGCCAGTTCTATTTCTGACCTAATACATGGCTCAGGACAAATTTCCTATTTCAAAACCTAAAGATTTCTATCTGTTAAATGGGGATATCCAGGCTATGGTTTTTCCTGTGGTCATGTATGGATGTGAGAGTTGGACTGTGAAGGAAGCTGAGCACCGAAGAATGATGCTTTTGAACTGTGGTGTTGGAGAAGACTCTTGAGAGCCCCTTGGACTGCAAGGAGATCCAACCAGTCCATTCTGAAGGAGATCAGCCCTGGGATTTCTTTGGAAGGAATGATGCTAAAGCTGAAACTCCAGTACTTTGGCCACCTCATGTGAAGAGTTGACTCATTTGAAAAGACCCTGTTGCTGGGAAAGATTGAAGGCTAGAGGAGAAGGGGATGACAGAGGATGAGATGGCTGATGGCATCACTGACTCAATGGACTTCAATTTGAGTAAACTCCAGGAGATGGTGGTGATGGACAGGGAGGCCTGGCATGCTGCAGTCCATGGGGTCACAAACAGTTGTACATGACTGAGTGACAGAACTGAAGTGACTGAGGCTTCAAAGGCTTCCCTGATAGCTCAGTTGGTAAAGAATCTGCCTGAAATGTGGGAGACCCTGGAAGAGTGAGGGAGCTGGCCTCTGCTGTGTGCCTTCATGCTCCTCATCTCCCTGAGCTACCACCTCTGAGATGTAGGCACCATCCTTTCCCTTTGGGAAAAATAAACCAAGATAAAATGAATTCCCTGGTAGCTCAGCTGGTAAAGAATCCACATGCAATGCAGGAGACCCCGGTTCAATTCCTGTATCTGGAAGATATGCTGGAGAAGTGATAGGCTACCCACTCCAGTATTCTTGGGCTTTCCTTGTGGCTCAGCTGGTAAAGAATCCGTCTGCAATATGGGAGACCTGGGTTCAATCCCTGGGTTGGAAAGATCCCCTGAGGAAGGGAAAGGCTCCCCACTCCAGTATTCTGGCCTGGAGGATTCCATGAACTGTATAGTCTATGGGATCACAAAGAGTCAGACACAACTGAGCAACCTTCACTTTCTTTACTTTTTCCATGCTTCAAACAGTGTAAATATAATCAGAATCATATTTTCTTTGAAATCTGAAAAGTACTTTGGGTTTGGCAATG
The DNA here is from genome assembly GCF_032405125.1 of Capricornis sumatraensis. Taxonomy (NCBI): domain Eukaryota; kingdom Metazoa; phylum Chordata; class Mammalia; order Artiodactyla; family Bovidae; genus Capricornis; species Capricornis sumatraensis. Next base: position 98,308,085 of record NC_091074.1, on the reverse strand, counting down.
TAGACAATAGCACTTTAAGAATTTTCACCATTTGTTTTACTTTTGTTGATCTCTTTAAATTTTGTTTTATATCCAATGTAATTTCTCTTGTTTAATTTCAGCTTTTGTCTGAGGCTTCTCTCTTTTTTTCTAGTAAATCTAACTAAAAGTTGTCAATTTTATTCATGTTTTATCCAAACAAATTTTATTATCTATATTTTCTAGAAAATCAATTTAATCAAGGTTTCATATTTATTAGCACGAATCAATAAATGTGTCCTGTTAAACATCTTTTTTTTTTTTTTTTGGTCCTGTAACTATATTATTATACACAGTGTTAATTTTCTGTATTTATGCTTTCCCTCCCTTTTTATTAATAAGCTTAGGTAGTTGCAGCAGCCTTTCCCTGGAATTACAATGAACAAGTTCTGAAATTTGTCTGTTCTTTTTCTTTTTTCTGTATTTATTTCTTTTTTTGGATTTTATTGGTTCATTTTTGGTTACTATTTTTCTTATTTCTGAAGGTTAATTTTTGACTAATTTATATCATTATTTCTCATTTAGCAATGTACAGGTTACACCTATGACTTTTAACTTGGGAAACAACTCTGTTAGTGTCTCATAGATTTTTAAAAATTATTTACTTATTTATGGCTGTGCTGAGTCTCTGTTGCTGCTCAGGCATTTCTCTAGTTGCAGCAAGTGGGGGCCACTCTCCAAGTGCATGGGCTTCTCAATGCAGTGGCTTCTTTTGTCGCGAAGCATGGGCTCTAGAGCATGTAGGCTTTAGTATTTGCAGCTCCCAGAATCTAAAGCACAGGCTCAGTAATTGTGGTGTAGTGACTTAGTTGCTCTCTGGCACATGCGACCTTTGACCAGGGATCAAACCCGTGTCTCCTGCATTGGCAGGCAGATTCTTTACCAAACCACCAGGGAAGCCCTCATAGCCTTTTAAAAACAGCTTTTTTGAGACATAGTACTGACAAACAATATAAAACCTGTATATAGTTAAAGTATACAGTTTAAGTTTTGACATATACACTTATGGAGCCATCACCACAATTAAGACAATGAAGAAAAAAAAATCTTTTTTTAAGTAGTGCTAAACATACTGCAAAAAGAACCCTTGCTTACAGTATGAGAGCTGAAATGAGACAAGAGAGCAGTTCTTTGTTGAATCTCAGCTGAGAGTGTGTATATTTAGAGACTCAACTCTCTCTGTTCCTCCTATTGACTAGGGAATTGCTAGCAAATTTTAGCAAGTAGACAAATTCACAAAAATGGCATTCACAAATTATGAGATCAATTGTATTGCTAGATTGATTTTCTAAAATTTTATTTAGAATTTTTGTACTCATAATCATGAGATATATTGATCTGTAGTTTCCAGAGAATATCTCAGATTTGGGTACTGGGAAATGATAACACCATAATGAGTTAAGTGTACCTTCTTCATCCTCAATTTTCTGGAAGAAATTGTATATGCTTTGCATTATTTCTTTTTTAAATATTTGGTAGACTTTACCGTTGAAGTCATTCTGACATAGAGTTATCTTTGTGGGAGGGATTTATATGTATACATGTGTATGAAGGAGAACCATATTATTTATTATTATTTTTTAAAAAATAGACATTTTATCTTTAAACAGTTTTAAATTTACAGAAATCTTGCAAAGATAGTACCAGGAGTTCCCATAAAACTCACATCTAGTTTTTGCTAATATTACATCTTACACAGTATATTTATTATAATTAATGAACAAATATTGATGCTATTAATAAGCACACACTTCAGTCATATTTCCTTAGTTTTTACCTAATGTCCTTTTTTTTTTTTCTATTCCAGAATCTCATTCAGGATATGAAAGTAAGGAGGGAAATATTTTAATTACAAAATAAATTTCTGTAGTAGACACTGGGCTATTCAGATTATCTGTTTCCTCTTGAGTGATCTTTAGTAGTTTGTGTCTATCAATAAAAACTTGTGCATCTCATCTGAGTTGTTGAATTTGCTGGCATAAAGTTGTTCATAGCATTGCATTACAATAAATTTATTACATTTTGTTTCTGTGCTAACATGACATTTCTCATTCTTAACATTGATAATTTGTGTCTTTTCTCTTTTTTTCTTATTAAATGTGATTCAAGATTTATCCATTTTATTGTTTTTTCTCAAAGAAAAAGCTTTTAGTTTCATTGGTTTTTCTCTCACTCTCTTTTTTTCATTTTCCATTTTGTTGATTTCTGTTCTATTCTCTATTGCGTTCATTCTTCTGCTTATTTTTTTGTTTCCTTCTCTATTTTATTTAATTTCTTACAGTGGAAACTCAGATAATTTGAGACTTTTTTTCTAATATAGATATTTAGTACTATAAATGTCTTGCTAACTACTGTTTTAGTATCATTTCACAAATTTTAGTATGCTGCTTTTAAAAATTTTCATTCAGTTTAAAACACTGTCTAAATTCTCTTTTGCTCTTTTCTATGAATCATGGATTATTTAAAAGTGCAGTAGGTAGTTCCTAAGCGTTTGGTGATTTTCCAGGTGTTTTCCTTTCCTTGATTTAATTTAATTTTATTGTGACTTGAGAATATAAAATATGCATGACTCGCATCTTTTAAAACTTATTCAGACTTGTTTATAGTCCATAATGCCATTATCATGGTAAATGTTTTGTGTACACTTAAAGAATATGCTTTCAGCTGTGTGTGTGTAAAATATTCTATGAATGTCTATTAGGTTTAGTTAGTTGACTGTGTCGTCTTCTGTGTACCACTGATTTTTAGCCTCCTTAAGTTCAGTTCAGTTCAGTTCAGTCTCTCAGTCCTGTCCGACTCTTTGCAACCCCATGAACCGCAGTACGGCAGGCCTCACTGTCCATCACCAACTCCCAGAGTTCACCCAAACTCATGTCCATCGAGTTAGTGATGCCATCCAGCCATCTCATCCTCTGTCGTCCCCTTCTCCTCCTGCCCCCAATCCCTCCCAGCATCAGAGTCTTTTCCAATGAGTCAACTCTTCGCATGAGGTGGCCAAAGTACTGGAGTTTAAGCCTTTAGCATCATTCCTTCCAAAGAAATCCCAGGACCGATCTCCTTTAGAATGGACTGGTTGGGTCTCTTTGCAGTCCAAGGGACTCTCAAGAGTCTTCTCCAATACCACAGTTCAAAAGCATCAATTCTTCAGCGCTCATCTTTCTTCACAGTCCAACTTTCACATCCATACATGACTACTGGAAAAACCATCGCCTTGACTAGACGGACCTTTGTTGGCAAAGTAATGTCTCTGCTTTTCAATATGCTATCTAGGTTGGTCATAACTTTTCTTCTAAGGAGTATGCATCTTTTAATTTCATGGCTGCAGTCACCATCTGCAGTGATTTTGGAGCCCCCTAAAATAAAGTCTGACACTGTATCCACTGTTTCCCCATCTATTTCCCATGAAGTGACAGGACCAGATGCCATGATCTTAGTTTTCTGAATGTTGAACTTTTAGCTTCTCATTCTATCAATTATTGAGAGAGGGTATTGAAACCCTAACTAAAGCTATGAATTTGTCTATTTCTCTTTTCAGTTTTGTTTTTGCCTTCTTTGTTTTGAAGTTCTGCTATTTGGGTGCATATATGTATAAAATTATTATGTCCTCCTAATGAAGTTGCCTCTTTATCATTCTGAAATGACCTTTTCTTTTCTTGATATTGTTCTTTGCTATGAAATCTACTTTTTCTGATATTAATATAGCTACTTCAGATTCCTTTGATTAGGGTTTGTGTGATATCTTTTCATTACTTTTATTTTTAATATATTTGTGTCATATTTAAAGTATATTTCTTGAAAGCATCATATACGTGTAGTTGAGTACCTTGTACAAGGTGCACTCCTCTTTTTAACCCATTCTGAATTTTTGTCTTTTAATTGGAGTGTTTAGGTCAAGTATATTTAATGGAAATGGTACAGTTAGATTTAAACACATTATGTTGTTACTTGCTCTATCTGTCTTCTTTCCCTTCTTCTTCTTTTTTTCTACCTTCATTTGCTTTAAATGAATACTTCTGGTGATTCTATTTATTTCCTTTGTTGGTTTTTTAACCATAATGCTTTGTTTCACTATTCTAGTGGTTGCTTTAGGCTTTATAATGTGCAGATTTAATTTATCACCAACTACCTTAAAGTGATATTATTCCACTTCACAAACAGTGTGAGGATCTTCAGAGATATACTTCTATTTCTCTTCTCTTTCATGATATTATCAAACATTTTATTTTTACAAAATATAAACCCTATGCTGCATTGTTCTTATTTTCATTCAAATAGCCAATTATATTTACAAACATTTAGATAAGAAGAAAAATATATTGTAGGGACTTCCTTGGTGGTCCAGCGGTTAAGACTCCAGGCTTTCACTGCAGTGGATGCAGATTTGATCCCTGGTCAGGGAACTAAGCTCTCTCACATGTCATGCACTATGGCCAAAAAGTGAAAAAAATAAACATGTTTCAAGTTTACTCATATAGTTTTCATTTTTGGTGCCTTCATTTCTTTTTGTAGATCCATACTTCTATCTAAGTTGTACAAGTTCTTTGTATATTCTTTACGTGCTCTGAATACTGGACTCTTCGCAGATATATTATTTGCCATTATTTTCTCCCATTCTGTATGTTGTCTTTTCACTTCCTTGATAATGTTCTTTATTGCACAAAAGTTTTTAATTTTGATGAAGTTCAGTTTATCTATTTTCCTTTTGTTCCTTTTGTCTTTAGTTTTATATCTAAGAATCTGTGGCCAAACCCACAGATTTGGATTTGCCGACTTATCCTTATATTTTCTTCTAAGATTTCTATGAATTTAGCCCTTACATTTAAGTTGATGGTCCACACTGAGTTCATTTTTACGTATGGTGTGAATTAGTGGTCTAAGTTTATTCTTTGGTGTGAAAGAATTCCAGTTGTCCCAGAACCATTTGTCAAAAAGATTATTCTTCCTCCAAGGGAATCATATTGGCACCTCTCTGTTTCATATTATTAATTTCCTGTTTCTTTCTAAGTGCAGAATGTGATCTTTATCAGTTTTATTTTTGTGATCTATTTAAAATTCTTTGTGGCCTCTTTGTGTTCAATTTTTATAAATGTTTCATGAGTTCAGTGTTGAATAGATGCTTAGAAGTAGACATACTAGATCTCTTCCTTGAGTTCTTTTTTCTCTCAGTGTCCCCTGTTTGCTTTAATTTCTTTGACATTTTAGGTTAAAATAATTTGATTTTTTTTCTTTTGCTTGGAACAGTTTTTATCTTGAAATGTATTTTTAACAAATATTAAAAAGCAACTAGCTTTTATTCATGATGTTAGATTTATACTTCTTCCAGCATTATTGGAGCATAATTGCAATTGAAGTGTACTCTTTATTATTATATTTATTTACTTTATTATTACATATTTGTCTATAAGAAACAGAAGTTTATATATATATAATACACAAACTTAAATCACATTTAATACAAATTATTAATAGTATTGCTTGAATTTTCTGTATTTCTTATTTTGGTAGGTATTTTTACTTTGTGATATACTGAAAAAAATGGGTTATTTCCTATTTTACTTTAATTTTATGTATTTCTTTTTTGTATCTTGAGTAGATCTTTTCTTTTGTGTTTTGTTGATACATATTATTTGGTCCATAAAGTCCCCTGACATTTAAACCTTTATTGTGACTATAACCTGTATTATTGAAAAGTGAGTTAATTTATAATCTTAATGTCTTTTACTTTAAATTCAAATATTACTGCCATTGATATAATAGCATGATTCATATTATTTAACCTTTAATTTCAAGATTGTATGTTTTAATATATCTCTTACTTTGGCATGCAATTGTATTAGCTTTTGGATCTAACAAAGGAGTTAGGTCTTTTAACAAATTTGATATCTATAGTTGTAATACATAGAGGTTAAAGCATCTGTCTCCAATGTGGGAGACCTGGGTTCGATCCCTGGGTTGGGAAGATCCCCTGGAGAAGGAAATGGCAACCCACTCCAGTATTTTTGCCTGGAGAATCCCATGGACTGAGGAGCCTGGTGGGCTGCAGTCCACGGGGTCACAAAGAGTCGGACACAACTGAGTGACTTTACTTACTTACGTAAAATTTAATGTTTTATTTACTTTGTGTATGTGTGAGTGTGTATGTGCTTAGGTGAATGGTGTCTTTTGAGGGGTGTAACTATTTTCCTCTTGGTAATTTAAAAGTTTTATTGTTTCTTTTCATTTCTTCTAGTGGTTACTTCTGTGTGTATACACACACAGTCACACACACACATATGTGTATATATATATATATATATATATATATATATATGCCAATATCTTTATTAATGCATAAATTTCAGTATCAACTGTTCTCATACCATGAAAGATTAGATATTTAATCTTAATAGATGCAGCGTTTCCCAATATGGCTTCAGTTTTGGAATTCTGCATTAAATTTAGCAGTTGGATTTGATTTATCAACCTTGCTTTTTTTTAAGGACAGAGATGCTATATGCACTAAGAATACAAACTTAAGAAAATATTTCTCTTATCTTGTAAATGAAGGATAATTTGAATACATAACATCTGGAGTCAGGTTTTTTTCTCCTCAAATTGTCAGTATGTGTCACCACTGTATTCTGCAACTGAAAATAATTATTTTCAAAAATACACTGAAGTCAGTCCATTTTCTTTCTTTTAAGCAACTTGACTTTTTTTTTCTCACACTTTTATCCTTGAAGTCCCAGCACCACCAGAACTTCAATATATTTTTCTTCTGTTTTTCAGAAATCCCAATTACACACGTGTTGAATTTTCTTAATCTTTCCTACGTTTTTATTCTCTCCAAAACTTTTTCTAGTTTTCTGTGTTGTTTATGCGATCTTTTTAAAGCTGTTTTTGCCTTGAGTCTGTTTCCAACAGTATCTATTTTTACTCTTGCAGCTTCTAATGTGGTTTTCATTACTGTAATGTCATGTTATCTTAAATTTCCTTTCTCATCAAACCTTCCAACTCAATTTTAACTTTTTCTTATTAACCTTTATTTTAAAAATTTATTCCTTGAGCTCTTTTTTTTTCCTCTCATTGTCCGATGTTTAATTTCTTTGATATTTTAGGCTACAATCATTTGAATTTTTTTCTTATGCTTGAAACAATTCTTATCATGGAATGTATTTTTGACATATATTAGAAAGTAAATAGCCTTTATTCATGATATTAGATTTATATTTTTGCAGCATTATTAAAGTAGAGTTGCAATTGAAATATACTCCTTATTATTGCATTTATTTACATCACTAGCCCCCAGGGGACTGGCAGCAACAGATGGGAGGGTAATATTTATATACAGATCTGATGTTATATGTTTTTGCTCATAAATCATCTTTGAAAGAGGGAAATTCCATCTAGGAATATTCCATCTATAATCCATCTATATTATTTTCCATGGATAGAGTTGCCAAATGCTGGAGACTAAGCTAGATCAGATTGAAACTTCAATTCAGGTGTGCTTCACTGGAATACTTTTTAGCTTGTCTGCTGAGTCATCTGCCCTTGAGGGTATGTTCAAGAGGTCTGGTGGAGCTGCATCCCTAGGGAGGGGAGTCCGCACACCTTACAGAATCCTTTCTTCTTATGTTTTCTCAGACAGCTGTGGTCCTCATCTGCATAGGGGGAAAGCTTCTTGCTTCAAAACTTTGTTCCCTATCTTTAATGGTTGTTGTTGTTTAGTCACAAAATTGTGTCCAACTCTTTTGCAACCTGCCAGGCTTCTCTGCCCATGAGATTTCCCAGGCAAGAATACTGGAGTGGGTAGTTATTTCCTTCTACAAGGTATCTTCTCAAACTAGGAATCAAACCCTCATCTCCTGCATTGGCAGAGGGATTCTTTAGCAGTGGATCACATGGAAAGCTCATCTTTAATGGTAAATCAACATAAATCGGAGAAGGCAATGGCACCCCACTCCAGTACTCTTGCCTGGAAAATCCCATGGACAGAGGAGCTTGGTAGGCTGCAGTCCATGGGGTCGCAGAGAGTTGGACATGACTCAGTGACTTCACTTTCACTTTTCACTTTCACGCATTGGAGAAGGAAATGGCAACCCACTCTACTGTTCTTGCCTGGAGAATCCCAGAGACGGGGGAGCCTGGTGGGCTGCCGTCTATGGGGTCACACAGAGTTGGACACGAATGAAGCGACTTAGCAGCAGCAGCAGCAGCAACAGAAATACATTTATTCAAACCCTCTTTACTTTCTCTCTCTTGCTAAATTTTCTTTTTAGCCCCTTTTCTCCCGCATCTCTGTCCATTGTTTTGCCATCTGGCTTATTCCTTTGAGTGTGTAACACAGAGATAATTATTCCTGTGACAGTTATTTTGAGTCCAAATACCAAAGTGCAAGTCATCAATACCCTCAATTTTTCATACACACTTCCTTTTAAAGACTGGCAGGCTACAATCCATGGGGTCCAAAGACTCAGACATGACTGAGTGACTAAACGAGAACTAAGTTTTTTGCTTTATACTGTTTTCCTGGACTCTGCACCACCTTTCCCACCAAATCCAGAAAAATCTTAATATATGTCTTGAAATAAACAGGTGTTCCTGTGTCTCATCTTCATTTCCACATAATGCCTTAGGTTATGAGATTTTATTTGTTCTCCCTAAGTTCACAGTGTACTACTAAGAATCCTCAAGTTGTCAAAAATCTTTTCGTAAAACAATTGCTTCCATATAGTCAGTGGTAGAAGGAGGGAGGTAAAATAATATTTCAGACTTAAGTCTTTAGATATTTTCCCTAGAAGAATTTTATGGATATTTTATTTTTTAAACAATTTGTTTATCTTTATTTTTGGCTGTGCTGGGTCTTGGTTGCTGCATGTGGGGTTTCTCCAGTTGTGGCAAGTGGGAGGTACTCTCTAGCTGTGGGCTTCTCACTGCAGTGGCTTCTCTTGTTGTAGAGCAGGGTCTCTAGGGCTCACAGGATCCGCTCTTGGGCTCCAGAGCGTGGACTCAGTAGTTGTGGCACACGGGCTTAGTTGCCCTACGGCATGTGAAATCTTCCCAGACTAGGGACTGAACCCATATGCCCTGCATTAGCTGGTGGATTCTTGACCACTGGACCACTAGGGAAGTGCTATATGGATATTCTAAATAAAGCTAATTTTATAGGCCTAAATGTTATTGAAGGATAACTTGCAAAAGGATAACATAATCCTCCTTCAAGTATACAGTCAGCACATGCCTAACCCATTAATGAGGGAATCAGCAGGATGACAAATGTGATTCAGAGAATTTGAGAGTCTCAAGTGCATATAGTCAGTGAAAGAAAGGTTTCTTGAAAGAAATTAGAATTCTAAGTTGGATGAAGAGACTCTTATATGGCAATAGAGTCATAACCTTTGGGGTTATCCTTTTTTAAAAGCTTTAACAGTTTAATGTCAGCCAGCATAATTAGCATAAAATGCATAGTTAAAATGTATAGTTAGAGTGCTCTTGATATTTGTATACACTGATGAACCATGACCATAATGAAGGCAGTGATCAGACACATCATCCCCGAAGTGTTTACAGAAAGTTGCTATGGGTCCCCAGTCCCCCCAGGTGACTGCCCCCAGGTGACATCAGAGAGGCCTGAGTAGAGAGCCAAGACCTTCCTTCCTACTCAGCAACAAGGAGCTTTCATCACCATGCTGCCAATGGAGACCATGTGAGGAGCCTAGATTTCTATCCCCACCAACAAAACAAGAGAATGGAAATCCTGCAAGAAAAGGAGAAAGATATCAGAGCTCAAATAAATAATGGTTGAAAATAACTCAAACTCGACAAAAGACCTAAACTTAGAGATTCCAGAGGCTAAGCAAATCCCAAAAAAGATCAACCAAGGAAAGCTACACCAAGACACGTCAAAGAACTGTCAACACAGAATCATATATCCTTCAGTAGAGAAGAGGTATGCATGACATTTTCAAAAGAAGGAAAACTAAGACAGTTTGTCACTAGCATACCTATCCTACAAGAATAGCTGAAGAAAGTTCTTTAAACTGAAGGAAATAATAAAATAAGGAATCTGAGAACATCAGAATGAAAGGAAGGGTATTGTGAAAATATGAGTAAACATAGCAGATTTTCTGTCTCTTCTTTAGTTTTTTAAATTATGTTTGATAGCTGAGAACAAAAAATTATGTACTGTCTGATGTGGTTACAAATGTATGTAGAAAATATTTAATGGAGGAAGGTAAAGAGATGCAAAGGCAGAGAGGTTTTCTACATTTCATCGAAACTGATGAAATTATGAGGCTGAAATGGAGCAAGACGTTATGGTCCTTCCCCCCTGCCATGTCCTGTGCCTACCTTTAGTCTGTGGAAAACTTCAGTCAAGGAATAAGTTTAAATAAAGAAATGAGAACATGTAGAAACAAAGGAAAACAGTCAAAGGAGACCAAATAATAACAATATACTCACTAAGTACAGTCAAGGATCTTTAGCTCCCTCTCAAAGACTGTAGGTAGTATTCTGAGCCATATCCTGTGAGCTGTCTTATAGATAATGAAACTCCCACCAGGTGGGAAGTTAACTACATCATGATGATCAGACTATACTCATGAAATAAGCTGCCACAATTCCAATAATTGGCCTCAAAGAAATGAAAACAAACTGACCCCGGAACTGAAGATTCAGTTCAGTTCAGTTCAGTTGTTCAGTTGTGTCCAACTTTTTGCGACCCCATGAATCGCAGCACGCCAGGCCTCTCTGTCCATCACCAACTCCTGGACTTCACTCAGACTCACGTCCATCGAGTCAGGAATGCCATCCAGCCGTCTCATCCTCTGTCGTCCCCTTCTCCTCCTACCTCCAATCCCTCCCAGCATCAAAGTCTTTTCCAATGAGTCAACTCTTTGCATGAGGTGGCCAAAGTACTGGAGTTTCAGCTTTAGCATCATTCCTTCCAAAGAAATCCCAGGGCTGATCTCCTTCAGAATGGACTGGTTGGATCTCCTTGCAGTCCAAGGGACTCTCAAGAGTCTTCTCCAACACCACAGTTCAAAATAATCAATTCTTTGGTGCTCAGCCTTCTTCACAGTCGAACTCGCACATCCATACATGACTACTGGGAAAACCATAGCTCTGTACCTAGAATAACCAAGGTGATGCTGGTCAGACCACTGATGACGGATTTGAAGATGACTGACAGAGCTGACTGTGCTGTTTCTGAATGTAGCAGTCGCCCTCTGCCTGTAAAAGCTCTTACCCTCTGCTTGTTATGATCGCATGTCAATCAATAAAGAAAAGGTATTCACCAATTTAACACCTATTCATGATAAAACATATAGAAAGATAGAATAAAAGAGAACTTCCTCAATTTGGTAAAGAACACCTACAAAATCCTACAGCATACTTAGTGGTGAAAAACTGAATGTTTTCCTCTATAGTCAGGAACAAGGCAAGGATGTTTACTCTCACCACTAAACAATATGGTACTGGAAATTCTAGCTAGTGCAAGTGAAGCAGGAGGGAAGGGGTCAGGGCATAGCCTTTAAAAGAAAGACACGGCCACAAAATATGATGAAAACAAGGACCAGCTAGGTCCAAGATGGTGGAATACTCATGTTCCTCTAGACCTTTGGCTTCAGTGTACACTCATGGTAACACATCAGCAAGCTAAATGATACACTGCTAGCGCCGTGACTGCTCTGAGGCTGGCCTTCAAAGACCAAAATGTGGACTGTGGCTCAATTCCCGGAAATCTCCTCTCCATCCCCCAAATAGTTGGAATAATCCTCTTATTCATTAGCCTATGAAACCACCCAGCCCATAAAAACTAACCACACTATATTTTGAAGCCCTCTCATTCTCCCTCACCTTTTGAGATGGCCCATACTCTGTCTGTGGAGGGTTTTTACCAAGGCCTCTCCTCTTCTGAAACGGCCCACACATTCTGGTTGTGGAGTGTTTTTCCCTACATAAATCCACTTACTATCAATTCATCTCTGAATTCTTTCCTGACAAAGCAAGAACCTCAAATTCATGCAACACAAGGAATAAAGAAGAGGGAATAAAAGGCATGCAGATCAGAAAGGAAGAGAAAAAAAAAAGAAAGAAAGAGAAACAGCTGTCTATTTTCAAATAACATGGTTTGGCTGTCTATGTAGAAAATCCTGAGGAATCTACAAAAAGAAAAAAACAACTCTTTATGTAACTAATGAGTTTAATAAGATCTTATGATACAAAATTGACACTCAAAAATTAATTATATTTCTATATATAGCAATGAACCTGTGGACACCAAAATTAAAATTACAGTACCATTTACAATTGCTCAAAAAATGAACTACTTGAGTGTAAATCTAACATGTATGAGACTTATATGCTAGAAAGTACAAAATGATGATGAAGGGAAACAAAGAAGTTCTAAATAAATGGAGAAGCAGATCACATTCATGAATTGGAAGAGTCCTCAAATTGATATTCAGTTTTTAAAACTTGAGCTAGAGTTGACACATATTAGTTTCAGATGTGCAACATAATGATTTGATATTCATATATGTTGTGAAATGATTATCACCATAAGTCTACTTAACATCCAACACCACATTTACTAATTTTTTTTTTTTAATATTTAGTTTTAATTATGAGCTTCCCTGGTGGCTCAGACGATAAAGAATCTGCCAGCAACGCAGGAGACTTGGGATTGATTCTTGGATTGGGAAGATCCCCTGGAGGAGGAAATGGCAATCCACTCCGGTATTCTTGCCTGGAGAATTCCATGGACAGAGAAGCCTGGTAGCGCACAAGGAGTCAAACACAACTGAGCGAATAACACTTTCAATAAAAATCTCGGCAGGATTTTTTAATAGATGTAGACAACATATACTAAGATTCATATGGGAAAGGCAAAACAACTAGAATAGCTAAAACAATTTTTAAAATTAAACTAAAAACAATCATTCTACTGGATTTGAAGACTTATTTTATTAACAGAAGTACAGTAATCAAGAATGTGTGGTGTTGGAAGAGGTGGGTAGACAAATAAATCAGTGCAACAGAAAACCTAAAAATAGGTAAGAAAAGTGTGGCTAGTTATAAAAAGCAACAAGAGGAGTCCTTTAGGTGAGAAGTGTTCTGTATCTGGATTGTATCAGTATTCTGTACTGAGTTTGGGGGGATGTTACCACGGGGGAAACACTGAGTAAAGGGTACTTGGGATCCCTCTCATGGTTTCTTAAAACCTCATGTGAATCTACAAGAATCTCAAAGTAAAAAGTTTAATGAAATGTGATTATCTAATAGACACTGGAAAAACCATTTAGCAAAATACAATATTCATTCAGGATAAAATCTCTCAACAAACTAGGAAGAGAAGGGGGCTTCCTAAACTTGATAAATGATGTCTGAAAAATAATAGCGAAAGAAAATTCTTCCCACCCAAGAGCAAGAAGTTCTTTTCCTGGCATGATCAGCATTGCATTGCGTTTAACAAGGGCCTTCCTGCCCCTTGTTTAACACATTCCTACCGAGATTTTGGCCATTGTTCTGATAAACGAAGCACAGAACCATTCGAACATAGGACCTCTGTTTTCATTTTCTTTCCCCTCCAGATTCAAGCAGTAGATCCTAATAACGATGTATTATAACCATCCAATAAGTGCAAATTATTTCCTTAATGAAGTGATCATGTTACCCAAACAAGTACAGTGGGAGAAATGCCTTTATAAAGTTCTTAGATTCAGGAGAACAATTGGTTTTGTTTTACAGTAAATCAAAGGGTTTGGAAAAGATCAAATGTGATGACCATTTTATTAATGGTAAATCTTAAAATCGGACTAGGATAATGAGTCATTTTATTTTGTTATGCATAAAGTTATCCTTCTTCAACATTCTAAGAGTCAGGGTATATCCTGTATGCTTTGATTGTTAAGAAAAAACATCAGAAAAGAGGAAAAATAACAAGAGGAGTAAATGCCATAGTTCAGCCTTGTCCAACAAACCTGCCTAAGGATCATTTGATGTTCTAGGAAGTAATAACTATTGGACTTACAGTTTATTGCCAGACTTTGTAAAATTAGATGTTAGTTTGATGCAAGATTGATAAATTGCCAATGATCTCTGTCCACTAGAGATGGAAATACTTCCTATATGGTAAATATGATACGGCCCAAGCAGGTATTTCTTTCCCATTGAATGTGTTTATATGTATATGTTTATACTTCCTCATATGCTCCTTTGAACGAGCTTTGCCATCCTTTGCCTACAATTTTTCTCTATACTGAGTTAAATAAATAAACCTTGGATACACCCCTAGTCTATGAGAATATGAGCATCTGATGTTTAGCTATTTGAAAATTATACTTTGACCTGGAGGGAAAGGATGACTGTGGCCCATCTGGGGCTTGGAGCCTTCCCTACAGTCAGCATGGAAAGGATGGGATTCAGGTCAACCATCCTGCGACTTTGCATTGTGGACAACATTAACCCATGTGCTCGCTGACCCTCATCCATACTAATTATGAACCATTATGTGTGTAGCATGTGCTAGCTGTTGTCATGGTGGTGGTGGTGGTTTAGTCACTAAGTTGTGTCTGACTCTAGCGACCCCATGGACTGTAGCTTGCCAGGCTCCCCTGTCCATGGAATTCTCCAGGCAAGAATACTGGGGTGGGTAGCCATTTCCTTCTCCAGGGGATTTTCCCCAACCAGAGCCTGAACCTGCATCTCCTGCATTAGCAGGCAGATTCTTTCCCATGATCCCCAACTGGGAAGCCCATGCTTCTCCTGTTGTCATGGTAATTTTGGTTATTTCAGTGGGAATGTCTTGTGTTGGAATTTCTCTTTCCTTTGTCACTCTGAAATATCACTGCATGGCAATCAATGAACAGCTGACTCATGAACTTGAATTATCTTACTTTGCTAATTATCTTGGCGAATATAAGACACTGTGCCATTCCAGGAATTTTCCTGTGTCCAGGACCAAAGAAAATGGCACATTACTTGTATACAGAAGAAACACTGAAGCTGGCAGAGGGTCCTTTTTTCTGCTTGATTGAAAACAAATTTACAGGACAGATGCTGCATAAGAATTAGAACCTCTAAGCCCCAATCTAGGAACTAGAGGATTAAAAAAAGCAAACAAACAAACAAAAAACCACACCGTGTGAGCTTAAAAAGAAATTCCTGTTGATCTGAATAAAATTAAGCTGAGATAAGAAACAGTCTCTGAGCATTAGAAACTCATGGCTTTGTTTCCAGTGTGCAAGTTAGACACGAAAATACAGCCTACATAATCTTATATTGTAGGAGCAATACTTTTTATATTGATAAGTTCTAGAATTCTGCACAGCCTCTATTTCCTGATTAATCATTTGCTAACAGAATTATATCAGCAGCCAGAGACTAAGTTTACTGTTAGCAAATCAATCCATAGCCCTCCAAGCTCCTCTGTCCATGGCGTTTTCCAGGCAAGAATACTGGCTGCTGCTGCTGCTAAGTCACATCAGTCGTGTTCGACTCTGTTCAACCCCATAGACGGCAGCCCACCAGGCTCCTCCGTCCCTGTGATTCTCCAGGCAAGAATATTGGAGTGGGTTGCCATTTCCCTCTCCAATGCATGAAAGCGAGAAGTGAAAGTGAAGTTGCTCAGTTGTGTCTGACTCTTCGCGACCCCATGGACTATAGCCCACCAGGCTCCTCCGTCCATGGAATTTTCCAAGCAAGAGTACTGGAGTGGGTTGCCATTGCCTTCTTGAGTGGGTGCCATTCCCCACCCAGGGATCTAACCGAATCTCTTGCATCTCCTGCATTGGTAAGCAGATTCCTCACCACTAGAGCCACCTGGAAAGCCCTCTTAAAAAACAGAGTTTTACTAATGAAAGAGGGGACTATATGAACTTCTGATCAGTATATTATGGGAGAAGAACTGGTCAGATAGAGCTCAAAGGCAGGAACTAGTGAGACAAAATAAACCTTACCCATTTGTGACGGAGCTGGGTAGGCATGTATATCCTCAGTATCATAAGCATCCTGTCCAGCACTTGAAATGCATGGAAATTTCCTTCCTAGATTTTGTTTTAAGTCCACATTAAAATATACAGGCTTTAAAAGACGGAGGCCATTTTTAAGACATATATAGCCATTGGGTAGTAAGAAATATCTGTCAGTGGAAATTAAAACATACAACGTGAAAATTGTGGTTAGATTTTATTCAGAAGCTTACAGAGGACTAGAGCCCAGGACAGCCTCTCAGTAGCTCTGAGGATAACAAAAGGTTTAAAACAAAACAAAACAAAACAAAAAACAAGGAAGTAAGAGGGAAGGCTAGTTTATATGGGATTTTTGTTAAGGAATACATCCAATCAAGCGTGGGCTTCCCAGTTGGGGTTAGTGGGAAAGAATCTGCCCGCTAATGCAGGAGATGGAGGTTCAGTCTCTGGTTGGGGAAAATCCCCTGGAGAAGGAAATGGCTACCCACCCCAATATTCTTGCCTGGAGAATCCCATTGGCAGAGGAGTCTGGCAGGCTACAGTCCATGGGGTCGCAGAGTTGGACACAATTGAAGTGACTTAGAATGCATATCCAATCAGGCATACGTCTTGCTTGTTACAAAAACAACAAGCAAACAGATATTTCAAGTTAATGATTATAGTGCTTTTCCATGTATCAGAAGCTACAAGAAGCAGGGTTCATTAAAAAAAGTGAAAGTTGTTCAGTCATGTCCAGCTGTTTGCAACCCCATGGACTATACAAGCCATGGAATTCTCCAGGCCAAAATACTAGAATGGGCAGCTGTTCCCTTCTCCAGAGGATCTTCCTAACCAGGGATCAAACTCAGACCACCCACATTGCAAGTGGATTCTTTACCATTTGAGTAACCAGGGAAGCCCTCATTAAAAAAAATTCTTCCTGAAATGCACTTACCTATCTAAGGGCCAGTTGGTCCAAAGCACAGAGCATCCTGTTATTGCCTTCATCTGTCTGAAACACTGAGTGCACTGTAGGTCAGGCAGTGCAGCAGGTTAATCTCTGTAGACTTGGATGGGAGCAAAATGCCTTTGCTCTTTTCTTGTTTGCATACAGTTGACGCAAGAAATTGTGCCTGACACTCTGTAGAAAGAGTTTTGCTTGTCAAGAAACTGTGAAATTAGGTAAGAGACCCCTTCCCCCATGCCAACAAAAATATCAAATCTATTTGTTACAAAGAAGGTGAATGAGATGAATTTACTTTCCCACCTGTCAGGGAGCCAGCAGTCCCCACTTGGTGGCCAGCACGAGGGCCTCCTCTCCTTCCACCACAGGTGGCCCAGTGGCCAGAGCTTTAGCCACCTGTCCTGTCACACTGCAGATGATGTGCTCTCTCCTCATGATGGGGGGAGGCCCCGGACCTGCATCTACCCCAGAGTTTTTCCAGAGTTCTTTTGTTTTTCTGAGTCCAGAATTTTAGAAATTAGTAAAATGTATACTGTGAAAGAACTCATTCAAAGAGCTGAGTCAATACACTGAGAAAAGACTTTCCAATTTTACTTTCTGTGTGAGATTCTGTTCGCTGTATCCTTAGGTTTCACATTTGAAGATTCAACCTACTTGGATAGAAAACATTTAGAAAAAATTTTCAGAAATTTCTAAAATGTACAACTCGATTTTGCCAACACGGGCAATTATTTATATAGCATTTCCATTGCATTAAGTATTACAGGTAATCTAAAGGTGATTTAAAGTATGCAGGAGTATGTGTGTAGGGTATATGCAAATGTTAAGACATTTTATGGGCTTCCCCAGTGGCTTAGTCGTAAAAGAATCTGCTTGCTATGCTGGAGCTGAAGAAGACGTGGGTTCGATCCCTGGGTCAGGATGATCCCCTGGAGGAGGGTATGGCAATCCATTCCAGTTTTCTTGTCTGGAAAATCCCATGGACAGAGGAGACTGAAGGACTACAGTCCACAGGGTTGCAGAGTTTGACACAACTGAAATGACTTAGCAAGCACATGATGTTTTCTATGAGATTCGAGCATCCATGAATTTTGGTCTGGGGGTGAGAGGGGTCCCAGAACCAAAAAGAAGAATATACTTATATTTATATATTTATATAAAACTGCAAAGTATGTCTGTATACACATGCATATCTAATAAGAGGAGGTTGGGGTGCTGGCTTTGTGTGACAGCCCTGGTTTCATCCTTTTTAAGAGCACATGCCCCTATCTGACCATATGTTGGGCAGCCCAAGGCAGGGGCCATGTGTTGCCCTTACTCACTTTCACAGGGCATGACACAGACCAGTAGCTGCAAATGAATGTTCGCCAATAATCATGATGATGGACTAGACATGTGTCTCGCCACTTTTTTTTAAATGTATTCCTCTACTATGAGTTGGAATCCCATATCTCAGTGGTCACCTCCATGTGGAGAAGCTGAAATTGCTGGAAGGTGCATGGGTTCTAAGCAACAGAGGCCATAGGGAACCAAACCAGTTCCTGCAGCCCAGGACCCCAGCCACCAGGAGGGGCAGTCTGGAGAGACGTTGCAGGTAGTTGTCACAGGTAGTAACAGGGTTGTCAAGAGTTGTCACAGGTAGTAAACAGCAGGCAGCACTGGTTTTATCCTTGCTCAGTTGTGAAGTGTGTTAGTCGCTCAGTCAGTTCTGACTTTTTGCTACCCATGGACTGTAGCCCTCCAGGCTCCTCAGTTCATGGATTCTCCAGGCAAGAATAGTGGAGTGGGTTGCCATTTCCTTCTCCAGGGGATCTTCCCCACCCAGGGATCAAACCCTGGTCTCCTGCATTGCATTGCAGGCAGATTCTTTACCATCTGAGCCACCAGGCAAGTTCTGAGCCACCAGTGAAGCCTCAAACATGCATCCTCTCCTGAATACAGAGATGGTTCTCAGCACATGGCTGCAGTTTCCTCAGGAAACAGGAGGCTAGTTTCACCCACTCTTGCTCTGGAAACAACCTCTAGGGGGTCTGTTTGGCCCCGTTCCTTCAGCCTTGGCCAAGTCACTAAAAGAAGCCTGTTTGGATAAAGAGCCTATTCCACTTAACCCCCAGCCTGTCCCTGATCCCTGCTTTTGACAAAAGGGCAGTCATGCTCATGAAACTAGGAATTTTATTTTTTTTCCAACTGCAGTGAGATACAAAGGCTACTTCTCTTTGTCAACCAGATTTCCCCACTGTTGACATTTGCATCTGCTCAGAAGTATTTCCAGCCAGAAGATTCAGGGAGCCAAATGAGAGATGGGGAAATTCCTCTCAGAGCTCCTGAATTGAGTGTAAATTCTACTCTAATGTGGAAAACGAAATTGCTGCTCAGTCATTCCCCCTTGTCAGCATTCCAGAGCCTGTCCTTGTCATTAAGGCTGGCTTTCTCTGTCTCTTCTTTGTGCACACCCTCTTCAGCAGTAAGTTAGTCACTGGTATAACATCTAAGCTTTTTATTTTATTTTATTCTTTCTTTAACTTTGGGGGTCAAGGAAAAAGTTCTAGGCATTTTCTTTTTCCCCTTCCCCCCCATTAAATGTCAGCCCTAATTTCTTGTTCCTAACCTTGATCTGACACTAGTGACGTTCTCAGGGCCTGGAATTTGGTCTTTCAGAGCTGGTTCTGCTCCAAGTCCTCAGTGACCTTTCATTCCTTTCCCCCATACCACTCCCTGAGCTGCCCATGACAAGGGATACTACAGTTCCCAGAGCCAGAGAGAGACAGACAGAGGGATGGAGAAAGAGAGGGCTGGGTCGCTTACAAGCACTGGCAAATGGGAGAGGACAAAGCAGAAGCAGAGCCACATCAGAATCCAGGAAAGTCACAGAACTTAGAACCAATGTACCTGCATCTACTCTTCTTTCCTAATCAATAATTCTCTTTTACTTGTTAATTGGAAAATATTGAGATTGAGGACCAAGTATTTCTTTTTCTTAAGTCAGTTTTTTTTCTTCATTTTTTATTTGATTGATTTGACCTGTTACAATTTGAGCTTCTAAGCACAGCACTGCTGGGGCTGTTCTGGGCTCTCGGCAGGTCTCCATTAAGAACCACTGCTGCTGGGAGGGGTCTATACTGCCTCCTCTGGGGCCAGAGCAGCTGGTGGTTGAATCTTAGGTGTTCATTACAGGCTCATCCTGTCAGAGCTGAGGTTCCTTTGGCCCTAGGAGTCCTTGCTGTGCCCTAGATGTGAGCACACTTCCTAGGAGGGTTACAACTCTGAGGACTGTTTCCTCAGCCTCAGGCGGGAGGATAGTGTAAATGGGTTTCCCAGGTGGTGCTAATGGTAAAGAATCTGCTTGTCAATGCAGGAGAAGTCAGAGACATGGGATTGATCCCTGGGCTGGGAAGATGCCCTGGAAGAGGGCATGGCAACCCACTGCAGCATTCTTGCCTGGAGAATTCCATGGACAGAGGAGCCTGGCGGGCTATAGTCCATGGGGTTGCAAAGAGTCAGACATGACTGAGCACGCAGGGACGTACCAAGGTGGGAGGGGTCAGCCAGGCTCCACAAACTCCACCAGAACAGAGCCCATTCTGCAGGTCCGTAGCTGTTTGGGATGCCTGCTTCACAGCTCAAGAGTTCTTTTTTCTTTCTCCCCTTTTTATTTTTTTGGTAAAGATTTCTGGGATGCTTATTATGATTTTCATTCCTTAACACACATTCAAACATGAGTATCATGGATAAATATGTATTGCTACTTCCACCTAACAGGTGACAAAAGAACTTAGAAATTATGTAGGAGACATGGACCCCAAACTTATCCTTTTACTTTATTATTAATGGAATATCAGCAAGTACTTTCCCCATTAATTTGCCGTTTGTTTTTAGGCATAGAACCATGAGCAATTAAGGACCTGTCAAGGTGGGCTGCAGCCATCTGCCTACCTGAGCCTGACCTGGCCTCTGAGTTGGGCCAAGTGGACTCTGTTGGACACCATGCTGACAGCCTGGGGCAGGTAGATGAACAACTATAGTCACCCTGTTCTTCTGCCACACAAACCTGCCCCAGGCCCAGGCTGTCAAAACAAAGGGCTGTACCAGAGTAGGTGAGCGAATCAATCCCTTAGAGACAAATCTTTCTTCCAGGCAGTAGAAACTGGATGTGCAAGTTGGCATCTTTGTGTGTCAGTGTGGGCTCATTGCTGGGGACAGAATGGAGAAGTTGCCACGACAACTGAATGCTTGGATGTCCAGGCGGGTGCTTCTTCTGAGAGTGGCCAATCTCCTTGGAGATGATAGTGTTTCTTCAAGGCACTGCTCTCTTTTTTGAGGGAAAGAGTCTTACTTTTTAGAGTAAACTTGGTCTTGAAAAGAAGCTAAAGTCTGTTCACGACCTACTGTTCTGTTTGCTGCATACAAATACTGGGCAGATTCTCTGTCTGCAGCCCGAGGGTATCTTGGAAATGAGGATGCCTGTTCCAAGTGTTCACAAATTAGGATCTATAGTGCAGTGAGTTTTGACAGCCGTACACACCAAAAGGAGACAGAACACTCCCATCTCCCCCAAAACCTTCTTTCTGTTTCTTTGCTGCTCATTCTTCCCTCTGCCCCTGCTTTGCCATGCCGTGCTAAATCGCTTCAGTCCCGTCTGACTCTTGGCGACCCTGTGGACTGTAGTCCACCAGACTTCTCGGTAGGTGGGATTATCCAGGCAAGAATACTGGAGTGGGTAGACATTCCCTCCCTCAGGGGATTGTCCCAACCCAGGGATCAAACCCAGGTCTCCTGTATTGCAGATGGATTCTTTACCATCTGAGCCACGAAGGTAACCCAAGATAGGCAAACTCTAATCTGCTTTTTGTAACTAAAGGCCAATTTGCACTTCCTAATACTTTAGATTTAAAGTTATATAGTACGTGGTATTTTGTGACCAGCTACTTTCATTCAGCATGTGAAAGTGAAAGTGAAGTCGCTCAGTCGTGTCTGACTCTTCACGACCCCATGGACTGTAGCCTATCACGCTCCTCCGTTCATGGGATTTTCCAGGCAAGAGTGTTGGAGTGGATTGCCATTTCCTTCTCCAGGGGATCTTCCCGACCTAGGAATCAAACCCGGGTCTCCCGCATTGCAGGCAGACGCCTTATGGTCTGAGCCACCAGGGAAGCCCTTCATTCAGCATAATGATTTTGAAATTCACCCATACTTACACCAGGAGTTAGTCCTTTCATGTTGCTCACTAATGATTAAGCAGATAAACCTCACTTTGGTTGCCCATTCTCCTGGTGATGAACATTTGGATGGCCCCTGTGTTTAGGATATTGTGAATAAGACTGCTGTGAACATTCATCTTCATGTTGTGGGAAGTGGGATCCCTTCCAGACCCCAAGAATGGGCTCTTGTCTAATACTTGGAAATGAGTTGTCTGAGGAGACACACATGCTAACAAAGCAAGAGACTTTATTGGGAAGAAGTGCCCAGGTGGAGAGTAGGAGGGTAAGGGAACCCAGGAGGACTACTCTGCCATGTGGCTCACAGTCTCAGATTTAATGGTGATGGAGTTAGTTTCTGGGTTGTTTCTGGCAAATCACTGTAAACTTCCTGCTGGCACATGCATCTCTCAGCCAAGATGGATCCCAACAAGGATGATGGAGGTTGGTAGGACATATGGATTGGTGTCTCTTCTCTCCTGACCTTTCCTGAATTCTTTCAGTTCGTTAGTTCCACATTTCGTACCAGGACCTCCTATTTAAGATAACTCATTCCCTGGTGGCTCAGAGGTTAAAGCGTCTGCCTGGAATGGGGAAGACTTGGGTTTGATCCCTGGGTCTGGAAGATCCCCTGGAGAAGGAAATGGCAACCCACTCCAGTACTCTTGCCTGGAGAATCCCATGGAGGGAGGAGCCTGGTAGGCTTCAGTCCATGGGATCGCAAAGAGTCGGTCACGACTGAGCAACTTCACTTTCACTTTCATGCCAGTGGTTACTATGGTGCCTGGTTCGGGTGGCCAGTTTCAGTCAGTGTTTCCCCAAACATACACATAATTGTGTGGACAATTTTGGTGAATACTTAATAATGAAATGGCTAAGTTATGTCAAAATTTTAAGAAACTGCTAATTTTCTAGAGTGACATGCCATTCTAATTGGTCAAATTCTAGTACTTGGAATGAACAGTGTTTTTCCTTTATTCATCCCAGTGGATGTGGAGAGGAATTCATCCTGACTTTGATCTGCATTTCCTTAATGCAAATTACTAATGATCTTGAGCAGCTCTTCATGTGCTAATTGGTCACCATAACTTTGCTTTTGAAAAATGTCTGTTTAATTTTTTTAACAATAGACTGTCTTTCAATGTCGCCCTCTGTCACATACCTCTTGAAGTTGTTTTTCATATTTGATACAAAATCTACAGTTCATATCAAAAGCAAAAGGCAAAGGAGAAAAGGAAAGAAAAATCCATCTGAATGCAGAATTCCAAAGAATAGTAAGGAGAGGTAACAAAGCCTTCCTAAGTGAGCAACGCAAAGAGAGGAAAACAATAGAAAGGAAAAGACTAGAGATCTCTTCAAGGACATTAGAGATACCAAGGGTACATTTCATGCAAAGGTGGGCTCAATAAAGGACAGAAATGGTATGGACCTAACAGAAGCAGAAGATATTAAGAAGAGGTGGCAAGAATACACAGAAGAACTGTACAAAAAAGAGCTTCATGACCCATATAATCATGATGGTGTGATCACTCGCCTACAGCCAGACATCTTGGAGTGCGAAGTTAAGTGGCCTTAGGAAGCATCACTATGAACAAAGCCAGTGGAGGTGATGGAATTCCAGTTGAGCTATTTCAAATCCTGAAAGATGATGTGAAAGTGCTGCACTCAATATGCCAACAAATTTGGAAAACTCTGCAGTGGCCACATGACTGGAAAAAGTCAGTTTTCATTCCAGTCTCAAAGAAAGGCAATGCCAAAGAATGCTGAAACTGCCTCACAATTACACTCATCTCACAGGCTAGCAAACTAATACTCAAAATTCTCAAGCCAGGCTTCAACAATATGTGAACCGTGAACTTCCAGATGTTCAAGCTGGTTTTAGAAAAGGCAGAGGAACCAGAGATCAAATTGCCAACATCTGCTGGATCATTGAAGAAGCAAGAGAGTTCCAGAAAAACATCTATTTCTGCTTTATTGACTAAGTCAAAGCCTTTGACTGTGTGGATCACAATAAACTGGAAAATTCTGAAAGAGATGTGAATACCAGACCACCTGACCTGCCTCTTGAGAAATCTGTATGCAGGTCAGGAAGCAACAGTTAGAACTGGACATGGAACACAGACTGGTTCCAAATAGCAAAAGGAGTATGTCAAGGCTGTATATTGCCATCCTGTTTATTTCACTTACATGCCGAGTACATCATGAGAAATGCTGGGATGGATGGAGAACCAGTTGGAATCCAGATTGCTAGGAGAAATATCAATAACCTCAGATATTCAGATGACACCACCCTTATGGCAGAAAGTGAAGAAGAACTAAAGAGCCTCTTGATGAAAGTGAACGAGCAGAGTAAAAAGTTGGCTTATAGCTCAACATTCAGAAAACTAAGATCATGGCATCCAGTCCCATCACTTCATGGCAAATAGATAGGGAAACCGGAAACAGCGACAGACTTTATTTTGAGGGGGCTCCAAAATCACTGCAGATAGTGACTGCAGCCATGAAATTAAAAGATGCTTGCTTCTTGGAAGGAAAGTTATGACCAATCTAGACAACATATTAAAAAGCAGAGATATTACTTTGTCAACAAAGGTCCTTCTAGTCAAGGCTATGGTTTTTCCAGTCGTGTACGGATGTGAGAGTTGGACTACAAAGAAAGCTGAGCACCGAAGCATTGATGCTTTTGAACTATGGAATTGGAGAAGACACTTGCGAATCCCTTGGACTGCAAGGAGATCCATCCAGTCCATCCTAAAGGAGATCAATCCCGAGTGTTCATTGGAAGGACTGATGTTAAAGCTGAAACTCCAATACTTTGGCCACCTGATGCAATGAACTGACTCATTTGAAAAGACCCTGATGCTGGGAAAGATTGAAGGCAGGAGGTGAAGGGGATGACAGAGGATGAGATGGTTGGATGGCATCACCGACTCAATGGACATGAGCTTGGGTAAATTCCAGGAGTTAGTGATGGACAGGGAGGCCTGGCATGCTGCGGCCCATGGGATCTCAAAGAGTCAGACACGACTGAGTGACTGAACTGAGCTTGGGCGAGAAAGTTTGGGTTTTTCCATAATGTGTTATGTACTTTTTGGCCAGCACAATATATTCTTAACTCAAGGTTTCAAATGTATACTCTTACAGATGTGCCAAGACCTGAAACAGACAAACCCACCAGAGAGAAAAATTCTACATTCTTTGGCCTCTGATTTAGCCTGAGTAAGAAATTGAGGGCTCTTACATATATCTACCTAAGTTGTATATGTTTCTGCAGCTAATGGAAGGACTTTCTATCATTAAGTGATTTTTAATTAATTATAGTAGGATTGACATCCATGTAATAACAAGCTGTGTTTCCATCCTCTGATTATTTATCATATTAATGGGGTTAATACCTTTATTATCAATAAACAATATCTTCTAATGTATTTTCTCTGTCAATCAATCAGTTTTCCCCTAACTCTGTACCCCCTCTGTCATTAGGATCAAGGGAATAAGGTTTATCTTCCAGGAGAAGGGACAGGACAGGAAAGGAAAATATCATAGAGGCAAGGAAGTGAGAGTATATGATGGAGTAGATGTTCCCAGCCAGATAGGAATGGATGTCCTTTTAGAACAGGGGAGGAAGAGTAGGAAAGTTGGGGATATTCCCCATGTCTTTGAAAAGTGGCCCAGCACCCTTATCCTCTGTGCTTGGGCAATAGTGGGTTGTGAGACACTGAGAAGTCCAGGTGGGCTGAGACAGCTTCCCTTCCCTTCTCAGGATGTGTGCAGGTGGCGGAGCAGCAGGAGAAGAGAAGGGGTTTAGAAAGATGGACCAGAGATAATTACCTGGCCTCTTGAGGACACACCTGTGCAATGCAGGTGACTTCGAGTTCCTGAATCCCCTGGACAAGCTGTGGGAGGTAATGAAGGGACCACTGAACAGTCAGAGGCTCAAGGTTGCTTCCAGGTATGAGGACCCTAGTGAGTAGGGGTCAGAGACCTTGCATTTCAACATCAGGTGACTGCTGAAAACCATCATCAGAAACTCATGGACAAGCCCGAAAACCCCTAGTGGAGGCCATTCAGTCCCTGCAGCCAGACACAGACCAAACTTCCCCTTTACCCACCAAGTGGATATGACCATGGCCACCCACGTGGATCATGATTAAAAAAAATGTGGATCCCCCATTCTGTCCTCCATGGCTCTTGGCAACACCCTGGTCATTGGTGAACAGTGTGCAATCCATCGACCCTGGACCCGAGCTGTCACTGAAGAGTCCAGCCACACAGTGGTACTCAGGGCTACTGTGATGGACATGAAGCCCGTGCAAGGATTGGTAGGAAGCAGGCAGTAGGACCTGGGGCAACGTGGTGTGGCAATGAGCAGAACTGCAGCAAAGGTCCCTTTGCTGTCCCGACTGCCCTTTGGTCCCCAGTCCTCTATCTTTCAGTTCCCTGTCTGGGAGCTGTAGGGCCACAAAATCAAGCTTGTCTTCAACGATGGACTGAATTGTGTCCCTCAAGAGCCATATGTTGGAATTCTAGCCCCCTTAGTACCTCAGAATGGACACTATTTGGAAAGAATCTTTAAAGTAGTGATGAAGTTAAAAATGAGGTCATTGGAGTGGGCTCTAATCCAATCTGACTTATGTCCTTCTAAGAAGAGGAGATTCAGACATAGATACGCACAGAAGGGAAATCTTGTGATGACATAGATAGACGATAGTCTTCTACAAGAAGAGAGGCCTCAGGAGAAACTAACCCAGCTGACACCTTGATCTTGGATTTCCAATCTCCAGGACTGTGAGACAGTAAACGTCTGTTGCCAAGACAACCCATCCTGGGTGCTTTGTTAAGCAGTCAGAGATGACTGATACAACTTCCCACATGGGGGCTCAGCCACTGGCCCTTGCTCAGGTCCACCTCAGTGCCAGCCTCCTATCCCAGCCATTCCCCTGCCTCTCAGCCCTTGGAGCTCTGTGTCCTTCACTGAGATGACCTTTCAAGAATGCTACCACTGCTCCAAACATCACACCCAAGTCATCTTCTTTGAATCAACTCAGCAGTGAGCAATCTGACCTTAAGGGTGGTCTGATTTTTAGAAACAAGATCATTGCTTTATGGAGACAGGAGTTGTGATGGGAAGAGTCCCCAGGGTTGGGGAGGATATTGTTAGAATCAGAAGTTCCTCTGACAGGACCTGAAAAACCCTTTCTCCAGGATCTTTCTAATTCCATAAAATGGAGACACCAGGGGAGACCCCAGTAAGTCTTTGTCATAGAAGAGGGTGTGGTATAAAATAATGGCCTATTTTGGTGTCTAGACAACCCACTTGCAATAGTTTCAATTGTTACTCCTGTCTTACAGTGGAGAAAACTACAGTTTAGAAAGTTTAAATGATTGATTGTAAACTGTAAACTGTAACTATCACTAATAGATTGGTCATTTAAACTTTAATAGGCTGCAAACCAGGGAGGATCCCAGCCCCTCCATCTGTGAGGCCCATCTGCCAACACTGCTTTCCTAATACCTTCCAAACAATACAGCTCTGTGTAGCCTGGTCCAACTTGGAGCATGAATTTGTTTTCCCCATTTCCCAGCCAGGTTGCTCCCCTCTCCCAAGGAGTCAGGCAGATCCTTTCTGGGAAGGAACTCCTGGTTGAGCATGGACTTTCTAGTCTTCATAGAGGCTCACATGATCCATATTAGGAGTTGAACCACTTCAAGACAGTCTTGCTGAAAACATCTGAAGAGCTTTGAGAAGCCATAAGCTTGAACATTCAGTTTAGAAATGTTTTTAAATGTTTCCAAGAAGTATGACCAAACCCATCAAAGATTTGAATACGTCAATGTTCCCATTACAAAAGATATGTCCACATAGCTTAGTTTTTGCAGAATGAGTGGAACTTGTACTAAACCTGGCATCTCAGGGCTTCACTATGCAAAACTGCATCACAGAACATTCTGTGGTTTGCAAATGCTCTTGAGAAACAGAGATCTTGTCTGCTATTTAAGTTCTGGTGCTTCTCAATATGAAACTGCATCCTCACCTAGGTGTATAACCTGGATCAACCTGGAGGGGCAAACTGCATTTGTGTCATTATAGCACAGCATTGGACTATGAACAGAGAGAAAAAAGCTACAGTGCCATCATCAAAAACAACTCACTGTAAAATGCCTGGAGATGTGTTCCATGTAATAGATGTAAAATATCCAATAAATAAAAGGTACTCTTCAGGTGCTCATCCTTCTTTTGAGAACTGGGTGAGACAGCCTTACTAGGGTTGGTACATATCTGCAGGCAGTGAGACTAGTCTGGTGCCCAAGGCATTTGATACAGGGCTAAAGAAGCAGTGCCTTGTAGGTGTGGTGGCCAAATAGGGGAGAGGATAGATGTCTCCCTCAGTGAACTCAAGCATCCAAGGGGGCAGGAAGATGAGGCACTTTAATGATGTCCCCCAGTGTAATGTGCAAATAGTTTCCTAGCTTGTGTGAATTGTCTGGGAGAAATGTCTGTATCATCCATTATTAAGAATGTGCCTGCATGCTTAGTCATGTCCATCCAACTCTTTGCAACCCTTTGGACTATAGCCCACCAGGCTCATCTGTCCATGAAATTCTCCAGGAAAGAATGCTGGAGCAGGTTGCCATTTCCCTGTCCAGGGGATCTTCCTGCTCAGGGATGAGGATCTGAGTGGTCACATGTCTGAGCTTACTGGGAAGCCCTTCAAAAGCTGGTTTGGTTGCTCTGAAACACCTTGTAGTTCGCATGGTGTTTGGGAGCCCAGACTATTTGGGAGTCAGTGTGCTAAGTCTGCTTCATTTGTGTCTGACTCTTTGCAGCTCTATGGACCTTAGCCCACCAGGCTTCTCTGTCCTTGGGATTCTCTAGGCAAGAATACTGGAGTGTGTTTCTTTGCCTGTCTACAGGGGATCTTCCCAACCCAAGGACTGAACGTGTGTCTTTTATGTTCCCTGCATTGTCAGGCAAGTTCTTTGCCACTAGTGCCACGGAAAGTCTCAGAATTTTGCTGGAATGCTCCAGAAGACACTCAGGAAGAGATCTGCTGACTGCTATATTGCTACCATAATACACATTGTGCATCATGAAGCCAAGAGCCACAGTTCATCTGGGCCTTCATTTGGTGTCAGAGTATATAGCTTGAAGCATCTTCATACAGGTGTGCCCTCAACAGTCCCCAGTGCTGATGGGGAAGCTCTTCCACCACTAGGAAGGACTACAGAGCAGAACCTTTATTAATCTGAGGCATGCTGAACTGGAGGAATGGTCTGTGATGCCTGAGCAGGATGTGTGGGAGCCCAGCTTCTGATTCATTTCATCCCTCCAATGGCCCATAGGACAGCAGGCACTTCCTTACATGGGAGTGTCCTTCAGAACCTTAAGATACTTTCAGCTTGGAAACAGTAAAACTCCCAGTGAGTCAGTCATTCTCTGCAAGTGAGTACATTGTCCTCACACACACAAGGGGCCGTCATGCAATCTGTGTTCACTCCCAAAGCTTATGTAATTACCCAGGAAAATTCAGAGGTTCTACAGGAAACGTGTCTCCACATCTTGGGATTCTGGCAAATCATCCAAGTTATCTAAGCTTCCAGTTTTCTTGCCTATAAAATGGAAATAGGAAAATCCAGATGGCACAGACTCTTGTGAAGATTAAGTGAATAGCATACGCAAAGCCCTCCTATGTCAGAAACACTTACCACATGGACCCATTGGTAATCATAGAAAAGAGGGTGGTGTGGAAAGATGAAGAAACCCTCTGTGTCTAAGGGACAGGGATGGTGTGGTAGTGCATTTAGGGTTCCCATGCGCACACTGCCCCAGCGACAACCAAAGAGAAGAGCACCTCTTCACCCTAAAAATCAGCTCTAAGGCCTCCCCTCTCTTGCATATGAGACCTTGCTTTGCCATCAGAAGGCATTCTTAATTCATTTTAGGTCATTTATGCTGTGAAAGAAAGTAGTGTTGACTAAAAAAGATGCACAATGTGACAGCTGGGAGATAAGTTTTATTTGGGGCAAAATAGAATGAGGACTACAGCCCAGGAGACAGCACTTCAGATAGCTCTGAGAAATGACTCCAAAGAGGCTTTGGGGGAAGGTCAATATAGAAGATTCAGTGAAGGGGGAATTCAATGTGATCAGGTACTTACTTTACGAATGATTTTCTGCTAGTCCCAAGAAACTGCTGTTACCATGAAGGGATTTAGTGCTATTCTAGATACAAGGAGATGCAAGGGTTGGGATCATGAAATTAGTTCCTGAAAATATCTAACGATCTAAAGGCCTGTTCCATCAGTTTCCCTGGAACAGAAAGGGCCTCATTCTCCACCCTGATTTCCCTTTAGGGTGTGCCAAAGGTCAACAGCTGCAGCAGCGCAGGATTCAGTCTCTGCAGAGGCAGACAGCAAATGTCCTTAGCAAGCACCAGTTTTTAGTTCACAGTAGGGATGAAAAAGAAAATCGCTTTTTGTGGATTCCCAGGGTCTGCTGCAGGACACCAAGCAGTGTCCAGCACTGAACCACTCAGATTGTGCTGGGTATTCAAGCTTCCAGGAAACTATCTTGCGAATGTTCAAGACTGACCTTCAGGAAGAAAGAAATTGTCTTCAGGTTCTTCTGACGGATCTAAGAATGAAATTGGTTAATGGGAAAAAATTAAACAAACGTTTAACATGGAGGGACTTCCCTGGTGGCTCAGATGGTAAAGCATCTGCCTACAATGCGGGAGACCCAGGTTCAATCCCTGGGTCAGGAAGATCTCCTGGAGGAGGAAATGGCAACCACTTCAGTATTCTTGCCTGGAAAATCCCATGGACAGAGGAGCCTGGTAGGCTACGGTCCAGGGGGTCGCAAAGAGTCAGACACGGCTGAGAGACTTTACTTTTTTTCTTTCTTTAACATGTATACATGGGAGAGGTCCAGGAAAACAGTAATTTGCCAGAATGGCTGAAACTCTCACCTTAAGTACCATCTTCAGCTAGAGACAAACTAAGATACTCGGGGTAGTGTTTGGGACTTCAAAGGGGAGGAGATGTTTACCAAAGCAAATGTTTGGTAAACAAATATTTGCTGGGCCCTGCAGAGACAATGGGACACAGAGTGGAGTCTGATCTCTAGGCTCTGCCGGGTGTCCCCTACCACAACTAGCCCATATTCTTTCTAGATACCTCTGGTGATAGCACTACTGCAATAACAGCCATTTTATCTAAATTCTTTCAGGAAATGAGAGGGAAAGTCAAAGTTTCTTTCTGAGTCTTTTGGGTATCGATTATTTTCAGCTCAAAATAATCCACATGCTAAAGAGACATTTTGGAGTGACAAGTTTTGCTCCCCTACAGTCCAAAACCAGCTGAATATGAAACAGAAGGGAAGGAGACAGGGCACAACCTTTAAAAGAATGATACAGCCATAGGACATGACAAAGACTGGTTAGAACGGACTGGGTCCAAGATGGCAGATGATTTGACTCCTGGTGCACCTTGAGCATCATTATATGCTCATTATAGGCTTAATGGTAAAGAATCTACCTGCCAAATGAGAGACACAAGGTTGATCCCTGGATGGGAAGATCCCCTAGAGAAGGAAATGGCAATCTATTCCAGTATTCTTGCCTAAGAAATCTCATGGACACAGGAGCCTGGCAGGCCACAGTCCATGGGGTTGCAAAAGAATCCAACATGACTTCATGATCAAAAAACAACAAAACAACAAAGCATAAGTGAAATGATATACCTACCAGCACCGTGACAGTTCTAAGGCCAACTATAAAAAGCCAAAAAGTACACGGTGGCCCAATTTCTTGAAATCCTTGCCCTTTTCCAAAATGATTGGAATAATCTTCCCACTTTAGAGTATGAAATTACCCAGGCCATAAAAATCTAACCATGCCATATTTCAAGGATTTCTTGCCTTCTGAGATGGCCCTCACTCTGTCTGTGAAGCGTTATTCTCTCTAAATAAATCCTCTTCTTACTATCACTTCATCTCTAAACTCTTTAACAACAAAGCAAGAACTTCAAGAAGTTCAAAACTGGGAACAAATAAATGTTTTATAAACTTCTTTTCCTGACTTCTTGGTGGGGGTTCTAACAGGATCGCATATACAATAGGAAATTTCTGAAATGTAAACTTTTCACCAACCCTGCCACCAAGAAACTTTTTTTATTGTAATTTAAAGTGTTGATTGTAGAGAGTTTAGAAAATGCTGAGAGATATAGAAAAGGAATATGTAATTAACTTCAGTCTCAGTGCTGTTGACTGAAAAATGCCCAACTTCAATATTCAGAACCATGTTTTATTTGGCAGATTTACTGAGGACTGTAGGCTAGGATAGAGCTTCTCAGATCGCCCTGAGGGACTGCTCCAAAGAGGTAAGTGAGCAGCCAGGATATATAGGAGCTTTAGTTGGGGGGAGAGGGGGAATCTGGTCAGAATATCAAAAGATTACCAGTAATCATGAAACAGACATCTTAAATTAATGATTTTATTTTATTTTGTATATGAGAAAATGTGAGAGTTTGAATGTATTGAAATTATTCCTTTGGTATGCACCTTAACTATCTAGGACCCCTATCCTATTTTTCTCCACTCTGAATTCCCTCAGAGTGGGGAAGGGGGAAAGATTGACTAATTCCTGACACAAATCCTTGATAGCAGCAATTCTTAGGCCTTTTCATTTTATCATTCACCTATTTGAAAATCTGTTAGGTCATGAAATCCTCCCCCCCCCCCCAAAAAAAAAAAAAAAACAGATCAGTTGTACACATGTAGTATTGTGTGTACAATTTCAGAGAATGCCCATTAAAAAAACCCCATGTCAAGAATACATAGTCTAAAGTGAAATGCTCTTTAGTATAGTCATGGCTCCCAGAGCTACAGGGGCTGATTAATCCTAATTTGACCTTCTCATCTCTCCCGCTCGATCTAGGTTTACAGTCTTCCTGCCTGCTCCCCTGCCATCTTTCTAGTGACTTGAACAGCATCCCATGCCTGAGCTTTCCATCCTCTGGCAATCCAGTCTCAGCTCCTCCCGTGTCTTCCCCTCTCCCTCCACATGGTAGGATGGGCCATAGGCTACACCCCTCCAGCTCTCAGAGGAATACCTAAGTCATAAACTGAATACACCATTTCCCAACCACAGCCTCTGTACACAGCTTTCTTCTGTCTTCTCATACACCTCCTCATTTAATAACAGCTTTATTGAGCTATAATTAACATATAAAATCCACTCCTACAAAGTATACCATTCAGTGGTTTTTAGTATATTCATAAGGTTATGCCACCACCATCATCAGGAAACTTTATAAGAAGAAACCCCATACCCAGGAGCACTCATTCCCTGTTCCTCACTGGCATGCTTTCTGTTTCCATGAATTTTCCTATTCTGAATATTTCATGTAAATTTGGAGTATTTCATACCATATGTGGTCTTTTGTGCCTGGCTTATTTTGCTTAGCATAAAATTTTCAAACTTTATCCACATTGTAACAAGTATCAGAACTTAATTCCTTTTCAGGGTCACATAATTTTCCATTGCATGAATGTATCACATTTTGTGTGACCATTCATCCACAGAAAGACATTTAGATTGTTTCCATTTGGGGGATAGTACGAATGATGCTATCTTGTCTAATTCATGAAACTAAGCCATGCCCGAGGGGCAACCCAAGATGGGCGGGTCACGGTGGAGAGGTCTGACAGAATGTGGTCCACTGGAGAAGGCAATGGCAAACCACTTCAGTATTCTTGCCTTGAGAACCCCATGAACAGTATGAAAAGGCAAAATGATAGGATACTGAACGAGGAACTCCCCAGGTCAGTAGCTGCCCAATATGCTACTGGAAATCAGTGGAGAAATAACTCCAGAAAGAATGAAGGGATGGAGCTAAAGCAAAAACAATACCCAGCTGTGGATGTGACTGGTGACAGAAGCAAGGTCTGATGCTGTAAAGAGCAATATTGCATAGGAACCTGGAATGTCAGGTCTATGAATCAAGGCAAATTGTAAGTGGTCAAACAAGAGATGGCCAGGGTGAACGTCGACATTCTAGGAATTGGCGAACTAAAATGGACTGGAATGGGTGAATTTAACTCAGATGACCATTATATCTACTACTGTGGGCAGGAATCCCTCAGAAGAAATGGAGTAGCTATAATGGTCAACAAAAGAGTCCAAAATGCAGTACTTGGATGCAATCTCAAAAACAACAGAATGATCTCTGTTCGTCTCCAAGGCAAACCATTCAATATCATGGTAATCCAAGTCTATGCCCCAACCAGTAACGCTGAAGAAGCTGAAGTTGAACGGTTCTATGAAGATCTACAAGACCTTTTAGAACTAACACCCAAAAAAGATGTCCTTTTCATTATAGGGGACTGGAATGCAAAAGTAGGAAGTCAAGAAACACCTGGAGTAACAGGCAAATTTGGCCTTGGAATGCGGAATGAAGCAGGGCAAAGACTAATAGAGTTTTGCCAAGAAAATGCACTGGTCATAGCAAACACCGTCTTCCAACAACACAAGAGTAGACTCTACACATGGACATCACCAGATGGTCAACACTGAAATCAGATTGATTATATTCTTTGCAGCCAAAGATGGAGAAGCTCTATACAGTCAACAAAAGCAAGACCAGAAGCTGACTGTGGCTCAGATCATGAGCCCCTTATTACCAAATTCAGACTCAAATAGAAGAGAATAGGGAAAACCACTAGACCATTCAGGTATGACCTAAATCAAATCCCTTATTATACAGTGGAAGTGAGAAATCGATTTAAGGGCCTAGATCTGATAGATAGAGTGCCTGATGAACTATGGAATGAGGTTCATGACATTGTACAGGAGACAGGGATCAAGACCATCCCCATGGAAAAGAAATGCAATAAAGCCAAGTGGCTGTCTGGGGAGGCCTTACAAATAGCTGTGAAAAGAAGAGAGGTGAAAAGCTAAGGAGAAAAGGAAAGATATAATCATCTGAATGCAGAGTTCCAAAGAATAGCAAGAAGAGAAAAGAAAGCCTTCTTCAGTGATCAATGCAAAGAAATAGAGGAAAAGAACAGAATGGGAAAGACTAGAGATCTCTTCAAGAAAATTAGAGATACCAAGGGAACACTTCATGCAAAGATGGGCTCAATAAAGGAAAGAAATGATATGGACCTAACAGAAGCAGAAGATATTAAGAAGAGGTGGCAAGAATACACAGAAGAACTGTACAAAAAAGATCTTCATGACCCAGATAATCGTGATGGTGTGATCACTCATCTAGTGCCAGACATCCTGGAATGTGAAGTCAAGTGGGCCTTAGAAAGCATCACTATGAACAAAGCTAGTGGAGGTGATGGAATTCCAGTTGAGCTATTTCAAATCCTGAAAGATGATGCTGTGAAAGTGCTGCACTCCATATGCCAGCAAATTTGGAAAACTCAGCAGTGGCCACAGGACTGGAAAATGTCAGTTTTCATTCCAATTCCAAAGAAAGGCAATGCCAAAGAATGCTCAAACTACCACACGATTGCACTCATCTCACATGCTAGTAAAGTAATGCTCAAAATTCTCCAAGTCAGGCTTCAACAATACGTGAACCGTGAACTTCCTGATGTTCAAGCTGGTTTCAGAAAAGGCAGAGGAACCAGAGATCAAATTGCCAACATCCTCTGGATCATGGAAAAAGCAAGAGAGTTCCAGAAAAACATCTATTTCTGCTTTATTGACCAAGTCAAAGCCTTTGACTGTGTGGATCACAATAAACTGTGGAAAATTCTGAAAGAGATGGGAATACCAGACCACCTGACCTGCCTCTTGAGAAATCTGTATGCAGGTCAGGAAGCAACAGTTAGAACTGGATATGGAACAACAGACTGGTTCCAAATAGGAAAAGGAGTACATCAAGGCTGTCTATTGTCACCCTGCTTATTTAACTTATATGCAGAGTACATCATGAGAAATGCTGGACTGGAAGAAACACAAGCTGGAATCAAAATTGCTGGGAAAAATATCAATAACCTCAGATATGCAGATGACACCACCCTTATGGCAGAAAGTGAAGAGGAACTAAAAAGCCTCTTGATGAAAGTGAAAGAGAGGAGCGAAAAAGTTGGCTTAAAGCTCAACATTCAGAAAACGAAGATCATGGCATCTGGTCCCATCACTCCATGGGAAATAGATGGGGAAACAGTAGAAACAGTGTCAGACTTTATTTTGGGGGGCTCCAAAATCACTGCAGATGGTGATTGCAGCCATGAAATTAAAAGACGCTTACTCCTTGGAAGGAAAGTTATGACCAACCTAAATAGCATATTCAAAAGCAGAGACATTACTTTGCCAACTAAGGTCTAGTCAAGGCTATGGTTTTTCCTGTGGTCATGTATGGATGCGAGAGTTGGACTGTGAAGAAGGCTGAGCGCTGAAGAATTGATGCATTTGAACTGTGGTGTTGAAGAAGACTCTT
Organism: Capricornis sumatraensis; assembly: GCF_032405125.1. NCBI lineage: Eukaryota > Metazoa > Chordata > Mammalia > Artiodactyla > Bovidae > Capricornis > Capricornis sumatraensis. The sequence continues at coordinate 98,271,517 of NC_091074.1, read as the reverse complement.
GAGAGTCCCTTGGCCTGCAAGGAGATCCAACCAGTCCATTCTGAAGGAGATCAACCCTGGGATTTCTTTGGAAGGAATGATGCTAAAGCTGAAACTCCAGTAGTTTGGCCACCTCATGTGAAGAGTTGACTCATTGGAAAAGACTCTGATGCTGGGAGGGATTGGGGGCAGGAGGAGAAGGGGACGACAGAGGATGAGATGGCTGGATGGCATCACCGACTCAATGGACGTGAGTCTGAGTGAACTCCGGGAGTTGGTGAGGGACAGGGAGGCCTGGCGTGCTGTGATTCATGGGGTCGCAAAGAGTCAGACATGACTGAGCGACTGAAGTAACTGATGAATAATGCTACTGTGAAAGTGTGTATGCAAATTTTTGTGTGGCATATATTTCTATTCCCTTGAGCATAGACCTAAGAATGGGTTTCCATCCTGCCTTGTATGCAAATATTTACCATATTTATACAATCATTCTTCTATTGAAAACAAGCATTCTGCTGCTACTGGATATTTAGGGTCTTATCAGAAATGAGGAGTGGGTCATCCAATTTATCTCTAAGGTCTATTCCAGTTCTAAAAACTCATCCTATTTGGAAACCATTGGTCTCCCTGTGCCTTGGTGCTCATCTTGTAACTCTCCTATTCATCTCTGGTGTATCCATCTTCGACCTCACTGAGTATCCCATAGGGTGAAAGCTGATGGCTATTGTAAAGGCTACAATTTTTGTGTTGTGTTAGTTGCTCAGTCATATCCAACTCTTTGAAACCCAATGGACTGTAGCCCTCTGTCCATGGGATTCTCCAGGCAAGGATACTGGAGTGGGTTGCCATTCTCTTCTCTAGTACTCCCTTCCCAGACCCTGGATTGAACCTGGGTCTGCTACATTGTAGGCAGATTCTTTACCACTTGAGCCACCAGAGGAGCTTTACAACTGGTACAATAGATACAGAGAAGCTCTACAAGAGGCTACGATGGATACCAGCTATTACTGTGTTCAATGCTTTTGACAATGTGGAATATGATCTGGAAACAATAAGATCTTCCAATAGATTTAGGATCTGCTATCACAAAAGTCCTTTCAGTTTGAAGGATTTTTCCACCTCTAGGAAGCAAAAGCCACTTAAATCAGTCTCTATGGGAAGCTCATCTATGTCCAGCAAATAAAATTCAAGATACCATAACACAATCCCAGAAGCCTTGGTTACCAAGGACCATAATGAACCAGGTGCCAGGGAAGGGGAATGACAATAAGGGAAACAAATTGACCATAAAGGATTAGTATAACTCTCATAAAGTAAGTTGACAAACATGAGAACCACAAATAAGAGTGTCACTTTAGTGGGTAGAATTGTGTTGTCCAAAATTCTTGCATTGCAAGTCCTAAACTCCAGTACCTTAGAATGTGGCTATATTTGGAAATAGGGTCTTTAAAAGAGCTGAATAAATTAAAGTGAGTTTTTCAAGTTTGCCTTCGAGTATGACTTGTGTCCTTATAAAAAGGGGAAATTTGGACACAGAAACAGGCATAGAAGAAAGACCATGTGAACATACGGGGGGTGGGGGGGGTGGGGAGTGGGTGGGGAATGACCATTTACAAGCCAAGGAGAGAGTCCTGGAACAGATCCTTCTCCCACAGTCCTCAGAAGGAACCAATCCTGCTGACATCTTGATCCTGGTCTTCTAGCCTCAAAAACTGTGAACAATAAGTTTCTGTTGTTTAAGTCATGCAGTCTATGACAGCAGCCATAGCAAGCGATTACAGGTCCATCAGAAATTCTAGGCAGAAAAGAGTACTGGGGGAAAAGTAGTTTTGCTTTTATTTTTAAAGCTAAGTTTAAAACAGCACAAGACCTTCTATTGTCCTAATGCATCTTTTTAATTTAAAAAATCCATTCTGATGAGATGTTACTGAAATAACTTCTGTCCAAGAAATGTGAGACCTACTCTAGCATGAAGGAGCAATTTAAAGCCCAAATGGTCTTGACATAAGACAACTGTGACTTGTTTTCATCCTCCACCAGTGATCAGCCACCTCCAATGATGTTGCTCTGGCTCTTACCACATTCCTCATAAACTGCTCCCTGTTGGTGGTCTTCCAAATTATTATATACTTCCATTATAGAAGCAATATTACTGAAAGTTGGAAAAAATTAAAAGAGAAGATAAAAATCTTCAAACAACCCTAACCTCCCAACAAAAGTATAATTTATCTTTTATTTTATATAATGTTTATATTTTGATATACATATATATTACTTATTTTAAACATGACTTTGTACATTTTTATTGTAGGCAATTATTTTAAAACAGTGAAAGCAAAAATAAGAAAATTATTTTTCTCAGCCATGACTACTGTTGACAAATCTGGAAATTCCCCTAATACAGTCTGACTATATGCTTCTATAATTATTGATAAATAAAATGAGATTGTTTAGTTTTATAGCCTGTTTTGTCACTTTTTCTATCATGAACATTTTTCCCCTTAATTAATTTTAATATATCATTCTGAATGTCTCTATATAATTTCATCTTACTACCATAATGAAATTAACCCAGGACATGTGGTTGAATGTTTAAGCTATCTCTCCAAGATTTTGCTTTGATGAAAGATGATATAATGAATATCCTTTTAGATGAAACTTTGAACATATTTGAAATTACTTTTAAGTTAAATTCTTTGAAGTGCAAGTGCTGAGTCAAATGCTATGCAGATTTTCAAGTGCAAATATGCTTACACACATGCACCTATAAGTTACTGTAGTTAAGCTCTGCATACATTTTTGCACACTACTGATGTCACTTAGGGATATATCCCATGCAGTGTCCTACTATTATAGTCTTTAAAACCCTCATTTTATTCTAGCAAACAGAATCCAATAACATATTAAAAAGGTCATACATCATGGCCAAGTGGGTTTTACCCCAGGGATGCAAGGATTCTTCAATATTCACAAATCAATGTGATACACCATATTAACAAATTGAAAGATAAAAACCATATGACTATCTCAATAGATACACAGAAATACTTTGACAAAATTCAATACCCATTTATGATTTAAAAAAAACCTCTGCAGAAAGCAGGCATGAAAGGAAAATACCTCAACATAATAAACGCCATATATGATAAACCCACAGCAAACATTATCCTCAATGGCGAAAAATTGAAAGGATTTCCCCTAAAGTCAGGAACAAGACAAGGGTGCCCACTCTCACCACTACTGTTCAACATAGTTCTGGAAGTTTTAGCCACAGCAATCAGAGAAGAAAAGGAAATAAAAGGCATCCAGGTTGGAAAAAAAAAAAAGAAGTAAAACTCTCACTGTTTGCAGATGACAGGATCCTCTACACAGAAAACCCTAAAGACACCACCAAAAAATTATGAGAATTAATCAATGAATATAATAAAGTTGCAGGATATAAAATTAATACACAGAAATCCCTTACATTCCTATACACTAAAAATGAGAAAACAGAAAGAGAAATTAAGGAAACAATCCCATTCACCATTGTGATGAAAAGAATAAAATACTTAGGAATAAATCTACCTAAAGAAACAAAAGACCTATATATAGAAAACTATAAAACACTGATGAAAGAAATAAAAGAGGACACAAATAGATGGAGATATATACCATGTTCATGGATTGGAAAAAATCAATATAGTGAAAATGAGTATACTACCCAAAGCAATCTACAGATTCAATGCAATCCCTATCAAGCTACCAACAGTATTTTTCACAGAACTAATTGTAAGGAAATACAAAAAAAAATTCAAATAGCCAAAGGAATCTTGAGAAAGAATGGAACTGGAGGGATCAACCTATCTGACTTCAGACTATACTATAGTTTGAAGCTTTGTACACTATACTATACAAAGCTACAGTCATCAAGACAGTATGGTACTGGCACAAAGACAGAAATATAGATCAATGGAACAAAATAGAAAGCCTAGAGATAAATCCATGCATCTATGGGCACCTTATCTTTGACAAAGGAGGCAAAAGTATACAATGGATAAAAGACAATCTCTTTAACAAGTGGTGCTGGGAAAACTGGTCAACTACCTGTAAAAGAATGAAACTAGAACACTTTCTAACATCATACATGAAAACAAACTCAAAATGGATTAAAGATCTAAATGTAAGACCAGAAACTATAAAACTTCTAGAGAAAAACATAGGCAAAACACTCTCTGGCATAAATCACAGCAAGATCCTCTATGACCCACCTCCAAGAGTAATGGAAATAAAAGCAAAAATAAACAAATGGGATCTTATTAAACTCAAAAGCTTTTGCACAATAAAGGAAACTATAAGCAAGGGGGAAAGACAGCCTTCAGAATGGGAGAAAATAATAGTAAACAAAGCAACTGACAAAGAATTACTCTTAAAATATACAAGCAGCGCATGCAGCTCAATACCAGAAAAATAAACAGCCCAATAAAAAAATGGGCCAAAGAACTAAACAGACATTTCTCCAAAGAAGACATACAGATGGATACGCAACATCACTCAGAGTAATGCAAATCAAAACCACAATGAGGTACCATCTCACACTGGTCAGAATGGCTGCTATCAAAAATGTCTACAAACAATAAATGCTGGAGAGGGGGTGAAGAAAAGGGAACCCTCTTACACTGTTGGTGGGAAAGCAAACTAGTACAGCCACTATGGAGAACAGTGTGGAGATTCCTTAAAAAGCTGGAAATAGAACTGCCATATGACCCAGTCAACTAGAATTGAAAGAGACATGTGTATCCCAATGTTCATCACAGCACTGTTTACAATACACATGGAGGAAACTAGAATTGAAAGAGACACATGTATCCCAATGTTCATCGCAGCACTGTTTACATTAAGATGTGAAAGCAACCAGATGTCCATTGGAAGATGAATGGATAAGAAAGTTGTGGTACATATCCACAATGGAATATTACTCACTTGTTAAAAAGAAAGCATTTGAATTAGTTCTAATGAGGTGGATGAAACTGGAGCCTATTATACAGAGTGAAGTAAGTCAGAAAGAAAAACACCAATACAATATATTAATGCATGTTATATGGCATTCAGAAAGATGATAATTATGAGACAGAAAAACAGACACAGATACAGAGAACAGACTTTTGGATTCTGTCAGAGAAGGCGAGAGTGGGATGATTTGACAGAATAGCATTGAAATATGTATATGTATATTACCATATGTGGAATAGATGACCAGTCCAAGTTCAATGCATGAAACAGGGCACACAAAGCTGGTGCACTGGGACAACCCAGAGGGATGGGATGGGGAGGGAGGTAGGAGGGGGCTATGGGATGGGGGACATGTGTACACCAGTGGCTGATTCATATCAATGTATGGTAAAAACCACCACAATATTATAAAGTAATTAGCCTCCATTAAAATAAATAAATTAATGTAAAAAAAACTCATTTTACTGACCAAGCATCCATGAAGTCATTAATCTCCTTCCCAGTTTCATTCCATTAAAAAACAATGAAGTTGAAAATAGTTACTAAATTAGCAGCCATCTCATCACTGAAGTTAAGATGTAAAATATTCATGAAAACCTAACCACAAAATCAAATTGTGATTATTCAGAAGATCGTATTAATACACAGTCCATCTACAGATGATATTGGAATAATAAGTGAAGTTAGCAAAGTCACTAGATAAAAAGTCAATCTACAATAATCAATGGTATTTTTATATATTAACCACAAATGATAAGAAAACAAATTTTTAATAATAATGCTATGCATAAAAGAATCAGAAAAATACCCAAATACCTGTTATTTTTGTAGTAAATAGTGATATTTACCAGGGACATAAAGGCTCATTGCACTATTTACTATAAAACACTACCAATTAAAGAAGACCAAAATTTTTGAAAGCAAAGATTGTGTTTGGGGATGGAAGCCAAGATACTATTAAGACAGATCTACAGATTCAGTGCAATCTCAATAAAAATTCCAGCAGGTGGTTTTGGGAAATTTGACAAGATGATTTAAAATTAATATAAAATGTATAGAACTAATAAAAACAAAGACAGTCTAGAAGAATGCAATTAGAGACATTACACTACAGATCTCAAGACTCAAAACTATAGAAATAAAGATTGTGGCATTGACAAAAAGAATGTCAATAGACAATCAGGATGAAACAGAGAAACAAGACAAGACCACACTTACATGGTTGTTTTGGCTTATGAGAAGGTATCACTGCCAGGAATGGGAAAAGAAGAGTCTTTTCAATAAGTAGTGCTCTACCAATTAAATATCCAAATAAAAATATAAGTAGTGATTCATATCTCTCTGCATATACACAAATCCATTTTGAGCAAAATGAAGACCTAAATATAGAAAGGAACACAATTAAGCTTTTATGAGGTAAGTAACAAGCAAATATTTTCATTACCTTCAGGCAGGCAAATATTTCTTAAACAGGGCACGTTACTAATATAAAATAAAAGATTGATAATTTGGATTATATTAAAATTAAGAGCTTTTCTTCATCAAAAACTGGTAGGAATCTCATTTCATCAAACATTGTTATATAACAAATATATATATATAAGCTATATAAAAGCTATATAAAAGCTTTTAAAAACCAATAGAAAAAAAAGATAACTCCATTTAAAAATGTGCAGTTTACCTGAACAACCACTTTAACAAAAATATCCAAATGTCTAATAAATATATCAAAGTTACCCAAATCTACTGATTGGTGGTAGAAATGCACATTGGTGGTAGCACAGCCACTTTGGAAGAAAATTTCTTATAAAACTAAATATACTCTTACCATATGATCCAGCAATCATGTTTCTTGGTATTTACTGAAATGAACTGAAACCTTGACATTCACAGAAAAGCCTGCACATGGATGCTTGTATCAGCTGTGTTCACAATTGCCAAAACTTGGAAGCAACTAAGATGTCCTTTAGAGATGAATAGATCAACAATGGTACATCTAAATGATGGAATATTATTCAGTGATAAAAAGAAACGAGCCATCAATCATGAAAATAGATGGAAGAACCTACTTTTTTTTTTTAAAGACTAAAGGAAAAGAATCAAGAAATCATTTTATCTTTAGTTTCTCAGAAGCAAGGGTGTGTGTATTTGTGTCACATTTTTCAATTAAGAAGCCACGTGGGGGAATCCCATTTTTAAGACAAGGAGAGAGAGAGGGTCAAATGCAGAAGGGATATTTTTCTTAGTGAAAAACAATATCGCTGTCTTAAAAGCTGGAATTCTGGTATTTTGTCATGTTCATCAGGTTATTCCCTAGAAGCAAATCACATTATTTCTGAAAAGTTTGGGAACCGCTTTTTGTCATGAATGAATAATGTTACTCTGGAAAGCCCCAAATCAATTTCTAGCCCTGTTTTCAGTGGGCCTGACAAGAGCAGATAACAAGCCCAAACACATTTCTGCTACAGATTTACTGAAAGTAACTTCAGGGCACCTTTAGAGTTCATTGAGCAAGAGTACTGGGATAATATAAATAAATAAATAAATAAAAACCTTTATAAATCAAATTTCTATTTTCACTGCCTAAATATTTCAGAGGCCCCTAGGTAGATCTCCACTGAGGAATTACTGCTGCTATGTGGCGTGCCTCCCTCATCCTCCGGCAACAAAGCATACCTGGGAAGCATAAAACTCCATGTCCTACACACTGAGGGTGCCTGTGTGTCAAGAAACAGTAACCTTTATGGGGGAAAAATGCATGTGTACCCTAGGTATAAAAAACAAATTTGAGATTACCAAGGGAGAAAGAGGGGAGAGGTAAATTGGGATATTGGGATTGATAAATACATACTGCTATATATAAAACAGATAACTAATAAGAACTTACTGTATAGTGCAGGAAACTCTATTCAATATTCTGTAATGACCTATATGGGAATAGAATCTCATCCTATACATAGATATATGTATACATATAACTGACTCACTTTGCTATACACTTAAAACTAATACAAAATTGTAAATCGACTGTACTCTAAAAAAAAAAAAAAAAGCTTGTTTTAAAAGAAAAAAGGAGTGTGTTCTCTTTGAAGAAACTCAGCATACCACCCTAAGCAAAAGAAGACAACCTTTGTAAGTAAAATGAAGGAAGTGCAGCATCATGGAAATCATTAGAAAGGAAAAGCCTTTTTCACAGAAACTTAGAAGAAATGTGCCACCAAATTTGAAAGTTTACAAGATATTTACTTCTGAACATGAATTCTGATTTACTTGTTGTTACTGTTGCTGTTGTTCTGTTGCTAAGTTGTGTCCGATTCTATGTTTATGGACTGCAGCACTCTAGGCTCCTCTGTCCTCCATTATATGTGGGAGTATGTTCAAATTTATGACCCCTGAGTTGGTGATGCTCTCTAATCATCTCATCTTCTGTCAACCCCTTCTTCTTTTTGCCTTCAATTTTTCTCAGCAGCAGAGTCTTTTACAATGAGTCAGCTCTTTGCATCAGGCAGCCAAAGGATTGGAGCTTCAGCTTCAGTCCTTTCAATGATTATTCAATAGTGTTAATTTCCTTTAGAATTGACTGGTTTGATCTCCTTGCTGTCCAAGGGACTCTCAAGAGTCTTCTCCAGCACTACAATTCAAAAGCATCAGTTCTTCAATTCTCAACCTTCTTTATGATTCAACTCTCCCATCCATACATGACAAATGGAAAAACCATAGCTTTGACTATATGGACCTTTGTTGGCAAAGTGATGTCTCTTTATTTTTTAGTATGCTGTGTAGGTTTGTCATAGCTTTTCTTCCAAGGAGAAGCATCTTAATTTTGTGGCTGCAGTTACCATTTGCAGTGATTTGGGAGTACAAGAAAATAAAATCTGTTGCTCTTTCCATTGTTTCTCCATAGAGTGATGGGACCAGTTACCATGATCTTTTTTCTTTGAATGTTGAGTTTTAAGCCAGCTTTTTCAAACTCTCCTCTTTCACCTTCATCAAGAGTTTCTTTAGTCCCTCTTTGCTTTCTGTCATTAAGGGTGATATATCATCTGCACATCTGAGGTTGTTGATATTTCTCCCAGCAATTTTGATTCCAGCTTGTGATTCATCAAGCCTGGCATTTCATATGATTTACTCTGCATAGAAGTTAAATAAGCACAGTTATAACATCCAGCCTTGTCATCCTCCTTCCCCAATTCTGAACCAGTCAGTTGTTCCATGTCAGGTTCTGTTGCTAGTGATTCACTAATAGGTGTCAAGTAATATTATTTTATTTTCCTTTGCAAATGATCTTAAACCTCAGTATCTCTAGTTTGATATCTTATAGCTCCTGTTTGTGAAAATTATAAATTTCAATAAATACTCAGGGTTGATTTCCTTTAGGATTGACTAGTTTGATCTCCTTACAGTCCAAGGGAGTCTCAAGAGTGTTCTTCAGCACCACATTTTGAAAGCATCAGTTCTTCAGTGGATTAAACCACTACTGATATCAGAACATTAAAAACTAATTATTTTAACAAATAATTATTACTAATTAATTAAGCTAATTATTTTAACTTAAAAAAGATGATGTTATATTGATCAAAACAAGTGGTTCCAGATAAATTTTTTAAAGTAATTCAATTAAAAAACTTCAAGAAAAAGTATGGCCAGATCCACACAGAGCATTAATGAGAGGCTAGGTTCAACATCATGTGAAATAGTGATCAGAATCATGTAAAAGCTACCTGACGTGTCCTTTAAAACTAGGTAAGAAAAACAGGAAGGTGGTGGTCTTGCTCTAGAGGTGGGCCAGGAGAATGTGGATCAAAAAGTGGGAGGGGCTGGGTAGAAAGTACAAAGATTTCCCATGCACTCCCTGCATACTCCTGCCTGTCCCCTCACACACACACACACACACAGACACACACACACACACACACAGAACCTCCTGTGCTCTCAACATCTCCACCAGGTGTTGTAAGTGTTAATCTCTCAGATGTGTCTGACTCTTTGTGACTGCATGCACTGTGGCCCTCCAGGCATCTCTGGAGCAAGACCACCACCTTTGAATTCTCCAGGTAAGAAGACTGGAGTGGGTAGCCATCCCCTTTTCCAGGGGATCTTCCCTACCCAGGGATCAAACCCAGGTCTCCTGCTTCAGAGGCAGATTCTTAACTGTCTGAGCCACCAGATGGTATACTTGTTATTATAGACTGACATTGATAAGTAATCACTCCAAGTTCATAGTTTACATTAGGATTCGCACTTGGTGTTGTGCATTCTATGGGTTTGGACAAATGTAATCTACCTTTATCTGCATGTTATCTATTGTTGTAGTATCATATATTCACTGCCCTAAAGATTCTCTTTGCTCTGATCATTCCTCCATTCTTCCTAAATACCAATCTCTGGCAACCACTGATCTTTATAATGTCTTCATAGTTTTACTTTTTCTAGAATCTCATATAGTTGAAATCATGTAGTATGTAGACTTTTTAGAATAGCTTCTTTCACTGATTAATGTGCATTTAAGGATCCTCCGTGACTCTTCATAACTTGATAACCCACTTTTTAGTGATGTATGCACCACATGTACCATCATCTGTTTACTCATTCACCTTCTGAAGGAAATCTTGGTGGCTTTCAAGTTTTGGTAATCATGAATACAGTTGCTATAAATATTTGTGTGCAAGATTTTATTTTGTAGACATAAGTTTTCAGCTCATTTTACTACACATCAAAGAGCGTGATTACTGGGTCATATACTAAGAGTATGTTTACTTTTGTAAAAGGTACCAAACTGTTTTCTAAACTGGTTCCACTGCTTTACACTCCCATCTGCAATGAATGAAGCTTCCTGTGCTGCACATTTAGTGCTGTCAGTGTTCCGGATTTTAGCTAGCCCAATAGGTATGCAGTAGTATCATAGCATCGCTTTAATTTGTAATTCCCCAATGATATGTAACATTGAGATTATTTGCCATCTGTATATCTTCATTAGTGGGGCATCTGTTCACATTTTTGACAATTTTTAACTGAGTTTTTCATTTTTCTATTCTTGAATTTTAGAGTATTTTTGTGTATTTTAGATAACAGACCTTTATCAGTTATATGTTTCACAAAGATGTTTCTCCCAGTCTTCTGGTCTTATTCTCTCAGCAGTGTCTTTTGCAAAGCAGAAGCTTCTAATTTTAATGAAGTTAAAATTCAAACTTAGCAATTTTTTTCTTTCCTGAATTGTGCTGTTGGTGTTTTATCTAAAACATCATCACAAAATCAAATTTACCTCAATTTTCTCCTATGCTATAATTCTAGGAGTTTTATGGTTTTGTATTTCACATTTATTTCTATGGCCTGTTTTGAGATTTTTTTTTGTGAAAAGTATAGAATTGTGTCCAGAATTGTTTTTTATATATTTGTGGCCAATTGTTCTAAGATTCTTTGTTTAAAAGCCTATCATTTTGCCATTAGCTTACCTTTGCTCCTCCATCAGTGATCAGTTGACTATATTTGTGTGGGTCTATTTCTGGGCTCTCTACTCTGTTCTACTCTACCCTTTCACCAATATCACTCTGTCTTGACTATTATAGCTCTATAGCAAGAATTAAAAGTCAGGTATTCTGTCAGTCCTCCAACTTTGTTCTTCTCCTTCAATATTGGTTGACTAGTCTTGTCTCTTATCTTTCCAAAAATTTTTTTACAGTAAGTTTATTGATATCCACAAAGTAATGCACTGGGATTTTCATTAGAGTTGCATTAAATCTATAGATGAAGTTGGGAAGAGTTTCGTATCTTAATAATATTTAGTTTTCCTACCTATGAATATGTACTGTCTCCACATTTATTTAGTTCTTCTTTGACTTCTTTCATCAGAGTTTTGTAGTTTTAATCATGTAAATCTTGTATATATTTGGTTAGATTTATACCTAAAGTGTTCCATTTTTCATTGCTAATATAAATTGTACTGTGTCTTTTATTTCAGATTCCAATTATTCATTGCTAATATGTAGAAAAGCAATTGACTTTTGTATATGAACCTTTTATCCAGCAACCTTGCTACAATATCTTAGTTTCTGGAGTTTTGTTGTTGTTGTTTATTTTGTTGTTGTTTTTGTTTTTGATTCTTTCAAATTTCCTACATAGACAGTCATGTCATCTATGAACAAAGAGAGTTCTATTTGTTCCTTTGCCAAAACTGTATGCCTTTTATTTCCTTTTCTTGTCTTATTGAATTATCTAGGGTTTCCCATACAATGATGAATAGGAATAGTAAGAGGGAATATCCTTGTCTTTCTCCTAATTTTAGAGACAGGCATTTAGTTTTACATCAGAGTATATGATGTCAACAGCTGTTCTTTTATCCAGTTGAGAAAGTTCGTTCTTTCCTAGTTTGCAGAAAATTGTTTATCATAAATTGATGCTCAAGTTTGTCAAATATTTTTCTGTAGTTATTAATATAATCATGATTTTTTTTCTAGGCTTGTTGATATGATTTTTTCAAATATCAAAGCAGCCTTTCATACCTGGAATAAATCCCCCTTCAGTTCAGTTCAGTTCACTCATGTCCAACTCTTTGCAACCCCATGAATCACAGCACGCCAGGCCTCCCTGTCCATCACCAACTCCCGGAGTTCACTCAGACTCACGTCCATCGAGTCAGTGATGCCATCCTGCCATCTTATCCTCTGTTATCCCCTTCTCCTTCTGACCCCAATCCCTCCCAGCATCAAAGTCTTTTCCAATGAGTCAACTCTTCGCATGAGGTGGCCAAAGAACTGGAGTTTCAGCTTTAGCATCATTCCTTCCAAAGAAATCCCAGGGCTGATCTCCTTCAGAATGGACTGGTTGGATCTGTTTGCAGTCCAAGGGACTCTCAAGAGTCTTCTCCAACACCACAGTTCAAAGGCATCAATTATTCGGTGCTCAGCCTTCTTCACAGTCCAACTCTCACATCCATACATGACCATAGGAAAAACGATAGCCTTGACAAGACGGACCTTCGTTGTGGTGTATAATTCTTTTTATGCATTGTTGAATTCAACTTATCTATATTTTGTTGAGGGTTTTTGCATCTGTGTTCATGAGAAATATTGCTCTGTAGTTTTCTTTTGTTGTAATGTCTTTGTCTGGTTTTGATATTAGGGTAATGTTGGCCTCATATGATGAGTTAACAAGCATTCTCTCTGTTTCTAATTTCTGAAATGGATTTTTAAAGATAGACAAAATATTTTTATTAAATATTGGTAGAATTCACCAGTGAACCCATCTGGGAATGATGTCCAGACAGAAATCTCTTTTAGAAGTTTTTAGTTATTGATTCAATTTTGTTAATAGACATAGACCCATTCAGATTATCTAATTTTTTTGTGGATTATGTATTCCAAGGAGTTGGTCCATTTCATCTAAGTGATGAAATTTGTAGATGTAGAATGTTTATAATATTCTTTTACTATCATTTTAAACTCCATGACATCAGTAGTGCTGACCTCTCTTTAATTTATGATATCAGCTACTTGTGTCTTTCTTTTTTCAGTTTGGCAGAATGTTTATCAACTTATTTTAATGTCATTTCAAGGAACAAACTTTTAATTTTCTTTTTCATTTCACTAATTTTTGCTATAATTTATTATTTCTTTCTTTTTTTTTGCTTATTTTTGATAGAATTTGCTCCTCCTTTCTAGTTTCCTAAAGGAAAGCTTAGATTTTACTTCAAGATTTGTCTTATTTTCTAATAAAAATATTCAAAGTAATGCTCAATAAATGCTGCATTTGCTGCATCTCACAAATTATAGGAAGTTGTACTTTTATTTTCATTTAGCTCAAATTATTTTTAAATTTCTCTTGAGATTTATTCTTTGCCCTGTGTGTTATTTAGAAGTCTGGGGCTTTCCAGCTGCCTTTCTATTATTGATTACTAGTTTAATTCCACTGTGATCTGAAAGCAAACACTGTATGATTTTTATCCTTTTTAAGTTTTATCATCCAAAATGGGATCTATTTTGGTGAATGTTCTATGTGAACTTTCCGTTCAGTTCAGTTCAGTTCAGTCACTCAGCTGTGTCCAACTCTTTGTGACCCAATGAGCTGCAGCACGCCAGGCCTCCCTGTCCAACACCAACTACTGGAGCCCACCCAAACTCATCTCCATTGAGTCGGTGATGCCATCCAACCATCTCATCCTCTGTTGTCCCCTTCTCCTCCTGCCCTCAGTCTTTCCCAGCATCAGGGTCTTTTCAAATGAGTCAACTCTTCACAGCAGGTGGCCAAAGTATTGGAGTTTCAGCTTCAACATCAGTCCTTCCAATGAACACCCAGGACTGATCTCCTTTAGGATAGACTGGTTGGATCTCCTTGCAGTCCAAGGGACTCTCAAGAGTCTTTTCCAACATCACAGTTCAAAAGCATCAATTCTTCAGTGCTCAGCTTTCTTTGTAGTCCAACTCTCACATCCATACATGACTACTGGAAAAACAATAGCCTTGACTAGACGGACCTTTGTTGACAAAGTAATATCTCTGCTTTTTAATATGCTGTCTAGGTTGGTCATAACTTTCCTTCCAAGGAGTAAGTTTCTTTTAATTTCATGGTTTCAATCACCATCTACACTGATTTTGGAGCCCAGGAAAATGAAATCTGTCACTGTTTCTACTGTTTCCCCATCTATTTGCCATGAAGTGATGGATGGGACCAGATGCCATGATCTTCGTTTTCTGAACGTTGAGCTTTAAGCCAACTTTTTCACTCTCCTCTTTCACTTTCATCAAGAGGCTCTTTAGTTCTTCTTCACTTTCTTCCATAAGGGTGGTGTCATCTGCATATCTGAGGTTATTGATATTTCTCCCGGCAATCTTGATTCCAGCTTGTGAACTTTAGAAGAATGTATACTCTGAAGTTGTTGAATGGAGTAGTCTAAAACTGTCAACTAAATACTGGTAATTGATTGCGATGTTCAGGTAAGATGTGTTTCCCAGCTTTCTGCTTGCTGAAACTATCAGGTACAGGGTGTTAAGTGTTTATTTCTTCTTGAAATTCTATTAGTTTTTGTCTCTGTTGTTAGGCACATACACCTTAAGGACTATTATATCTTCTTGGAGAATTGACCCCTTTGTCATTATATATTATTCCTCTTTTTACCTGGTAATCTTCCTTCTTCTAAAATTGCCTTTGTATGAAATTAATAGAACCATTCCAGCTTTCTTTTGACTACTATTAGCATGATATATGACTTCCCCAGTGGCTCAGATGGTAAAGCATCTGTCTACAATGTGGGAGACCCAGGTTCGATCCCTGGGTCGGGAAGTTCCCTCGAGAAGGAAAAGGCAACCCACTCCAGTACTCTTGCCTAGAAAATACCACGGACGGAGGAGCCTGGTGTCCATGGGGTCGCAAAGAGTCGGACACAACTGAGCAACTTCACTTCACTTCACTTGAGCATGATATATATTTCCCACTCTCTTTATTATTGTGTATGTCATTATATTTAGCGAGTTTCCTGCAGATGATATAAGGTTGGATCCTGTTTATTGATCCATTCTGACAGTGTTCACCTTTTGATCCATGCATTTAGACCATAGAAACGTAAAGTGATTACTGATATGTTTAGATTAACAGCTACCTTTTTTGTTATTGTATCCTATTTGTTGTCCTTATTGTCTGTTGTTATTTTTGTCTTCCACTCTTTCCATATTTTGATGAAGCAGGCATTTTATATGATTCCATTCTCTCCTTTTCTTGCAAATCAGCTATACTTTCTATCTCTTTTTCTTAACTAGTTGCCCTAGAGTTTACAATATACATTTTCAACTAATCTAGGTTAATTTTCAAAAAGCACTATACCTTCACAGGTAGGCAAGTACCCTATGAATAGTCTTCCCAATCCCTTCCTCACTTCCATTATATCATTGTTGTCATTAATTTCACTTATCAATATGCCATAATTACCAAATACACTGTTGCTATCACTTTGACCAAAGTGATGTTAGCTCAATTAAGAGTAAGAAAGACAAGATTTATCTACCTTCATTTATTCTTTCTCTAACACTCTTGCTTTTTTATGACAATCCAGGTTTCTGACCTATAACAATTTTCTTCTCCCTGAAAAATTTCTTTTAATATTTCTTGCAAAGCAGATTTACTGGCAATAAATTTCTTTAATTATTGTTTATCTGAGAATGCCTTTCTCTCCTTTTAATTTTTAAAGGATAATTTCCCTGGATGCAAAAGTTTAGGTTGGTGAGAGGGTTTTTCTTGTTCTTCAGTAATATAAACATTTCATTCTTCTTTCTTCACGCCTGCCTGGTTTTTGTAAAGAAGTCTGATGTAATTCTTATCCTTGCTCCTCTGTAAGTGAAGTTTTCTTTATTTTCCACTCTGACTCCTTTCAAGATTTTTTCCATTCTTATTATTTAGTGCAGTTGGAATATGCTATGCCTAAGAGTAGTGTTTGGCACTTATCCTTCTTGATGTTCTCTGAGCTTCCTGGATCTGTGGTTTGGTTTCTGAAACTATTTTTGAAAAATTCTCAGTCATTAGTTAATTAAGATATTTCTTCTGTTCCTTTCTTTCTTTGTTTTCATTCTAGTAAATTTCCCACAGTGCTTGATATTTTCTTCCCCTTATTTCAGCCACTCCTCTTTGCTTTTCAGTTTGGGAAGTTTTTATTGACATATTCTCAAATTCAGAGATTTTTTTTCCCTTTGTCATGTCCAGTCTACTAATGTCCCCATCAAAAGCATTTTTCATTTTTTTCACAGCATTTTTTATTCCCAGCTTTTCTTTTTTATTTTGTTTTAGAACCTACATCTCTCTGTGTACCTTATTCATCTGTTGTGCATGTTGTCTATTTTTTCTATTACAGTCCTCAGAATATTAATTATACTTCTTTTAAATTTTTGACCTGATGGTTCAAACCTTCCTGCCATATCTGAATCTTGTTCTGATGCTTATTCTATTTAAATTGTTTTTTTTGTTGTTGTTGTTTTTTGCTTTTTACTATGCCTCGTAATTTTTTGTTGAAAGCAGGATATGATGTACTGAGTGAAATTATCTGTGGTAATTAGGTCTTTAGTAATATGATGATGAGGCGCTGTGGGAGACAGGAAGTGTCCTGTGACTAGTTTTAGTTTTCGGATGAGCCTGTGCCACTGGGCTGGGACCTCCGGAAGTGCTTCTCAGTTTCTTGCCCTCTTCCCCTTTAGGTGAGTCAGGACAGCTAAAGGAGACTTGGCTGGTATTTCCCTTCTCTCACATGAAAGGCTAGAGGCAAGTGAAGTTGGGTATTTCCCTAGATTATTAGGTTCTGGAAAAACCCAAGTTAGTTAGTCTCTGCAGAAATATTTTCCTTTGAGGGCAGACTTTGTTAAGAAAAGAATACTCTGGGGATATTTCAAAATGGTTACTCTTTTTATCAACATCTCCTCCCCTGTCCGCCCAACTGGATTCATGAAGAGACTTTTCTCTGATCTTTACAATGAGAACCTCATAAGACTCTTAGAAATAAAATTCAGGAAATCATAAACCTCTGTTCACAGGATTGAGCCTCCAAGAGTTTTTGTCTCTGAAGCTAGTTCATGCACAGGCTCCTGCAATTAGGCAATTGCACTTTAAAAATCCCTACTTGACGCTGGCTCCAGTGATGGTTTCTGAGTGATATCTGCTCCAGGTAAGCTATGACTCTGTTGCTTTTTGTTTCTTTAGTTTTCAGAGTGGTGGTTTGTTCTGTGATCTCAATCCTCTGATGGATCTAAAATGAACTGCTGATTTTTAGCTTTCAGCTTTTTTCTTAATGTGAGAATGGGAGTGGTGACTTCCAAGCTGGAAGATGGACCACCTCTTCTATTATTTTTAACAATTAAAAAGTATTGGAAAATTTGATCTACCTAGAATTGCAACTGTGAGATATAGGTATTTTTATTTTTCAAGTAACTTCCTATTTGTCCAAAAGCATTTATTGAATAATCCATCTTCTTTTTCACTTATGAAACACTAGTTGTATAATATAGTACATTTTCATAAGTCCATAGAGCTATCTCTGGGCATTCTAATCTATGGCATTGATCTATAAATTCATGCACCAATGCCACACCATTTTAATTGTTGAAGCTTCATAATATGTTTGAGCTTCTAATAGGGTTATACCTCCACATCATTTAACTGAGATCACACACCTAATCTCAGGACTTAATGAAGCTAAGGTTCTTGATGTCTCATTGCAGAAAGAATTGAGTGAGAGACAAAGTGATAAATAAGCAGTGAATTTATTTAGAAAGAAACACACTCCACAGATAGAGTTGGGGTGGGGAGGGGAGGCATCTCAGAAGGTAAGAGCAGCCCCAGGGTATGGGGTTGTCAGTTTTTATAGGGGTGGGTAATTTCATAGGTTAATGAGTGGGAGGAGCATTCCAACTATTTGGGGGAAGAGATGGGGATTTCCAGGAATTGAGTTACTGCCTGCTTTCTAGCCTTTTATGGTCAGCTTTGGAACGGTCATGGCACTTGTAGGTATGTCATTTAGCTTGCTGATGTGCTACAATGAGCTTATACTGAAGTTCAAGGTCTAGTGGAAGTTGACTTGTCTGCCATATTGGACCTATTTGGTTCTAATCAGCTTACATCATGTTCTTCAAAAGGTTGTACTCTTGACTTAGACAGTAAAGTGTCTGTCTAGAATGCAGGAGACCTCGGTTTGAGCCCTGGGTTGGGAAGATCCCCTGGAGAAGGACATAGCAATCCACTCCAGTATTATTGCCTGGAAGATCCCATGGACAGAGGAGCCTGGTAGGCTACAGTCTATGGGGTCACAAAGAGTCAGACAGAACTTAGCAATTTCATTATTTCACTTCACTCTGGCTCCTTCCCTCCTATTTCAGTTTCACTTGTACAGGTAGGTTTTTTTAAATGAACTTCACAAGAATTTTTCACTTTTTCTCATAAATTCTCAACAGTTTTCATGCATTTATTCTTTTTTCCTTGTATTTCCTTGTATTTGGAAATGTTCTTCCATTTCGTTCTTGCAACCAATTCTTGCTCTATCCATAAAGGTTGTAGAATTCGGTATATTAATCTTGTAACATATTGAATTCTATTGTTTGTAATAATTTTTTCAGAGGATACTTTGATTTTCCATATATAATAAGTTAATACTAAATTATATGTCATATGTAAAACTAATTATGACCTTATTTCTACTCTTCCAATTTTTATACCTCTAATAATATATCTTTTATGCCTTAGCAGTACATCTAATTGTATTGACTGTTTTGGTACTTGCAAAACAAATTAAAAGAATAATGACGAAGTGGTCATTCTTGTCTTTTCATTTAATTAATATAAGCAATTTCTAATTAAAAAGATACTGTTGTTTTGACGCTGAAATAGGTATATTTTATCTCATTCAAGTAGCATACATATATTCCTAAGTTAGTAAGCAGTCTTTATTATTAATGGATATTGAATTTTATTGTATGCCTTTGAGCATCCACGGAAATAAGCACCTGCTTTTAAATTTAGTTCTATTAGCACAGTAACCATTTCTTACCATCGAGTACCTCTTATATTCCTGGAATAAGACTTGCTTGGCTATGATGAATTATTATTTTTATTTGCTACAGTAATATTTTACTTACAGATTTTAAATCAATATTCATACATTGTACTGGTCTATGATTTTGTTTTGTTGAATTTGATTAGTACTCTTTTGGCTACTTGATGCGAAGAGCTGACTCATTTGAAAAGACCCTGATGTTGGGAAAGATTGAAGGCAAGGAGGAGAAGGGGACAACAGAGGATGAGATGGTTAGATGGCATCACCAACTCAATGGACATGAGTTTGGGTGAACTGAGGGAGTTGGTGATGGACAGGGAGGCCTGGCTTGCTGCAGTTCATGGGGTCTCAAAGAGTCGGACATGACTGTGCAACTGAACTGAACTGAACTCACTTCACAAAAATGACTTGGTTGCTTCCTTTCTTTTTCTAAATTTTAGAACAGAATCACTTAATAATATCATAGATTTTAGTGTATAAAATTTGGTAGAATTTTTTTGTGTGTGAAAACAACTGAATCTAGTGACTTCTCAAGATTTAACTGGCAACATTTTCTATTTCCTGTCTGGGAAACAGTGTGCCTTGACATTTTCAAGTAAATTTAAGTAAATTATACATTCCTAGGAAATTATCAAGTTTACCCAAGTTTTCAAATAAAAGTGTTAAGACAGAAGCTTCTAGCCATGATAAAAATAACAGACATCAGATTTACCCCTGCACACATATATAAGTAACAAATTACATAAAACAATTGTTTTTCACAAACATATAAGTAACAAGTCAGATGAAACAACTGTTTTCCAGCCACTGGATATTGATCAACAAAGGACAGTAATCCCTGAAAAATAAGAAACAAATGAAGTGAATCCAACAATTGTCTCACTACTATTACTGCTTTAATTGTGTTTTCAGTTTGGGGCACAGACAGGAATACTCCAGGGGGAACCTGATGAACCTATGAGATGAGGAGATGGAGCTGAATGTCTGGGAGACCAAGATGGCTTGAGGTCACAGGACAGAGTACTGGATAGGAGAAATGCTCAGGGAGAGAACCCTGGGTTTCCTTTGAATGTCTTGCTAAGTACTGATCACATATAAGGATGAAGAAACTACCCAAGGCTGGGGAAGAACCCCTAAAGAGGACTGAAAGGAACAGTGCTTGAAGTACACACACATCCAGAATAGCACCTGTCCTGAAAGTGAGAGGGGAGAGTGAAAAAGTAGGCTTAAAGCTCAACATTCAGAAAACTAAAATCATGGCATCTGGTCCCATCAATTCATGGCAAATAGATGGGGAAACATTGGCTGACTATTTTTCTGGGCTCCAAAATCACTGCAGATGGTGATTGCAGCCATGAAATTAAAAGATGCTTACTGCTTGGAAGGAAAGTTATGACCAACCTAGACAGCATATTAAAAAGCAGAGACATTACTTTGTCAACAAAGGTCTATCTAGTCAAGGCTATGGTTTTTCGAGTGGTCATGTATGGATGTGACAGTTGAGCTATAAAGAAAGTTGAGTACCAAATAATTGATGCATTTGAACTCTGGTGTTGGAGAAGACTCTTGAGAGTCCCTTGGACTGCAAGGAGATCCAACCAGTCCATCCTAAAGGAGATCAGTCCTGGGTGTTCATTGGAAGGACTGATGTTGAAGCTGAAACTCCAATACTTTGGCCACCTGATGCAAAGAGCTGACTCATTTGAAAAGACCCTGATGCTGGGCAAGATTGAGGGCAGGAGGAGAAGGGGACGACAGAGGATGAGATGGTTGGATGGCATCACCGACTCAATGGACATGAGTTTGGGTGGGCTCCAGGAGTTGGTGATGGACAGGAAGGCAATGGCACCCCACTCCAGTACTCTTGCCTGGAAAATCCCGTGGACCGAGGAGCCTGGTAGGCTGCAGCCCATGGGGTCACTAAGAGTCGGACACGACTGAGTGATTTCACTTTCACGCGTTGGAGAAGGAAATGGCAACCCACTCCAGTGTTCTTGCCTGGAGAGCCCCAGTGACGGCGGAGCCTGGTGGGCTGCCATCTATGGGATCACACAGAGTTGGACACGACTGAAGCGATTTAGCAGCAGCAGCAGCAGCAGCAGCAGCAGCAGCAGCAGGGAGGCCTGCTGTGCATGGGGTCGCAAACAGTCAGACACAACTGAGCGACTGAACTGAACTATCAGCTAAACTAGAAAAATCTTACTTTTTATGAAGGATGAAACACAAAGAGGAAAAAGAATTTCTAAAATTAAACATATCAGCAGTGAGCTGTAGGACAACTTCAAAATACCTAGTATACCCTGGAAGAGAGCATAGAAACAGGAAAATATTTGATAACATAATGACAAAAATTTGTCACACTTGAGGAAAAGTAAAAATCCACAGATCCAAGAAGCTCATTGAACTCCAATTACAAAAACATGAAGCCGCATTATATGAGACATCAAAGCACATTATTATGAAATTGCTCAAATAAAGGGAAAATATTAAAATCAAGCAGAGGAAAAAAGTCATTATATACAAAGAACTAAAATAAGAATGACAGCAAAATCCTTGTCAGAAATAATGCAAATGGGAAATCGGTGCAGCACCAGCTCTTAAAGTACTGAAAGAAAAGATTTTGTCAGTTCAAGATTCTGTGTTCCATGAAAATGTCTTTCAAAAATTAAGGCAAATAATGCCACTTTAAAAAATATAAAAGCTTAAAGACTTCACACACAGCAGATCTGCACTATAAGAAATAGTAAAGAATGTCCTACAGACAGATGGAACATGATACCACCAGAAAATATGGATCTACATAAAGGAATGAAAATATCAGAATTGGTAACTATATGGATGCTGCTGCTGCTACTAAGTCACTTCAGTCATGTCCGACTCTGCGACCCCATAGATGGCAGCCCATCAGGCTCCCCAGTCCCTGGGATTTTCCAGGCAAGAGTACTGGAGTGGGGTGCCATTGCCTTCTCCGAACTATATGGATAAAAGTATAATATTTTGTTCTTATTATTTAAAATCTTTAAGAGATAATTGACTATTTAAACAAAGAATAATATTGTTCTATGGGGTTTATTGGTTATGTAATTAATTATATAGAAATATACGACAATAACAGAACAAAATTATGGATGTTAAAAAGTAAAGGGTTAGGTTCTTATACAATAATGGGAAGTAATGTGACAGCGCTAAAAACTAGTCTGTGATAATTAAAAACTATATATAAAAAATTAAAGCAAGCTCTGGAATAATAAACCAAAAGTTATAGTTAATAAAGCCAACAGGACTTCTCCGGTGGTCCAGAAAGAACCCACCTGCCAATTCAGGGGACATAGGTTCAATCCCCGGTTCAGAAAAATTCCACGTGTTGTGGGACACCAAAGCCCATGCCCCTCTACTACTGGGCCCATGCTCTGGAGCCCACAAGGTGAAACTACTGAGCTCATGTGCTTAAAGCCCATGCTCCGCAACGAAAGAAGCCACCACAGTGAGAAGCCCAAGCATCTCGACTAGAGAGTAGCCCCTGCTCGTGGCAACTAGAGAAGCTTGCACATTGTAACAAAGGCCCAGAATAGCCAAAAACAAACACATTTAAAAAAAAAATTGACAAAGATAAAAATTAAAACATTAATTCTAATAATGATGAGTTTTGAATTATAACAATCCAAATTGAGAAATAAATCATAATGAAACTTTGAAAAAAAACAAAAAAACAGAAAAAGAGCAAGGAGATAAATAGAAACATCAAATGATCATATCCATATCAATCACATGAAAGGTAAATGGTCTAAATATCTCAATTAAAAGGCAGAGATTGTCAGATTGAATGCCAGAGCAAGGCCTAAATATATATCATCCATAGGAAACATATATTAAATATAAACATAGATTAGTTATAAGTAATGTGATAAAGAAAGATATACCATGTTAATATTAATCCAAAAAAGCTGGAACTGCTACCAAAGTTTTTTTTTAATGTATATTTATTTTTATTTACTTATCTGGCTGCCTGGGTCTTTGCTGCTGCACACAGGATTGTCAGTCTTCATTGTGATCTGCAGAATATTTAGAATCTTGCAGCATGAGAACTCTTAGCTGCAGCATGTGAGATCTAGTTCAGGTATGAAACTCAGGTCCCCTGCATTGAGAGTGTGGAGTCTTAGCTGGACTTTCACTGAAGTCCCAGACAAAGTAGATTTTATACAAACAAAATAACCAGGAATAAAGAAAGAGATTTCATAATGATGAAGGGATCAATTCATGAAGAGGATGTAGATACCATCTAATAAGAGAAAATAAAAATAAATGAAGCAAAAACTGATATAACTATACAGAGAAATATATAAATTCTTGGGTATGATCAGAGAATTCAAGAACCTTCTTTCAATAACTGATAGAATAAGTAGATAAAAACTCAGTAAGAATATAGAGTATTTGAACAAAACTGTTACCTAATTTAATCTGATTAATATTTATGGAATTCTCCTTCCATCCCAACAATAGCATAATATACTATTATTATGCTATAACAATAACATAATATTTTCAGTGTACACATACTATTTATGAAGGTAGGTCAAATTTAGGGCTATAAAACAAGTCTCAAGAAATGTACAGTGTTCCAAGCCATACAAATTTTGTGCTCTACTCACAGTGGAACTAAATTTACAATGAACAACAGAAAGATCTCTGGAAAATTCTCCAAACACGTGGAAACTAAACATCACATTTCAGAATAAGTCATAAACTGAAGAAGAAGTCAAGTCAGACAATATTTTGTAAATAAAAATAAAAACACAAAAAAATCAAAATTTGTGAGAGGTCACTAGAACATTTAGGGAGAAATATGTAACATTAAACATTACTATTTTAAAACAAACACCTAGGCTTCCCAGGTGGCCCTACTGGTAAAGAGTCAGCCTGCCAGTGCAGGAGACGCAAGAGATGTGGTTCGATTCCCGGGCTGGAAAGACTGCCTGAGTAGGAAATGGCAACCAGCTCCAGCATTCCTGCCTGGAAGATTCCATTGACAGAGGAACCTATCGGGCTACAGTCCATGACGTTGCAGAGTCAGACATGACTGAGTGACTAAGCACATACTTAAAAACAAAAGTCTCAAATTTAGGATCTCAGCTCCTACATTACGAGTAGACAAAGAAGAGCAAGTTAAACCCAAAGTTAAGTAGAAGAAAGGATAAATAAATATCTGAGTGGAAATTAGCAAAACAAAATAGAAAGACAAAAATCAATAAAATAAAATGTGGCTTCGTTAAGATGATCAATAATATCGATAGATATGAAGCAAGATTGATCACAGAAAAGAGAAGTCACAAATTACCAAAATCAGGTAAAGATAAGTGACATCACATCAGAATCAAAATAATAATGGACAATACGGGGCTATCAGGAACAATTTTATGTCAACTAATTTAACTACTTAGATGAACAGTTTTTGAAAAACACTACCAGTGTTCACCCAAGAAGAAACAGATAGCCCAAATAACCCTAAATTAAAGAAATTTAATTTGTAGTAAAAGCCTTCTAATAAACACACACAAAATTGCTACTCCCATGCAGCTTCACTGGTGAATTTTACAAAACATTTAAGGAAGAAATAATTATAATTCTACAAAAATTCTTAATTAGAAAGAAGGAATACTTCTCAGCTCATTTTGAGACCAGCTTTATCCTGATCCAAAAAACAGAAAAGATGTTAAAGAAATGACAGTATGTATCACTACTTTGCATAGATACAAGTGCAATAATCCTCAATAATATTTTAGCTAATCTATCTGACAATATCTCAAAAGCAAAAGACATCATAAGCAAGTGGAGTTTATCTCAAAAATGCAAAGTTGGCTTAATATTCAGAAATTAATCAATGTAATTCATAACATTAACAAGCTGAAAAAGAAAAATCCTATCATTGCCTCAGTAAACACAGAAAATGCATTTGATAAAACCCAACATCTGCTGGAGATAGGAACAATTTCATCACACAAAGACTAGAAAGGGATCTACCAAAAACCCACAGACCATATCATACTTCGTGGTAAAAGACAGAATGCTTTTCTCCTAAAATCAGAAACAACACATTTCTATTTAACATTGTACTGGAGGTTCCAGCCAGATCAGGCAAGAAAAAAGAAATTAAAGGCATTCATATTAGGAAAGGAAAGAAATCTTTCTTTTATTATTTGCCTATGACATGATCATCTATATAGAAATCTGATGGAATTTACAGAAAAGCTAATAGAATAAGCAAGTGAGTTTAGCAATATTTTGGACTACAAAGTCAACATATAGAAATGAATTGTATTTCTCTGTACTTACCACAAACAATCGGAAATTGAAAAATAAATAATGGCATTTACATTAGCATAAAAACATGAGATACTTAGGAATTAATCTGACAAAAGTGAAGGAACAGTACACTTTTCAGTGTAGTTTTCACTACAAAACATTGTTTAAAAAATTAAAAAGCTAAACAAATGAAGATATATAGATTATTCATGGGTTGAAAGACTCAGTACTATTAATATGTCATTTCCACAAATTAATCTATACAACTAATGTAATCTCAATTGAAATTACAGCAGGTCTTTTTTAAATTTGGTAACTGAATCTAAAAGTCATGCAGAAATTGAAAATACTTACAATAGCTAAAACAACATTTAAAAATAAAAGCAAATTTGCAGAGCTGATACTATCTGATTTCTGGCTTATAATGGGCTTACAGTAATCAAGACAGTATACATTTCTTGAAAATATAGATTTTTTAAAAATTGATTGAATGGAATAGAGAGTCCAGAAATACAGTCATACTGTATGAACAATGATTTTAAACAGGTTTCAAAGATAATTTGATGGAGAAATAACAGCCTTTTCATTAAATGACTATGACAACTGAGTATCTGTACCTAAGGAAGGTAACTTGGGCTCATTTTTCCTAGCTTATTGCACTGTTACAAGTGGAGACATATTTCCATTTCAAACTAAAAGCACTGTTTTATCTTACTAAGTAAAACAGGCTATGAGATTATGAGGAGTCCTTAGGCCACCAAACCAACACAGGGCCTTAAATTTTTGAGATATACTCCTAATAGCAGGAGCTATTAGGTTGACATAAGTAAAGTAGAAACAATACTCACGACAAAGACGCTGTGGAAAAAAGAAAAAAAGAAAGTCTACAGCTCCAAAAGAACCAATTTTTCGAAGGTCCTATTAGATATCACAAGTATGCAGGGGAAATGGGAGGTTTGTGGCTTATCAAGAGTCAAAGAACTTCCGGAAGTGAAAGTGCTTCTATTGGAGGTTGTTGATAAAACTGGGGTTATGTTGTGAGCATGTCAGCTTGACCCAGGACCTACAGCTCACTTCCCCTGAAGTGGTGCACAGAGCCCAGCTGTAGAGTGTGATCCTGCTCTATGCTGGAGGAACAGTCTAGACAGTGGGAGGCTCTCATAAACTCTCAGCATCCAGTTCCTGGCAAAGCAATCATATTGCAGCATGGCCTCAGACTCCACCCACCCCTAACGCTTGCCAAGGTCACCAGCAAAGTTCAAAACGAAGCTGCTATTATCCCCATTTTACTCAGCAAATTGGTCTGCCCAGAAAACACATCTCTCACTCCCCGGCTTCTCAGTGAAGTAAACACTACAGCAAACTCTAACACTCAAAAGATTCCTCCCTCTGTTAGAAGCTTCACTCAGTCAGCTACTTCTCTGCAAGGAAAAGGGAACTCAGTTTTGCTAGAGCCCATAGGCGTTGAGCCAAGAAAGGTCAGCATGAACACGGAGGCCGAGACTTAAAAACTGAGCGAGTCCCTGGTGGTGTCTGTAAGCCTCCACTCCAGGCCCCAGATCCCAGGGCCACAGTTTACAAGGCTGCAGTCATTCATCTCCCATTAAACAAACTGAAATATTAGAAATTATCCCATGGCCAACCAATATGAGAAATAACACCAAGGTTAAAAGTTGCAAAACAGCAATGATTAGATAAAAGATCTAGTTCATGTTTCCTTGGAAAAGCTTCCAATTGTATCGAAAAACCCAGTATTGGAAAGATGGCTCAGTGGTTAAGAATCTGCCTGCAATGCAGGAGGCATAGGAGATGCATGTTCAATCCCTGGGCCAGGAAGATGGCCTGGAGAAGGAAATGGCACCCACTCCAATATTCTTGCCTGAAATATCTCATGGACAGTGAGCCTGTTGGGCTACAGTCCATAGGGTTGCAAAGAGTCAGACACAACTAAGTGACTTAGCACGCATGTAGTTACAGAAGTGAAAGAACACGACTGCTAGAATCTTAAGGAAAAGGGGAAAATGAAGTAGCCTTTCCAGGTTCTCCTTTTTCCCACCTGGAAAACTACAAAGTTGTTTTAGAAGAAGGAAACCTCTGAGACAAACATAAACTTTATACCCCCTAATTAAATAAAACCAGATATCTATTTTCTACAGAGGACGTGGGTGGAAAGAGGTGTGGGTAGGAGTTGATGAGGGAATTAATAGAGATTATATTTTTATTTGATGAAGTAGACGAATAGGAGATTGATGTCCTGAATCATTTTATTAGGAATAATAACTGAGGTTTATAAGATGGCTTTCTTCTGAAGATCTAAAGACATTTTCATACCTACTATTTTATTTCTGTTCACAGCAGCCTGAGAAACAAGACACTGTTGTGAAATAAACATCAAATGCAGAAATACTGCATAAAGAAAAAAGAAAAAGCTCTGAGAACCCACACAGACCTGTGTGTCCAGAGAAAGGAGTGACCCCTCAGGGGTTGTGCAGGCAAATGTTACTGACTAGCCCCTCCCCTGAAGCCCTGCAGACACCTACCAGCCCTAACAACTCCCTTGTTTCCATCAGAGGAAGCTGGGGCAGATGTAGAAGGATTTCCCATTCCCAGGCATCTTTTTCAACCTTTTTTTTTTTTTTTTAATAGACTTTATTTGCAGAGCAGGAATAGGAGAGCAGGCATAGAGAAAAAAACTTGTGGACACTGTGGGAGAAGGAGAAGGTGAGACAAATTGAAAGAGTAACACAGACATATATACACTCCATGTGTACAATAGATAGCTACAGGGAACCTGCTGTATAGCACAGACGCAGGGATCTAAGCCTGGTGGTCCTGGATGACCTACATGGGCTTCCCAAGTGGCTCTAGTGGTGAAGAACTCTCCTGCCAATGCAGGAGATGTAAGAGACGCAGGTTCAATCCCTAGGTCAGGAAGATCCCCTGGAGAAGGACATGGCAACCCACTCCAGTGTTCTTGCCTTTAGGATCCCATGCACAGAGGAGCCTGGTGGACTATGAGTCCATAGGATCACAAAAAGTTGAACACAGCTGAAGCAACTTAGCATGCACAGAGGTGTGGGATGTGGGGGAATGGGAAAGAGACTCAAGAGGGAGGAGATGTGTGTATAGTTATGGCTGAGTCATAATCATGTACAGCAGAAAGTAACACAACATTGTAATGCAATTATATTCCAATAATAAATAAATGGATTTTATTTTAGATCGGTTGAAGGCTCACAGCAAAACTGAGAAGAAAGTACAGAGCTCACCCCCCATATAGACAGCCTCCCTACTATCAACATCCAGCACCACAGTGGTGCATTTGTTACCATCCATGAACCTACATTGATGCATTATAGGCACGCAGGGTCCGTAGTTTACGTAATGGTTTACTCTTGGTGTTGTACATTGTATGGGATTTGCCAAATGCATAATGACATGTGTTCATAACTATAGTATCATGCAACACATTTTCACTACCCTAAAAATCCTCTATGCTCCAACCCCTCAACCCCTGGCATTCCCCACATTTTATCATCTCCATCAGTTCAGTTCGGTTGCTCGGTCATGTCTGACTTTTTGCGACCCCATGGACTGCAGCACACTAGGCTTCCCTGTCCATCACCAACTCTTAGAACTTGCTCAAACTCATGTCCACGATACCATTGTCGGTGATGCCATCTAACCATCTCATCCTCTGTTGTCCCCTTCTCCTCCGGCCATCAATCTTTCCCAGAATCAGGGTCTTTTCAAATGAGTCAATTCTTTGCATCAGGTGGCCAAAATATTGGAGTTTCAGCTTCAGCATCAGTCCTTCCAATGAATGTTCAGGATTGATTTCCTTTAGGATGGACTGGTTGGATCTTGCAATCCAAAGGACTCTCAAGAGTCTTTTCCAACAGCACAGTTCAAAAGCATCAATTCTTCAGCAATCAGCTTTCTTTATATTCCAACTCTCACATCCATATATGACTGCTGGAAAAACCATAGCTTTGACTAGACGGACTTTTGTCAGCAAAGTAATGTTTCTGCTTTTTAGTATGCTGTCTAGGTTGGTCATAGCTTTTCTTCCAAGGAACAAGCATCTTTTAATTTCATGGCTGCAGGTACCATCTGCAGTTATTTTGGAGCCCCAAAACATTAAGCCTGTTGCTTAATGTTTCCATTGCTTCCCCATCTATTTGCCATGAAGTGATGAGACCAGATGCCATGATATTTGTTTTCTGAATGTTGAGTTTTAAGCCAGCTTCTTCACTTTCCTCTTTTACTTTCATCAAGAGTCAAGTTCTTCTTCACTTTCTGCCATAAGGGTGGTGTCATTTGCATATCTGAGGTTATTGATATTTCTCCTGGCAATCTTGATTCCAGCTTGTGCTTTATCCTGCCCAGCATTTCACATGATGTATCATCTCCATGGTTTTGCTTTTTCCAGAATGTCATAGAATTGTAACCATACAGTATGCAGCCTTTCCAGATTGGCCTATTTCACTAAATAACATACATTTAGTTCTGTCCAACTCTTTGGGACCCCATGGGCTGTAGCCCACCAGGCTCCTCTGCCCATGGAATTTTCCAGGCAGGAATACTGGAATGGGTTGCCATTCCCTTCTCCAAAACAGCTTGGTAGCTCATTTCTTCTTAGCACTGAATAATATCCCATTGTCATGATGTATCACAGTTTATTTATCCATTCACCTACTGAAGGAAATCTTGGTCGACAAAGCTGCTATGCAAACATCCATATGCAAATTTTGGCATGGGCACACATTTCCTGGTGGCTCAGAGGTTAAAGCATCTGCCTGCAATGTGGGAGACCTGGGTTCAATCCCTGGATCGGGAAGATCCCCTGGAGAAGGAAATGGCAACCCACTCCAGTATTCTTGCCTGGAGAATCCCATGGACGGAGGAGCCTAGTGGGCTACAGTCCACGGGGTTGCAAAGAGTTGGACACGACTGAACGACTTCACTGTCACACATTTTCAACTTCTTTGTGAATATTCTAAGGAGCACGATTGGTATGGCAAGAGTAATTTTGTTTTGTAAGAAACTGCCAAACCATCTTCCATTTTGCAGTCCCACTAGCAGGAGCTTTGAATGAGATTTCCTGCTTTTGCTTTACTCACTTTTTATCAAGCAGGCCTTAGAAGGAACACAATAGAGCTAGGCTAAATCAAGACTGCTTCTCCTCTGAACTTGACCAGCTGAGTCTCTACCTTGATAGAGCTGTGGGTGTCAGACTTGGTCATGTTCGCAGGGGAGTCCAGGAGAAAGTGTCTGATGTCCTAGGTCAGCAGTGGGTACAGTGGCACCCCTGGGGATGCTGAAGGCACAGATAATAGGTCCTTTTGTTTCATGAACTTTTTCAAATAATATTGAGTATCTATTATGTACCAGGCACCCCTGCTGGTGTATCAGTCTCTGGCCCATTCCCCACCTCCATTCAACCTTAGTTTTTCACTGATAGAGAAATGATGCTGGTAATGGCATCATTAGAAACTACAAGAATCACCTGGGAAGCCAAGAGCAGGGCAAGGTCATTACCTGCACCTCACAGAATGCTATAATGCTATGCTTTCACAGGGATGTTTGCCATGTAGCTGTGGACAGAGAAACGTGGAGACTTAAAAATCTGAACATGAGTGACATTCTAATGTGACATTCTACAGGACAAATGGCATGTTTTCTCCAGACAAAAATAAATAAGTAGGCAAATAAATAGAGATGGGAGATATTTTTAGACTACAGGAGAATTAAGTGAGCTAACAGCTTAATGCAACGTGTAGCCAGGTGATGTTGCTTGTGGTTCATACTCAAAGAACTACTGTATATTAATAAATGAAGCAAAATTGAAAAGTGTTGCTAATCGTTGAAGCTGGGTTTGGGGTCTGTGAAATTTCCTTATACCACTCTCTCTGCATTTGTGTGCTTGAAATGTAAGGTTTTTAGACTTCTTTTAAACAGTATATTCTCTACCCTTGTTTAGAGTTGAGTTACATGTTGATAATTCAAAAATCAAATTCTTGCCAACATCTTACTCCACCTAAACATTCTTTGAGAAATCAAGTAGCAACTGCATTAAAAACTGAACCAACCCAGCCCCTGGGTGCCATTTGCCTCTCCTTTTTCCCATTTGCAGAAATTCTTGCCATAAACAAATATTGAGAGGAAAAGAGAATAGGTGGGATGGTCCCAGCAATTCACCATGAGGGGATAATCTGTGTCTGGATGACATAATTTGATAATAATGCATGGTCAGATCAGTTGACTGCTGAAGTATTTAGTACGGTTTCGCTTTGAGTGGCGGAAAACCACCTGCCACTCAATCTTTCTAACTACTCTCATCAGGGAAAAAAAAAAAAAAAAAAGCAGTGGTTTAAATAAGACAAACGTTTTTTTCTCCCTCTTGGGCCTCCTGAGCTGGTCAGGAGTCATTCCACTGTCTCTTGGCCCAACATAGAAGAAAATGTGGATGGAACAGGAGGAGCAAGAGTCTTCAACAGAAGGCTGTTGAGCCTACAAGCCACCCACCAAAATCTCTATCAGCATTCATGCCATCTTCCAGGGTGGCAGATAAGGGCCTGCACATGGCCAGAGAGGGAACAGATGTTCAGAAGAGCCCAAGCTGTATGCCTGGGGGTAGGGTCAGCATAAAATATAATGAAAGGACCACATTTCCGTTCTTTACAGTCAGGACTCAACCAAGTCCCAGGACTCAGCCTTGCAGTCAAATCTCTCAGCAGGTTGCCCACTGACTGACTCAGAAAACAGTGGGACAAGATGTGCCCCATCTCCCATTAGCACAGCAGAATTTGAATTCTGGTCTCCTGAACAAAAAAAGAAATGAGAATCCCATCATCTGTTCTGCTCAGCAACACAATTCCTTGATCCTGGAGGCTAAGACAGACCACTTGATCTTCCCACAGGAATAACAAGTACAAGTTTACAACCGGCCTCCATCCTAATGGGTTAAGCTGGAAATTTCACAGTGATGCCAAATTTTAAACACAATCTCTAGGCATTCCGACAAAACAAAGCTCAGCATAATGCAGACCCCATTCCCTGTACCATTAGCTCTGGAGGGTCAATAAAACCCCAAGAGTCTGGAAGACAGGCATCCTAAGAGCTGACACTCATCATGACACTCTCCAAGGGGACCAAGGTCTCTGTTTCCACCCTCCTTCCTTCTCCTGCCACTTTTGCCTAGGGAATGCCTCTGAGAAAGCGTGTTTTCTGGTTATTTCCCCTCTGGGTAGACCTGGAGAGTAAGGTTCAAAGACTGCCTAGGGAATGAGTGGCAAAGGCAGATTTCAAGACCAAGCCTGCTTGTGCCCCAGGGCCCCCTCCCCCAGAGGCTGTGAACAGGGGGAGGGGGATGGAGAGAGAGGGAGGGAGGTGAGGGCAGGGTAGGGGGACCACTCTAGGAAGACTGAGCTGCCACCTCCCATGCCAGGAACCAAAAACACAAAGGCAGGTTGGGCTGGCTGTTTGCACAGTCCATCCCTCTCTCATCAAACATCACTCAACCCTGCTCTGTGCTCTCCATATGTGTTGCAAGGATGGAAAGAGATGTGAGCAAGGGTGGCTGGGCAGACTGATAACCCCAATCACTAGCCCTCCCAGGATCCATGTCCTTGGGTGGCCTCGTCCTCTCAAATCTGTGCTGAGCCCAGGACCTGCTTTAACCAGTGGAATGTGGCAGAAGTGACAAAATGCTGGTTCCCAGACTAGACCCTGAGAAGGCCTGGCAGCCTGAGCCATGTCATGTGCTCCTGGGCCCCTGGGTCACCCAGTAAGAAGTATGGTTCCCTGCTGAAAAGTCCCATGGTGAGGCCAGGGCTGACATGGCAGCTTTCCCCAGCCCCTGTCCACTCACCAGCTGAGCTGGGGCTCTGATCTGTCTGTTGCAGCCTCCAGCCCCTGGAATTGCAATGCAGCAGACCCAGAAGCCTCCCTCTGCACACCCTCCCAACTTCCCCACCCAACTGGATCTCTGCATTTGCTTCCTCGGTCCTGGCCCGCCTCATGAGTCAGCTGTGCAGTCACTTTTCTGGTCCTTGGCAAGTGCAAGCCCCCACTCCCTGCTTTCCCAGGACAAAACAGGGCTCGGATATTCTGTATTCAGACAAGACATTCCCCCAAAGAGATGACTTACACTGGAGCACAAAGAACCTCACCTTACTCATGGAAAAATGATAATCATTGAAGTAAATTGTGAACAGGTCTGCCAAACAGACATTACTTAAATACCTTTGCTGTGCCGTACTGTGCTTTGTTGCGCATTCATATCCGACTCTTTGAGACTCCATGAACTGTAAGCTGCCAGGCTCCTCTGTCCTTGGGGATTCTCCAGGCAAGCATGCTGGAGTGGGTTGCCAGGCCCTCCTCCAGTTAATAGGAGGGAAGATGTCCATGTTTTGGGTGGCTGAGCTTTCTTTCAAAGGTGGAGGTAAATCATATCAGATCCCCAGTCCTGGCAGACTCTTCCAATCTCCTTGAAAGATATTTTAAGAGCACTTAAGAACTTTTAAAGACACAGGTTCCTAGATCTGAGATTCTGATAAATGTGTTTGGAAACCTTTGACCTTGATGGCTTAGCAAGATGCCACGTGACAACTGGCTCTGTAGTTCCATGCTGTCACTACTGTTTTTCTTACTAACACAAAATGAGCCCCTAACTACAGCAATCATAGGAGATGTTATTTTCACCTGCAATAAGAATGAAAAAACCTTACTGTCATTATCAGTTACTCTATTTTTATAACTAAATTTTTCACTGAAAAAAAAGTTTTGCTCTGTAGAGATACAAGTATTTGTTTTTAAATTATTCAACCTTAACTATTGTTAAAACAGTTTCTCCAATAATGAAAAAACAAAAGAGTTGAAAGCTACAGGTTTGAACAGCCAAAAAGAAAGTAATAATAGCCATTGTTTTTTAAAATAAAATGTGGTTTAAAATTTGCCTTAATGATAAATAAAACTTATTAGTAATGACTTGTGGTTATTACTCATTGCCAGCCTCTGTGCTAGGTAGGAAGCATGTAATCCTTCTGATAAACTAAGAAGTTGATCTTGCTTTGCACCCAGCTCACAGGATAGACAGCAGCCATACGAGGTCACACAGGTCATTCACCGCAGTGACGGGCACCAATGTGGGGTCAGGGAACAACCCTGTTATTACACTCTTTTAACTTCTGCTATGCTTTGAGATAGATGCAAGAAGGGAGCCATGAGACTGTAAAGACTGTAAAGAGGAAAGCCTCTCATGAGCTACACTGGGGACCTCTGGGGATCACTTACCCAGGAGGAGGCAGGCTATTCCCAGAAAGAAAAGTGAAAGTGAAGTTGCTCAGTCATGTCTGACTCTTTTTGACCCCATGGACAGTAGCCTACCAAGCTCTTTGGTCCATGGAATTTTCCAGGCAAGAGTACTGGCATGGGTTGCCATTTCCTTCTCCAGGGGATCTTTCCAACCCAGGGATTGAACCCGGCTCTCCTGCACTGCAGGCAGACACTTTACCATCTGAGCTACCAGGGAAGTAGAGGAAAAGGCCATA
Source organism: Capricornis sumatraensis (assembly GCF_032405125.1). Lineage (NCBI taxonomy): Eukaryota > Metazoa > Chordata > Mammalia > Artiodactyla > Bovidae > Capricornis > Capricornis sumatraensis. Next base: position 98,236,174 of record NC_091074.1, on the reverse strand, counting down.
AAGCCAGGGAATGCTGATTGCACACAAACACTCCTCCAGCTCAATAAACACTCACAAAACAAATACCCTTCTGTTACCAGCACCTTGATCATGAAATGAAGCATGACCAGCTCTCCAAATGGCCCCTAGCAACCCCTTCACAGAGGGGAAATCCTCTGCGCTGATTTCCGGTCCCATAATTGTTCGCCTGATGTTTAAATTTTGGAGGTGTAACCAGGCCATGTGGACTCATTTGCGTCTTCATGGGGCTTCTGCTCCCTGTTGCCTGTGAGATTCGGCTTTGTTGCTACACGTAGCTGCAGCTTATCGTTCTCCTGAGTGGTGTTCTTTTCCATCATAAGACCAGCTGTATTTGTATCCTACAAGTCTTGATATGACATATTTTTATTTAACAGTCTATACAAAATATTTTCTAGTACTTATTGAATTTTTTGATCAATAGCTATATTAAAATATATTGCCTATTTCTGACCATTTAAGGATTTTTCTGGTTACCTTTCTATTATTAATTTCTAACTTACTTCCTCTGTGGCCAGAAGGCATACAATGTATGATTTCAATTCTTTCCATGTGCTTAAGGTTTGGGACTGGGACTTCTCTGGTGGCTCAGACTGTAAAGAATCCGTCTGCAATGTGGGAAACCCAGGTTCAATCCCTGGGTCTGGAAGTTCCCCTGGAGAAGGAAATGGCAACCCACTCCAGTATTCTCGCCTGGAGAATCCCACGGATGGCAGGCTACAGTCCATGGGGTTGCAAAGAGTCGGACACGACTGAGTGGCTAACACTCTCACTTTCATTTTAGTGCTGTTAAATGGAGCAGGGCGAGGTAAAATCTTAATAATGAGGGACACTGGTGGAGGGGCTTACAGCGACTCTTTGTACTGTCTTTGGAGTTTTCCTACAAATCTAAAACTGTTATAAAATAAATAGCTTATTAAAAGAAGAAAGAAGAGAAAAACAAGAAGCTGCAGCAAACCACATGGCCGCCAGCCCTGCTCAGGGTGTTGCTGAGGCTTCTGTTCAGACGTAGTGCTGTTTCTCCACCTGAAATCAAAAACCGAGAGCTTACAGTTGGTGAGTTCTGCCAAGAATTGCAAATGCACTTGTGATGAACTGGCATAGAGAGACTGGCTCTCAAGAACTTTATTTTATTAAAATCGATAGTATCATGCAGTGCCTACAACTTAGGGTGATAAAATTAGAGCCATTCTTTTTTGCTCGTGAGAGGCAACCACAGGTTTGCTTACCCCAATCTTAAAATTTAGACGTGTTGGTTTTAGAAAATGTTCTTTTGTTTGTGCCTGTTGCATTTTTCATCTTCAGGTCTTCCTGCAGTTCCACGTGGGAGCAGAATCACTTTGGCCCAGTCCTGTAAAAAGGCTCTTGTTGGCAGACAGGGAAGGATGAAGTCCCAGAGCCCCCACAGACAAGCCCATTGTCATGTGCTCTCTAGCTGTTGGTTACACAGCTGCAGGGGGGTTATACCATGTGCTGTGCATGTGTGCTCAGTCGCTCAGCTGTGTCTAACTCTTTGTGAGCCTATGGACTATAGCCCGCGAGGCTCCTCTGTCCATGGGATTTCCCAGGCAAGAATATTGGAGTGGGTAACCATTTCCTACTCCAGGGAATCTTCCCAATCCAGGGTTGAACCCATGTCTATTACATCTCTTGCACTGGCAGGAGGATTTTTTTTTTTTTTTTTTACCACTGCACCATCATTATTTTGAAGGCACATGTGTCTGTGTTCAGCAGTCCATCCCACAAAGCTTCCAACAAACCTGAACTTTCAACTTCCACTGTGCTTCTCACCACATCTCCACAGGGAAGGGGATTTTGAAGAGTTTTGCCCAACTGTGCTAAAACCCATTTCTTAAAATAAACACCTCATTTCTCCTCCTTCAAAACCAAAAAAGAAAAATGGTGTTGACCTGCAGGGGCTAAACACTGAACCTAAAAACAGGTAAATGTAAAGGGTTCTCATTCCTAGCTGGTCATGACCACCTCAAGGAGCAGCAGACATGAGCAGGTAAGCTGATGAAGGGCGTTCAAGGATCCCTTAAGATAAAGAATGCGGGGCCACCAGGAACTAGGCAGACTCTGAGCTTTCATCTGAGTCTTGGGAATGACCCTCCAGCTTTAGCAGTTCACAAACCATATACAAATCAAACCTGTTCCAGGGAAACAGCTAGGTAGTCAGGAGAGAAGGGAGGAGGAACCAACATCCTAGGCAGCCATTTTCCCCCAAGTCCTGCCTCTGAGACATTCAGGTGATGAGTAGCATTAATCCTTTCTCATGAATTTCAGCGATCTTTCAGTTCAGTTCAGTTCAGTTCAGTTCAGTCACTCAGTCATGTCTGACTCTTTGCAACCCCATGAATTGCAGCATGCCAGGCCTCCCTGTCCATCACCAACTCCTGGAGTTCACTCAGACTCACGTCCATCGAGTCAGTGATGCCATCCAGCCATCACCAAACCAATCATTTCACTTCACAAGAGAAAACTGCAGCCTCCCATGAAACAAAACAGCTCATCCAGAAAAAAACCCAGAGCTGGGCTTAGGTTTGGGCCTAGGACTTGGGCCTAGGACTCCTGACTCCCTCTGAGGGTTGTCAGCTAGTCACCTGGTACCAGCCACTGAGAGCCCAGATGCCTGGAAGCATCTTCAGAACAGTCTTCCCTATTTCTGATAGAATTGCAGAATGAAATGTGTTGTTATTAAAACACGGTGAGTATATACCCCCTAAAATTGAAATCAAAGTCTTGAAGAAATATTTGTATACCCATGTTCATAGCAGCATTATTCACAATAGCCACATGATGTCCACTGACCAGATGATATACATACAATGGAATATTATTCAGCCTTAAAAAGGAAGGGAATTCTGACACATGCTACACCATAGATGAACCTTGAGGGCACTATGTAAGTGAAATAAGCCAGTCACAAAAGAACAAATCTTACATGGTTCCACTTATATGAGGTTCCTAGAGTAGTCAAATTCATAGAGACAGAAAGCTGAATGGTACCAGATTTTGGGGATAGGGGGTAGTTGGGAATTGTTGTTTAATGGGGATAGAGAAAATGTTCTTAGATGAATAGTGGTGATGGCTACAGAATCTATGTAAATGTACTTAACTCAACTGAACTGTGTATTCTAAAATGGTTAAGATCATAATTTTATGTTATTCATATTTTGCCACAATTAAACATTTTCAAAGATGCTCAAAGAGCTGAATGTGGGTTTCGTGTTTTCAACCTTGTATGGATGTCATTTACCCTGTTAGTGAACAGCTGGAACCATGTTGTCTGCACAGACATTGATTGACACACTGCTCTGTATGACCAGGACTTTGGGCTGCCCCTGCCCAAACCCTTCCTCAGACATTGATATGATGGGGGTGGGGGTGATGGTAATGGTGATACCAACTGGTAAAATTCAAATGGTATTCAGATCTCCATTACACAAATGAGAAGACTGATGCCCAAGAATTTCACAGAATGCACCCAGAGCCAAGATTAGCAACGAAAATAGACATGTGCATGCAGAGAAGACCATCTCTTGAGGCCATTATCCTTTCAGAAATGGTTGCTTAAATTACTTTTTTATTCCAAACTTTATTTCTCACATATTTCCCTGTCATCAACCTTGGACTTTGTTCTTAAGATACTAAGGAGCCTATATAGTTCTGATCATCCAAAGCTAGACTTCCTGGAGACTGTTTGGACCCCTGGAAAATTCTAGGGCCCTTCTAGAATAAAAGTTTGATGTGTTTTGTAAAATCCAGACATTTTCATCTGAATTGTTCCACAGACTATTCACTGTGCGATGATCAGAATGTCATTGGCCAGGAAACCGTGGTCTGGGGAGGGTTAAGGTTTGCCAACGTCCTGAATGAAGAAAGGAATAAGGGTCCAGTGAGTGTCCTGATCTCACTCTGGATGTAAAATGATGAACAGACTGAGATGAGGGCCGCTCCTCCCTGATTTGGAGAAGAGAAGCCACATTTTGGAATAGCCCCTCCAGCACAGGTTAAGGACTTGAGGCTGAACTTGACACCCTCAGTCACTGCTGGAGGTTCCCCTTTTATTCGACCCTGCCCTGCTGTACGGAATCTCAGTTATTTCCACCAGGGTCTATAACAAGCTCTACACTGGTTTTAAGTCTGCCTTCTAATAATGACATATTCATTTGAGGAAAGTTCCAGAGCTTTCCAAATCTCTTTGCCTCCCAGGAGAACAAAGACTCAAGATGGGAAACTGGCTGATGGTATCTGGTGGAGGGAGAGAACCAGTGGATTAATTTTGCACGTGTCACAGGTACGTAGAGCCTGAGATGGCGAAGATGGGGTATCTGACTACTTTGGCAGTAGAGAAATGTATTTTCTAAGTTTCAAACTGACCATGTTTTTAAAGTGTTTTTACTTTAATCTTAAACACACACACACACACACACACACACAAGATTTAGAACTTCTACCATCAGCAAAAGGGGAATCCCAATGGGAATGTATAAATTCCCAGAATGTTCTACCAGAAATGCCCTGGAGTCCTTATTCCAACTGTAAGATTTACTTTACCACATTGTTTCTTTGTATGGATCAGAAGATGAAGACAAGATGATGGTGATCTAAAAGAAGCAAAATCTAGGGATTCCCTGAAACCCAGTTGTTTTATTAGAACAAAAAGTTCTTTTAATACTGGCTTAATAGTGCTTGGTGCTTCTGGAAACTTAGTCCCCACATCTAAGGACAGTGCCATGAAATACCCAGGCAAGAGTCTCATTCAGCCCTTTGGGGTAGGGCCTGAGTTTCTGTGCATCAGCACAGCTCCCAGGCAATGTCTGTGCTAACAGTCTGTAAACCGTGCTTTGAGTAGCAAAGTTAAAGAAGTTTAATTCTCCAACATGACCTTGAAAGGTGGCCTCAGATCATCCAGGTCCACCCGGATGTACTGATCATAGCTGGTGTTGCAACAGCATCCTCAGGTGATTTGGGGGAACCACCCAAGAGATCCTAAATTAGTAGTGGGCATGGGGAGGCCCTGGGAATCTATGCATTTATCAGTCTCCAGAAATGATTCACACACAAGCAGAAGGAAGATGGATGTGGGATGCAGGAAAACAGAGCAATGGGTTCTACAGTTATATGACCATGGGTCCTCTCTGCCCCAAATAGGCCCAGTGTATGTGTTTGCTAGGGCTGCTCTCACAGAGCACTTCAGACTGTGACTTAAGACAACAGAAAATCATCATCTCGCAGTTCTGAAGGCTGGAACGTCCAGGATGAAGGTGTCTGTAGGAATGATCCCTTCTGAGGCTGTGGGAGAGAATTGTTCCAGGCCTCTCTCCTTGGCTTGAAGGTGGCTTTCTTTACTTCACATGTGTCCCCTGTGTGCGTGTCTCTGTGTCCAAATTACCTTTTTCTATAAGGTTGCAAGGGCTTCCCAAGTGGTACTCATGGTAAAGAACCCACCTGCCAATGCAGGAGACATAAGAGACGTGCATTCAATCCCTGTATCGGGAAGATCCCCAGAGGAAGGCATGGCAACCCACTCCAGTATTCTTTCCTAGAGAAGACTATGGACAGAGAAGCCTGGCAGGCTACAGTCCATAGGGTCGCACAGAGTCAGACACATCTGAAGTGACTTAGCACACAAGGTTGCAAAGAGCTGGACATGACTGAGTGACTGAACAGACACACAGACACACACACACACAAGGACACCAGTCATACTGAATTAGGGCCTCCCTGATGACTTCATTTTAACTTGATTACTTCTGTGAAGATCCTGTCTCCAGATAATGTTACATTCTGAAGTACTGGAAGCTAGAACTTCAGCACATGATTTTTCTAAATTAATATTTATTGGAGTATAGTTGCTTTACAATGTTGAGTTAGTTTCTAGTGTACAGCAAAATAAAGGATATACATATATCCTCTCCCTTTTGAACTTCCTTCCCATTCAGGTCATCACAGTGCATTAAGTAGAGTTCTCCGTGCTATGCAGTAGGTTCATATTACAATGTTAGTAGCTCAGTCATGTTTGACTCTTTGCAAACCCATGGACTGTAGCCTGCCAGGCTCCTCTATCCATGGGATTTCCTAGGCAAGAATAATAGAGTGGATCACCATTTTCTTCTCCAAGAGATCTTCCTGACCCAGGGGTCAAACTCAGGTCTCTTGTGTTGGAAGCAGATTCTTTACCATCTGAGCTACCAGGAAAGTTCACATTAGTTATCTATTTGATACATGGAATCAGTAGTGTATGACTTTTTGACTGGGAGGGATACAATTTAGCCCATAAGGCTCAGAAACGGGGGGTCAGGGGCAGCCCACTGACACTGCATAATAGAAAAACTAGAAACCTCTGGATCAGATCTGCCCCTTGTGTACAACCAGGCCTTTCTTCAGTGTTGCAGTGGAACAAATGAACCACAAGTGTGAAACTTTAGTGTTGTGGCAAACACAAGGCCTGAGCCTTGATCTTTGAGGTTTACTTGCGACTTCTTGGGCACGAGCTCTGCAGGTTCATCACACATGAAACAGCGAAAAGCTTGTTTTCATCTTCAGAGACATTGGAGTTCACTGACTGCACCATCTTCACTCCTACTTTTCATCAGTCTCTGATCTGTTTCATCACCTTTCACCCGGGAAAACTGAACAAGTTAAAATCTCAGTCTTCAGACCAGTTGTCTCACTTGAACCCCATCGACGAAACTAATAATATAGGTTCTTTTCATCCTTATACCTAACATCATAAAGTAAAGCTCTCTGAGAATCTCCAACTTTATTTGTCCAAATAGAAGAGCTGAAAACTAACATTTGATTTTAAGTGAACATGGTTTGCCTCAGCTCATTTGACTCTGTATGTTCCTCCTCATTGGATTATAAACACTGATATACTGTGGCATGGTGACAAGATTTCAGGCTGTTAGGAAGTGTGGGACCCCAGTCTGGAGGAGCCATCCACACAGCATCACTCACTGGTGACGAGAGACGCCACATGTGGGGACTGGAGCAGTTGTGACTGGTACTCCTTTGTCTGCATGGTGACCTTCACACTTACTGGAGTCACCCCAGCTTCAAAGCACACAGGAATAGAAAGGCCATTTCATTGACAGGATTCTGATCAATTCAGCCAGCTTTCCTCTGCCTGTATCCAGGTGCTTTTAAACTTCACTACGGCTTCTACCCTAACACAGAGCTTCAGAGTGGGCATGCATTTTTATACTCTCCTTTGCATTGATACAGTTCACTCTTTTCTAATATCCTCTCTTCACCTGTTTGCAGAGAACAGATTCCTTCGCCTTCAGGAATGTTAGCATAATCCTACCTCACTGAAGCTGGACATTTCCCATTAATCATGAACAGAGGCCAGGCTGCACCTCTCCACATGTGTTTTCCTTGCTGCTGTTTACTGAGCCTGAGGAGTTAACCATGTGTGCCCTTGTTTATCACCTGGTGGGATGCTGATTCCAGCGCCATGGCCTCCCTGTGCTTACAGTGTGGGGAGAAGCTGGTGGGTGGTCGATAAAGCCACCCTCCAAGTGCACAATGTCACAGGCCCATGTGACAATCAGACCAATCATACTGGGGAGCACTGCGAGTACAGAGTCTTCGAAGAGTTAGGGACCTCTTGCAGGATCCAGATTCAATCAGGCCACCGCCTACTTCCAAAATGCTACTAAGACTGAAGCACCCACTGGGAGCCCCCACAATGACTGTCCACGTGGGCCACTCACATTTTTCTGCCAATAGGCTGCACAGAAAGCAAGCTGTGACCAGAAGCCACTTGGCTCATTCACCATGAAATGAACAACTATCAGAAAGCCTAGGAATCAGCACAGCACATGCTTTCTCTGGAAAGAACAGTAATGGCACTTGCCAAGGACAGGCTACAGGAGCCCCAGAGACAAGGGGTGAGCCGCAGCCTGTGCTCTGAGCTGGCACTCACTACCACCCACAGCTTTCCTTTATTTATTTATTTTTGGTTTTGCACAGATCTCTCATAGGTGTATCACATACACTGATAGCCTGGTGTAGTTGTTCATTCACTCAGTCATGTCCGATGCTTTGCGACCGCGTGGCCTGCAGCACGCCAGGCTTCCCTGTCCCTCAGTATCTCCCGGAGTTTGCTCACATTCATGTCCGGTGAATAGGTGATGCCATCCAACCATCTCGTCCTCTGTTGTCCCCTTATCCTCCTGCCTTCAATCTTTCCCAGCATCAGGATCTTTTCTAATGAGTCAGCTGTTTGCATCAAGTGGCCAGCATATCGGAGCTTCAGCTTCAGTTATCAGTTTTTCCAATGAATATTCAGGGTTGATTTACTTTCGGATTGACTGGTCTGATATCCTTTTTCTCCAAGGGACTCTCAAGAGTTTTCTCTAGCATCAAAGTTTGAAAGCATCAATTCTTCAGTGCTCAGCCTTCTTTATGGTCCAACTCTCACATCCATATGACATAAAATATCGAAACTCTCACATCTCACATGACCACTGGAAAAACCATAGTCTAGTAAAACCATTTAAAAGGCTGACATTGGTTACTTGGTGGATGTGCGGGTTTACATTTGATTTAGGAAGCAAGAACTAGAAGGGTCAATAAATGCCACAAGAGCTCCCGGTCAGGCCCCTAGAGCCCAAGTCCAGCAGTCTTGGATAAATGGCACCAGCAGCATCCTCCATACCCCTTCCTGACCCAAAAAAACAACAGTCTCCTTCAAACAGTGGAGGAAAACCATATTCAGGGTTCCATCATCTCAGTTTTTATTTTTATTTCAGGTTTAAGCTGATTCTTATCAAGGTCAATAGCATCATGGTTAATAGAATCTTTTAAAACACTTAGATAACCTCAAGTTGCCTTTGGCAAAATACACTTTAGAAACATTTTCAATGGGATTTGATAAGGACTGCTGAGCCGTGTGTTCTGTGGGAGGGCAGTCTGTCCCTGGACCATCCTTTGAGGCAGGAATAGAAAGGAGGCTTCAGTGACTCAGGTAAGGGATTTATTCTTAGAAGCTATAAATGAACACTAGCCCTTTCTCCATCTATACCCCAAATCTAATATCCTCATTCTTTTGTTAGAAAGGTAAGCCAAATAACTAGATCAATCCCCATCTCATGTCATTTCTATGAAGACCAGATAGTTTCCTTAGCAAATTCCATCTTTCATAACTCCCTATCTGTCCAACACAAATGTCTGGGCTCATTGACCACTCCATGCTGGCTTCCTCCCCATTTCCACTGCACCTGGCAGATCAGCTCTTTCTTGAGGAGGCAGGTGAATTGTGTTGGTAAGCAGAAGGAGTTATTCCTTCAGCAGAAACTCACCAGCAGCATGAACCCCACTTGCTGCCCAGATGTCCCTCACACCCTGCTGGGCCACTCTGCCAAAAGGCTATGGCCTGCTAGCAAAAGTATTATTCCTGGAGACATCTGAAATCAATCCCAATCCTTTTCCCAGAGTCTTCTCTCATGTAGGAGGAAAGACCCTGCTGGGGACAGTGCAAAAGTCGGCTAAACTCCAAGAACCAGACAACTGCCTGTGCCAGCATCCCCCCAGAGAGGAACAGCCTTCACTGGCCCTGAGTCTGCTTCCTGTCAAGCAGGAAGCACGGGAACAAGAGTTTCAGAGCCACATTTTGTTCTTGTTCCCAACAAATACTGATCCAGTATGCCGAGGTTAAGCCCATAGCAGCTGTGGACCACTAAAACTGCAAATTTCATAAACTCATTCTCAGAAAAAAAAAAAAAATCAAGCGGGCCAGGAGAGTATAAACTGCTGATATAGAATGTATTTGAATCAGGTGTATTTTCTGGAAAGAAAACTGATTGTAGAGGGTGGATTTGGGCTATGCAGAGGGTGAATATAGAAAGTATACATAGAAGGTGTGTGTGGAGGGTGTTACCAGCTATAGTTTAGGATGAAGGAGAATCTACGAAAGCAAATTTCAGGTCAGTGTTTGGTGTGAGAAAGGACACAGAATAAATGTTTTCAGTGATTCTACCGAAACTAACACAATCATTTAAGGTCTTCATAAACATGAAACAACTCGCATAAAAACTTTTCCACATTAATTACAAGGAGCCTTTAAAAGGCAGTGGGGAGATTTTTATTGGAACACAATGAGAAATGCTTTGAGGGCATCTGATTTTCCTCGCACCTATTAAAATTTTAAATGCACTGGGCTCCCAGCAGGTTACCTTCACTCCAAAATGCTTCAGATGCTATAAATCCTCAATTAGCTCTTAGGGAGGGGTTGTGCTGTGGCTCTTAAAAACTAGTCTCCCTTAATTTGAAGGGGTAAATGTAGAAAGAAGATGTAATGAGAACAGGGAGAGAGGTGAGAGAGACTCCTTTATGAAGTTTCTGGCAGAGAATCTAGTTTAAACATAAGCTGTTCAGCTCAGGGAAAGAATGGAACCTGTGAGAGAAGAGAAGAGAGCGCCATGATCCGCACCCCCACACTCCACCCCTCACCTCTATTTGTCCCTTGTGAACCCCGCCCCTTGCCAGGAGAACCAAGCAGAGGGGATCCGGATGTAGCTGCCGAGGTAGGTTACAATACTTCCAGTCTTTGTCGTGCTTCATATATAAGACAGCGACTCACTATCCTTGAAGAAGCAAACTGTCTTGTGAACTGCTTAAGGATAGGTCGGAAATGCAGGTCTCTAAAAACTGAGCCAGGAACAGCTAAAGTGTGCCAACAATCACAGGAGCTCTGCAGGAGACCCCAGGCTTCAGAGGAAAAGGCAGCCTGAGTGCTCCCTAATAGCAGCCATGTGAGCCCTAAGCAGAAAACTCAGCCAAGGCAATGCCCTGATTCCTGACTCATGGGTTCTGTGAGATAAGTTGGTTTTTGGTTTTCAAAACCGCTTTATTGTAATCACTTCACATACATACAATTCATCCATAAAGATGTATATAGTTCATCTATAAAGGTGTATTGTAATATATTCACAGTATTAAGCAGTCATCAACACTAGCTAGTTCTAGCACATTTTGATCCCTCCCAAAAGAACTATCATTGGGACTTCCCTGGTGGCTCAGGTGGTAAAGCATCTGCCTGCAGTGCAGGAGACTCAGGTTCAATCTCTGGGTTGGGAAGATCCCCTGAAGAAGGGAATGGCAACCCACTCCAGTATACTTGCCTGGGAGAATTCCATGGACAGAGGAACCTAGAGAGCTACAGTCCATGGGGTTGTGCAGAGTCAGACATGACTGAGCGACTAAGACTCTCCCTCTCTCTCTCCCATTAGCTGTCACTCCATACACCCTCCCCGACTCCTGCTCAGCTCTATGTAACCACAAATCTAGTTTCTATCTCTATGAATATGCTGATTCTGGACAGTTTCATATAAATGGAATCATATAATATGAGGTCTTTAGTGACTGGATACATTCACTTATATACTGTATACAGGATTCATCTATGTAATTAACATGTATTATTACTGTATTCATTTTTATATGGTTGAATATATTACATTGTATGGACATATTCTATTTTATTTACTCATTCATTAGTTGGTGGACATTTGGGTTGTCTCTACTTTTTGGTTATTATGAAGAATATGCTATTAATAGTTGTGTACATGTTTTTGTGTGGATATGTATTTTGAACCTTTTAGGCACATATTTCAGTTCAGTTCAGTCACTCAGTCATGTCTGATTCTTTGCATATTTAGGGGTGGAATTTATGAATCACATGGTCATTCTAGATTTACCATTTGTGGAACTGCCAGGATGCTTTCCAGCTGTTCCATTTTACATTCCCAAAGGTATGGATGAATTTTCCAGTTTCTCCACATTCTAGTCAGCAATTATTGTATCTGTTAAAGCCATTCTAGTGCATATGGGATTTCCCAGGTGGTGCTAGTGGTAAAGAACCTGCCTGCCACTGCTGGAGACAAGAACTCAGGTTCGATTCCTGGGTAGGGAAGATCTCCTGGAGAGGGCATGGCAACCCACTCCAATATTCTTGCCTCGAGAATCCCATGGACAGAGGAGTCTGGCACGTTACAGTCCATAGGGTCACAAAGAATCGGACACGATTGAAGTGACTTAGCATGCACAAGTATATGCGAGCTATATTTTGATTTGCATTTCTCTGATGACTAATGATGTCTTTTAATGTACATATGGGCCATTTGTATGTTTCCTTTAGAGAAGTATCTGCTTAAATCTTTTGTCTATTTTTAATTAGATTGTCTTTTTATTACTGAGTTGTAAGAGTTTTTTATATGTTCCAGAAACAAGCCCTTTGCCACATATATGATTTTTTAAATATAAATTTATTTATTTTAATTGGAGGTTAATTACATTACAATGTTGTATATGTTTTGCCATACATCAACATGAATCCACCACAGGTCTACACGTGTTCCCCATCCTGAACCCCCTCCCTCCTCCCTCCCTGCACCATCCCTCTGGGTCATCCCAGTGCACCAGCCCCAAGCATCTAGTATCATGCATCAAACCTGGACTGGCTATTCGTTTCATATATGATATTATACGTGTTTCAATGCCATTCTCCCAAATCATCCCACCCTCACCCTCTCCCACAGAGTCCAAAAGGCTGTTCTATACATCTGTGTCTCTTTTGCTGTCTCTCATACAGGGTTATCATTAGCATCTTTCTAAATTCCACATATATGCGTTAGTATACTGTATTGGTGTTTTTCTTTCTGGCTTACTTCACTCTGTATAATAGGCTCCAGTTTCATCCACCTCATTAGAACTGATTCAAATGCATTCTTTTTAATGGCTGAGTAATACTCCATTGTGTATATGTACCACAGCTTTCTTATTCATTCATCTGCTGATGGACATCTAGGTTGCTTCCATGTCCAGGCTATTATAAACAGTGCTGTGATGAACATTGGGGTACATGTGTCTCTTTCTATTCTGGTTTCCTCAGTGTGTACGCCCAGCAGTGGGATTGCTGGGCCATAAGGCAGTTCTATTTCCAGTTTTTTAAGGAATCTCCGCACTGTTCTCCATAGTGGCTGTACTAGTTTGCATTCCCACCAACAGTGTAAGAGGGTCCCCTTTTCTCCACACCCTCTCCAGCATTTATTGCTTGTAGACTTTTGGATCGCAGCCATTCTGACTGGCATAAAATGGTACCTCATTGTGGTTTTGATGTGCATTTCTCTGATAATGAGTGATGTTGAGCATCTTTTCATGTGTTTGTTAGCCATCTGTATGTCTTCTTTGGAGAAATGTCTATTTAGTTCTTTGGCCCATTTTTTGATTGGGTCGTTTATTTTCCTGGAATTGAGCTGCAGGGGTTGCTTGTGTATTTTTGAGTTTAGTTGTTTGTCAGTTGCTTCATTTGCTATTATTTTCTCCCATTCTGAAGGCTGTCTTTTCACCTTGCTTATATTTTCCTTTGTTGTGCAGAAGCTTTTAAGTTTAATTAGGTCCCATTTGTTTATTTTTGCTTTATTTCCAATATTCTGGGAGGTGGGTCATAGAGGATCCTGCTATGATGTATGTCGGAGAGTGTTTTGCCTATGTTTTCCTCTAGGAATTTTATAGTTTCTGGTCTTACATTTAGATCTTTAATCCATTTTGAGTTTATTTTTGTGTATGGTGTTAGAAAGTGTTCTAGTTTCATTCTTCTACAAGTGGTTGACCAGTTTTCCCAGAACCACTTGTTAAAAAGATTGTCTTTAATCCATTGTATATTCTTGCCTCCTTTGTTAAAGATAAGGTGTCTATAGGTGCGTGGATTTATCTATGGGCTTTCTATTTTGTTCCATTAATCTACATATATGATTTTTAAATCACTTCTCTCATTCTGAGGGTTCTCTCGTTCTGAGGGTTCTCTCATTCTGAGAGTTCTTTCTCACCTTTTGCAGCACAAAAGTTTTTAACTTTGATGGAGTCTAATCCCTATCCTTTTCTTTCCTTTTGTTATTTGTGTTTTTGGTGTCATTATGTAAGAAACTATTGCCTATGCCAAAATCATGAAGATTTACTCCTTTATTTTCTTTCAAGAGTTTTCTAGATTTAGCTCTTACATTTAGGTGGATGGGCTTCCCTGATAGCTCAGTTGGTAAAGCATCTGCCTGCAATACAGGAGACCCCAATTCAATTCCTAGGTCAGGAAGATCCCCTGGAGAAGGGAAAGGCTACCCACCAGTATTCTGGCCTAGAGAACTCCATGGACTGTACAGTCCATGGGGTCACAAAGAGTTGCATGTGAATTTCACTTTCACTTTTAGGTTGATAATTCATTTTGTATTTACTTTTGTGTATAATGTGAGATATGGGGCCAACTTCCTTTTCTAACATATGGATATCCAGTTGTCCCAACACCACTTGTTGAAAAGGCTATTCTTTCCCCCATTGAAATGTTGTCTTAACACCCTTGTCAAAAATCAGTTGACCATAAATGTCAAGATTTATTTCTTAAGTCTCAATTCTATTCCATTGACCTATATGACTCACTTTATACTTATATTCCCTGGAGAAGGAAATGGCAACCCACTCTAGTACTCTTGCCTGGAAAATCCCATGGGCAGAGGAGCATGGTAGGCTACAGTCCATAGAGTCACAAAGAGTCGGACACGACTGAGTGACTTCACTTTCTATACTGCAGCTTTGTATTATGTTTTGCAGTTGAGATGTATGAGTCCTCCAATTTTATTCTTTGTTTTCAAGATTCTTTTGGCTATTCTGGGTCTCTTGCATTTCAATATGAATTACAGAATCAGCATGTCAATTTCTGCTAAAACACCAGATGGGATTTTAATTCACATTGAATATGTAAATTATTTGGAGGGGTACCACAATCTTAATAGTATTAGCTCATAAACCATGAAAACAGTGTCTTTACATTTATTTAGCTCTACTTTAATTAATTTCAACAATGTTTTATACTTTTCCATGTAAAAGTTTTGCATTTTGCAATGGCAACCCACTCCAATACTCTTGCCTGGAAAGAGTACTCCTCCTCCCATGGACGGAGGAGCCTGGAGGGCTGCAGTCTATGGGGTTGCTGAGGGTCTGACACGACTGAGCGACTTCACTTTCATTTTTCACTTTCATGCATTGGAGATGGAAATGGCAACCCACTCCAGTGTTCTTGCCTGGAGAATCCCAGGGACGGGGGAGCCTGGTGGGCTGCCATCTATGGGGTCGCACAGAGTCGGACACAACTGAAGTGACTTAGCAGTAGCATCCTCTTTCTGATACTGTTGAAAAGTGAATTATTTCCTTTAAATCTGTTTTCAAAATGTTCATGACCAGTGTATATAAATACAATTGCCTTTGCATACTGATCTTATCTTTGAAGGAAAACTTTCAACTTTTCATCATTAAGATGATGTTTACTATGAATTTTCCGTAAATGTCCTTTAGGTGGTTTAAGTTCCTTTCTACTTTTGTTTGTTTGTTGGTTTTATTATGAAAGCATTTTGGAATTTTGTCATGTGATTTTTCCGCTTTTATTAATATGATCATTTTTTGCTTTTATTTCATCAAATTTTGCATTCAGTTCAGTTCAGTCACTCAGTCATATCTGACTCTTTGCGACCCCATGGGCTGCAGCACACCAGGCTCTCCTGTCCACCAACTCTTGAGCTTGCTCAAACTCATGTCCATTGAGTCAGTGATGCCATCCAGCCATCTCATCCTCTGTCGTCCCCTTCTCCTCCTGCCCCCAAACCCTCCCAGCATCAGGGTCTTTTCCAGTGAGTCAGCTCTTCACATGAGGTGGCCAAAGTACTGGAGTTTCAGCCTCAGCATCAGTCCTTCCGAGGAACACCCAGAACTGGTCTCCTTTAGGATGGGCGGTTGGATCTCCTTGCAGTCCAAGGGACTCTCAAGAGTCTTCTCCAACACCACAGTTCAAAAGCATCAGTTCTTTGGTTTGTAGTCCAACTCTCACATCCATACATGACTATTGGAAAAACCATGGCTTTTACTAGACAGACCTTGGTTGGCAAAGTAATATCTCTGCTTTTTAATATGCTGTCTAGGTTGGTCATAACTTTTCTTCCAAGGGGCAAGTGTCTTTTAATTTTATGGCTGCAGTCATCATCTGCACTGATTTTGGAGCCCAGGAAAATGAAGTCTGTCACTGTTTCTACTGTTTCCCCATCTATTTGCCATGAAGTGATGGGACTGGATGCCATGATCTTAGTTTTTTGAATATTGAGTTTTAAGCCAGGTTTTTCACTCTCTTTCACTTTCATCAAGAGGCTCTTCAGTTCCTCTTAGCTTTCTGCCATAAGGGTGGTGTCTTTTGCATATCTGAGGTTATTGATATTTCTCCTGGCAGTCTTGATTCCAGCTTGTGTTTCATCCAGCCTGGCATTTTGCATGATGTACTCTGCATATAAGTTAAATAAGCAGGCTGACATATATGTGTACCACATCTTATTTATCCATTCATCATTGATGGACACTTAGGTTGCTTCTGCATTATGGCCATTGTAAATAATGCTGCATGATCATAAGGGTGCAAATATCTTTTTGAATTAGTGTTTTCATGTTCTTCAGATAGATTCCAAGAAGTAGAAATGTTGGCTCATATGATAATTCTATTTTTTCCTCCATATTGTTTTCCATAGTGGCTGCACCAATTTACATTCCTACCAATAGTGCAAGAGGGTTCACCTTTGTGCACATTACACTTGTTAATTGTTGTCTTTTTGATAATAGTCATTCTGACAGGTGTGAGATGACATCTCTTTGTGGTTTTGATTTGCATTTCCATCATAATTAGTAGTGTTATCTTTTCATCTTTCTATTGCCTATATTTATGTCTTCATTAGAAAAATGTCTCTTCAGTTCCTCTGCCCATTTTTAAATGGAATTGTTTGGTTTTTTTGATATTGAGTTATGTGAGTTCTTTATATACTTTTGATATTAACCTCTTATTGTATATGTCATTTGCCAATATCTTCTCTCATTCAAGTAGGTTGTCTTCGGGGCTCTCTCTTTGCCTCCACGCAGCAACTCAGCGGTGTGGATAACACCACAGCCTGACTCCTGAGCCTGAAGCACCTCTACTCAGAGCAAATGAGCCCTAACTTATGACCAAGAAAAACTATTCACTATGTGTTCAATTTGAGAGATTAAATGCAGATGTGACTTTAACAGTTAAATTTAAAGAGTGTTTAGTAACTAGGATTTGTTTTTCTTTTAATCATCCTGCTTGAAGTTATTGGTAAGTTATAACTGCCCATGCCACAGGATCACAAAGAGTCGGACATGACTGAGCAACTGAACTGAACTGAATTGAACTGCCCATGATTAGATTTACTAAATTTCTGTGTCTTATTTTAGGAAAAGAGGTTCCATCTATATAAGTTAGATTCACTTCGACTTCTTTCAATTGTCCAACCATTAGGAATGATTCATGCAGACTCATTTTCAGGAAGCATCATATGCCAGTTGGGAGGTGCATGTGTTGTAGCCACTCATGCTAGGGAAAAGTCATTAACCTACACCTGGAGAACTGGTATGAGTCTAGACCTTCAGGTGGAGCAGGCATCATATAGGATGGAAACAAAGCGAACTTGAGGCCGGACAAGGCACAGAATCACATTAGTTGCTTCTGCCCTTCTTGGGAGGTCCATGGGCAGAAAGGCACCCTCAAATGAGGCTGGGTGGGGCTTTGCATAGGAAGTTCATTACAGGACTATCAGTACCGTGACGATTCAGAGCATGTTAGCTATCAGACAGTAGATGAGTGTAACTTAAATGATCATACAACCATATCACAGAGAACAGCCATTGAAAACCCTGTTTTTGATACTTTATGGTTTAAGGAAAAATATCAGCTGTTTTAACAAGTAGCATAGAGACTTTATGTCATACAAGGTAGCTCCCTAGAGATTTCATACACATGTGTTGTGTGTACATATAAATACACAGTACATAGTATTTTCCAGTACATAGCACACATAAAACATACACACATTATATATACATGGTGTGTGTGTGTGTATGTATGTGTGTGTATATATATATATTTAGTGGTCCTACTGTGTGCCCTGTCATTCACAGTACTAAGTGCTTGAGAAACATTATCTCATTTATTCCATATGTTGATCCTCGTGGACTCCTAAGGAAACTCCTGGAGAATATCCTCCAACCAAAGGATGCTGACATGAGAAGCATGACAAGGACATGGAAGGGCCTACAGGCATGCAAGTATAGTGTGATGGATCTGAGTCACATGGACAGTGAAGGTGGTGATGTGGCTGAGTGTGGGCAGGCAGGCATTGTGGGTGATTTAAAACAAAGAGACAGGGGGGCAGTCCTACGATGGTGGAGGAATAGGACGTGAAGACCACTTTCTCCCTCACAAATTCCTCAAAAGAACATTTCAACACTGAGCAAACTCCACAAAACAACTTCTACAGGCTGGCAGAGGACATCAGGCAACCAGAAAAGCAGACCATTGTCTTCAAAAACAGTGAAACCAAGCTCCACCCAAGGACCAAGAAGTTACAGAACAAGACATACCACACAAATTCTCCAGCAACACAGGAACACACTCCTGAACTTCAATATACAGGCAGCTCAAAGTTACTCCAAAACCTTTGACGTCTCATAACCCATTACTGATCACTCCACTGCACTCCAGAGAGAAGAAACCCAGCTCCACCCACCAGAACTCCAACACAAGCCTCCCTAACCAGGAAACCTAGACAAGCCACTGATAGAACTCCACCCACAGTGAGGAAGCTCCATAATAAAGAGAACTCCACAAATTACCAGAATATAAAAAGGCCACCCCAAACGCAGCAATATAATCAAGATGAAGAGACAGAGGAATACTCAGCAGATAAAGGAACAGGAGGGTTGCCCACCAAACCAAACAAAAGAGGAAGAGGTAGGGAATCTACCTGAGAAAGAATTCCGAATATTGATAGTGAAAATGATCCAAAATCTTGAAATCAAAATGGAATCACAGATAAATAGCCTAGAGACAAGGATTGAGAAGATGCAAGAAAGGTTTAACAAGGACCTAGAAGAAATAAAAAAGAGTCAAAATATAATGAATAACGCAATAAATGAGATCAGAAACACTCTGGAGGCAACAAATAGCAGAATAACAGAGGCAGAAGATAGGATTAGTGAAATAGAAGATAGAATGATAGAAATTAATGAATCAGAGAGGAAACAAGAAAAACGAATTAAAAGAAATGAGGACAATCTCAGAAACTTCCAGGACGATATGAAACGCTCCAACATTCAAATTATAGGAGTCCCAGAAGAAGAAGACAAAAAGAAAGACCATGAGAAAATCCTTGAGGAGACAATAGTTGAAAACTTCCCTAAAATGGAGAAGGAAATAATCACCCAAGTCCAAGAAACACGGAGAGTTCCAAATAGGATAAACCCAAGGCGAAACACCCCAAGACACATATTAATCAAATTAACAAAGATCAAACACAAAGAACAAATATTAAAAGCAGCAAGGGAAAAACAACAAATAACACACAAGGGGATTCCCATAAGGATAACAGCTGATCTTTCAATAGAAACTCTTCAGGCCAGGAGGGAATGGCAAGACATACTTAAAGTGATGAAAGAAAATAACCTACAGCCCAGATTACTGTACCCAGCAAGGATCTCATTCAAATACGAAGGAGAAATCAAAAGCTTTACAGACAAGCAAAAGCTGAGAGAATTCAGCACCACCAAACCAGCTCTCCAACAAATTCTAAAGGATATTCTCTAGACAGGAAACACCAAAAGGGTGTATAAACCCGAACCCAAAACAATAAAGTAAATGGTAACAGGATCATACTTATCAATAATTACCTTAAACGTAAATGGGTTGAATGCCCCAACCAAAAGACAAAGACTGGCCGAATGGATACAAAAACAAGACCCCTCTATATGCTGCTTACAAGAGACCCACCTCAAAACAAGGGACACATACAGACTGAAAGTGAAGGGCTGGAAAAAGATATACCATGCAAATAGAGACCAAAAGAAATTAGGAGTGGAAATACTCATTTCCGATAAAATAGACTTTAAAACAAAGTCTGTGAAAAGAGACAAAGAAGGACACTACATAATGATCAAAGGATCAATCCAAGAAGAAGATATAACAATTATAAATATATATGCACCCAATATAGGAGCACCGCAATATGTAAGACAAATGCTAACAAGTATGAAAGGGGAAATCAACAATAACACAATAATAGTGGGAGACTTTAATACCCCACTCACACCTATGGACAGATCAACTAAACAGAAAATTAACAAAGAAACGCAAAATTTAAATGATACATTAGACCAGTTAGACCTAATTGATATCTATAGGACATTTCACCCCAAAACAATGAATTTCACCTTTTTCTCAAGTGCTCATGGAACCTTCTCCAGGATAGATCACATCCTGGGCCATAAATCTAACCTTGGTAAATTCAAAAAAATCGAAATCATTCCAAGCATCTTTTCTGACCATAATGCATTAAGATTAGATCTCAATTACAGGAGAAAAACTATTAAAAATTCCAACATATGGAGGTTGAACAACACACTTCTGAATAATCAACAAATCACAGAAGAAATCAAAAAAGAAATCAAAATATGCATAGAAACTAATGAAAATGAAAACACAACAACCCAAAACCTGTGGGACACTATAAACGCAGTGCTAAGAGCAAAGTTCATAGCAATACAGGCATACCTCAAGAAACAAGAAAAAAGTCAAATAAATAACCTAACTCTACACCTAAAGCAACTAGAAAAGGAAGAATTGGAGAACCCCAGAGTTAGTAGAAGGAAAGAAATCTTAAAAATTAGGGCAGAAATAAACGCAAAAGAAACAAAAGAGACCATAGCAAAAATCAACAAAGCCAAAAGCTGGTTCTTTGAAATGATAAATAAAATTGACAAACCATTAGCCAGACTCATCAAGAAGCAAAGAGAGAAAAATCAAATCAATAAAATTAGAAATGAAAATGGAGAGATCACAACAGACAACACAGAAATACAAAGGATCATAAGAGACTACTATCAGCAGTTATATGCCAATAAAATGGACAACATGGAAGAAATGGACAAATTCGTAGCAAAGTACAATTTTCCAAAACTGAACCAGGAAGAAATAGAAAATCTTAACAGACCCATCACAAGCACGGAAATTGAAACTGTAATCAGAAATCTTCCAGCAAACAAAAGCCCAGGTCCAGACGGCTTCACAGCTGAATTCTGCCAAAAATTTTGAGAAGAGCTAACACCTATCCTCCTCAAACTCTTCCAGAAAATTGCAGAGGAAGGTAAACTTCCAAACTCATTCTATGAGGCCACCATCACCCTAATACCAAAACCTGACAAAGATGTCACAAAAAAAGAAAACTACAGGCCAATATCACTGATGAACATAGATGCAAAAATCCTCAACAAAATTCTAGCAATCAGAAGCCAACAACACATTAAAAAGATCATACACCATGACCAAGTGGGCTTTATCCCAAGGATGCAAGGATTCTTCAATATCCGCAAATCAATCAATGTAATTCACCACATTAACAAATTGAAAAATAAAAACCATATGATTATCTCAATAGATGCAGAGAAGGCCTTTGACAAAATTCAACATCCACTTATGATAAAAACTCTCCAGAAAGCAGGAATAGAAGGAACATACCTCAACATAATGAAAGCTATATATGACAAACCCACAGCAAACATTATCCTCAATGGTGAAAAATTGAAAGCATTTCCCCTAAAGTCAGGAACAAGACAAGGGTGCCCACTTTCACCGCTACTATTCAACATAGTTTTGGAAGTTTTGGCCACAGCAATCAGAGCAGAAAAAGAAATAAAAGGAATCCAAATTGGAAAAGAAGAAGTAAAACTTTCACTGCTTTCAGATGACATGATCCTCTACATAGAAAACCCTAAAGACTCCACAAGAAAATTACTAGAGCTAATCAATGAATATAGTAAAGTTGCAGGATATAAAATCAACACACAGAAATCCCTTGCATTCCTATACACTAATAATGAGAAAGTAGAAAAAGAAATTAAGGAAACAATTCCATTCACCATTGCACCAAAAAGAATAAAATACTTATGAATATATCTACCTAAAGAAACTAAAGACCTATACATAGAAAACTATAAAACACTGATGAAAGAAATCAAAGAGGACACTAATAGATGGAGAAATATACCATGTTCATGGATTGGAAGAATCAATATAGTGAAAATGAGTATACTACCCAAAGCAATTTACAAATTCAACACAACCCCTATTAAGCTACCAGCCATATTTTTCACAGAACTAGAACAAATAATTTCAAGATTTGTATGGAAATACAAAAAACCTCGAATAGCCAAAGCAATCTTGAGAAAGAAGAATGGAACTGGAGGAATCAACTTGCCTGACTTCAGCCTCTACTACAAAGCCACAGTCATCAAGACAGTATGGTACGGCACAAAGACAGAAATATAGATCAATGGAACAAAATAGAAAGCCCAGAGATAAATACACACACATATGGACACCTTATCTTTGACAAAGGAGGCACGAATATACAATGGAGTAAAGACAATCTCTTTAACAAGTGGTGCTGGGAAAACTGGTCAACCACTTGTAAAAGAATGAAACTAGATCACTTTCTAACACCGCACACAAAAATAAACTCAAAATGGATTAAAGATCTAAATGTAAGACCAGAAACTATAAAACTCCTAGAGGAGAATATAGGCAAAACACTCTCCGACATAAATCATAGCAGGATCCTCTATGATCCACCACCCAGAATTCTGGAAATAAAAGCAAAAATAAACAAATGGGATCTAATTAAAATTAAAAGCTTCTGCACAACAAAGGAAACTATAAGCAAGGTGAAAAGACAGCCTTCTGAATGGGAGAAAATAATAGCAAATGAAGCAACTGACAAACAACTAATCTCAAAAATATACAAGCAACTTATGCAGCTCAATTCCAGAAAAATAAATGACCCAATCAAAAAGTGGGCCAAAGAACTAAACAGACATTTCTCCAAAGAAGACATATGGATGGCTAACAATCACATGAAACGATGCTCAACATCACTCATTATTAGAGAAATGCAAATCAAAACCACAATGAGGTACCACTTCACACCAGTCAGAATGTCTGCAATCCAATAATCTGCAAGCAATAAATGCTGGAGAGGGTGTGGAGAAAAGGGAACCCTCCTACACTGTTGGTGGGAATGCAAACTAGTACAGCCACTATGGAGAACAGTGTGGAGATTCCTTTAAAAATTGCAAATAGAACTATCTTATGACCCAGCAATCCCACTGCTGGGCATACACACCGAGGAAACCAGAATTGAAAGAGACACATGTACCCCAATGTTCATCGCAGCACTGTTTATAATAGCCAGGACATGGAAACAACCTAGATGTCCATCAGCAGATGAATGGATAAGAAAGCTGTGGTACATATACACAATGGAGTATTACTCAGCTGTTAAAAAGAATACATTTGAATCAGTTCTAATCAGATGGATGAAACTGGAGCCGATTATACAGAGTGAAGTAAGCCAGAAAGAAAAACACCAATACAGTATACTAACACATATATATGTAATTTAGAAAGATGGCAATGACGACCCTGTTTGCAAGACAGCAAAAAAGACACAGATGTGTATAATGGACTTTTGGACTCAGAGGGAGAGGGAGAGGGTGGGATGATTTGGGAGAATGGCATTGTAACATGTATACTATCATGTAAGAATCGAATTGCCAGTCTATGTCTGACGCAGGATACAGCGTGCTTGGGGCTGGTGCATGGTGATGACCCAGAGAGACGTTATGGGGAGGGAGGTGGGTGGGGGGTTTATGTTTGGGAACGCATGTACACCCGTGGTTGATTCATGTCAGTGTATGGCAAAACCAATACAGTATTGTAAATTAAAATAAAGGAAAAAAAAGTTATTACAAAAATAAATAAATAAATAAATAAATCACTGACTTAAAATTTAAAAAATAAATAAATAAAACAAAGAGACATATGATATTTTTAAACTGAATGATGACCTAGAACTAAAAGTTCCAAATTCTTCTTTGGGGGGTGGGCATAAAGGTGAAGTGAAAAGGGACATGAAGTAAGGAGAAACTTATTTATTGTTTTTACCAGTTATTAATAAGATTTAATTATACATGTTGAAAATGTTTACTGTTAATATTATCCCAATGTGAGTCAAATAAAACTGAATATGCTATTATCACCTCCTTTTGTACACATATTATTTCAGATCAGGGCATTCAGTGATCTTTAAATACTTACTACTGAGAAGTTTTCCCTGGAAAATAATGACATCAGAAAGGCTGGCAACCTGCAGGACACCATCCTTAAAATTCTCCAAACAACAGAAAAATTGGAAAAGAATGTCAGCCCTAAATGCATGGCTGGCTGAAGGGGAACACCTTTCTAAATCAGAGAGTTATATAACCAGAATCCTACCATAACTGTAAGTCTCCTTCAATGGATCGAGGGTCAGACATCTCTTCTTAACTGGTCCTGTAAGCGATGGGTCATGAACCTTCTTCTCCTGCTTTTAATGCCTGGGGGCACCCCTTTGGACTTCCCCAGTAGCTCAGTGGTAAAGAATTCATCTGCAATGCAGGACATGCAGGAGATGTGGGTTCAATCCCTGGATCTGGAAGATCCCCCGAAGGAGGGCATGACTACCCACTCCAGTATTCTTGCCTGGAGAATCCCATGGACTGAGGAGCCTGGCGGGCTACAGTTTGTGGGGTCACAAGGAGTTGGACATGACTGAAGCAAATGAGCACACAAACCCCCTTTTGGAGGAGGCTGCAGGCAGTAATAGGCCCTTTTCACTTTTTTCTTCTTTATGTACCAGCAAAACCAAAATGGAAGGAGGAGGGCAGGAGGGAACTGGGACATTGGCAGAGGTGCGAGCACAGGGTCAGGGAGGACTTCTCATTCACCTGTCTAATTATTCATGGGATGACACATCCAGGAGCAAGGAGTCAGGAGAGAAGATGAGATGAAGGATGCCTGATTTGAAACATCAAATGGAAACAGGCTTTGAGCCTGGAGGGAAAAGGGGGATGTAAAGTCAAAGGTGGGTGCAGCATTCCTTGAGTAAGGGGTCCAGAGAAAGGAGACAAGGATGTGCCAACGCAGGTAGTGCAGAGACAGTGCGGTGCCTCCCCCTCCTGAGAGGGGCACAGGTGGAACGTCCGGTTTGAGGAGAGGTGATGCTCAAACAGCATGAGTGAGGACCGAGACAGGGATGGAACATACAGCTATCAACTCCGAAAGCCGGGCTGCAATGAGAGGCTATAAAGTTGTGGTAACACCCATCTGTAGGATGAAGGCTTGGGGGAGTGAGAAAGCAGGTGGCTGGCGAGACTCAAAGTGGGACACTGGCAGGACAGCTGCAGCAGATGGACAAGAAGGCAAAGAATTTGAGACAGAAAAGAGGTAAAATAATGTACAAGAAGAGCTGGGTTGTGAGGGAAGATAGTAAAACCATGGGCAGGGAGTCAAAGGACTCAGAAACTCCAGAAAGTCAGAGCACCCCTCACAGATGGAGAAAGGAGAGGGCTGTGGTTATACTCAGAAAGCTGGAAGTGGAAGCCTTCAATCACAAGATGACTATATGGCATGGGTGCAAAGCGAGGTATGTAAAGGTTGTTGAAACACCAGCACGGTAGTGATCCAAGTTGCTGGCAGGAGTGTCCCTGACTGGTGGGAGAATTTTTTTTACCATGGAGCTTATTGTCTAAATGCTACTGAATCTGCTGGGCTGCACACAGTAAGGCCAATCTATTAACACCAGGGGGTGGTAAAGCAGGACGTGACTGAGTGACTTCACTTTCACTTTTCACTTTCATGCATTGGAGAAGGAAATGGCAACCCACTCCAGTATTCTTGCCTGGAGAATCCCAGGGACAGGGGAGCCTGGTGGGCTGCCATCTATGGGGTCACACAGAGTCAGACATGACTGAAACGACTTAGCAGCAGCAGCAGCAGTGGTAAAGCAAAGTGCAATATATATTGCAGGACACCAAGCAAGGAGTCCAGGTAGCTATTGCTTAAAAGACCCAGACTCCTTGAAGGCTTTCACGGGAAGGTTTTTAAGTATAGGGTTAGGGAGGAGAGTTGTGGGATGTGTGGTCATTTTGTGAACATTCTTTTGATCGGTTCATGGTGAGGCAATTAGGAATCAACATTATCAACCTTCTGGTTCCAACCAGTCTAGGGTATATGAGATTGTGGGAAACATATGGTTAACTTCTCTCACCTGGTGGGGGTTTCAGTATCTGCAAAACAGTTCAAAGAATATGTCTCAGAATAATATCTTAGCCTTTGAGGATGAACTAAAGGTCTTTAACTTTTTTTAATGGCTAAGCTATTATTATTTTATTTTACTTGACTGTTTTCCTTTCTTCATTTTCTCACTGCTCTTATTAAATTTACACCTTGGAACTAGGGGCAGGCCTAGGAGGCTAATGTTTTTCTACAGACAAGAGGCTGGCAGAAGATTTGGTTGTTGGGTCTGTTCTAGGTAGGTCCCATAGAGTCCTTCTCAGTTACATAAAGAGCTACACAAAAACAAGATGAAGACCATCAATCTTGTTTTGTTGTTGTTGTTAATAACTTATCCCCATAGCTTTATAAAATACTATCAAGAATAAGATTTAAAAGAAATCCCACATCCTATGTTCAGGTTTTTTGGTGTCATCACAGAGCTTCTAGATCAGTCCCTACCTGAACCCCACCCATACTGTTTCAGGCCTGTGATTTGGGTCCTCTGTTATTTGCAGCTGAAAGCATTCCAACAGACGCAGTTTGTGTAAGAGTTATTTCTTTGTTTCTAATTATTTTTCCCTTCCCTTATACTAACTCAGCTAGATAAATTCTTCTGGCAGAAATTAACAGTAAATTTCTCCTCAAAAAATGCATGCAGATCAGCTGCATTTTAAACTAGTGAAGCAACAGTAGTTTACTTATGAAGATGATATGCTAAGGTAATGTGAAATATCAACATAGGAACATAAACTTAAAAACATTTCCACAAAATTCAGATGTATAGGAGGCCAGAACATGAGTATTAAAACACTAATCATGAAAATGAAACTTTCTCTATTATCCATACCAAATCTACAGGTCACCAAAACATGTGGAAGGTCGGCCTTGCAGGGGAAAATATGCAAACACATGGATATTCACTGTCAGCCTTTGGTAATAGAAGAGAAATTGCCAAAGAATGAATCCAGACAAATCTAGATACACTAGCAAAATCTGCAACAGAGAGCTTACAGAAATCCAGAGGTTCAATATCATTTGTCATTTTCTTCCCTACCTGTATTTCTCACTGTCCTAACCTGTGAAGGCAGCCAGGCTCTTTCCTGGGGGCAGTTTATGTACAGCCCAAAGCAGAGGTTGCCAGCAAGACTCTTCCTTCACTGGCCTTTGTTTTCCTAAGGCCTGAGTTTATGAAAAAGACTATTCTAAGAGCCTCTGTGGTCAACCAGGTAGATATGATAGATGTGAGGGTTGGGAGTAGAAATAAGGGAGCCAGAGGAGGAGGGAGGCCAGAGAGGGACAGCCTCCAGGCACTCTCAGCTGAGCTAAAGTTCTTGTTTCCTGCTTGACATATGGACACAGAGAGCTCCTGAGTTGTCCAGGCCATGCCCAACCTAGTGAGGGTTGGGTGCTGGCAGCTGCCATGATGGAGTTCACCTTAGCAGCCCCTCCCATCACATGAACCTCCCAGGGCAGGTGCCATCTGGGAACAAAGGAAATTCCAAGACTCCCTGAGGTTCAATTCTCTATCAGCCAGAAGCATAAAGACTCTGAGTCAGATTTCAAGGAAAATGAAGACGTAACTGTGTTTTGCTGACCTGAGATAGAGATCTGAACTCAGAATCACTGCTTATCAACACATTCGACACATGCATAAGGTTTTGTGGTGAGTTAGCCTTTTCTTCAGAAAACCAAGTCTGGAACAATGAGAAACACAATGAGAAACATCACTCATATGAACCAAAAAAGCTAAAAATAGAACTACCATATGATCCAGGAATTCCACTCAGGGGCATATATCTGAAAAAAAAAAAAAAAAAAAGAAAGAAAGACACCAATTCAAAAAGATGCAAACACCCCAATGCTCACAGTTGCACTATTTACAATAGCCAAGATGTGGAAGCAAACTAGGTGTCCATCAACTGATGTATGGATAAAGAAGATGTGATGTGTGTGCATGTGTGTGAGTGTGTGCGAACACGCACATGCATGCTTAGTCATGTCTGACTCTTTGTGACCCCACAGACTGTAGCTTGCCAGGCTCCTATATATATAGACACACACACACATTAGAATATTACTTAGTTGTAGAGAATGAAATTTTGCCATTTGCAGCAACATGGATGGACTTAGAGGGCCTTAAACTAAATGAAATAACTCAAACAGAAAGATAAATACTGTATGATATCACCTACATGTGGAATCTGAAAAATACAACTAGTGAATAAAACGAAAAAGAAGCATACTTACAGATATAGAGAACAAACTAGTAGTTACCAGTGGGGAGGGTGGAGCAGCAGTGTAAAGGTAGGGGATTAAAAGGTACAAACTATTAGGTATAAAACACAATACAAGGATATGTTGTACAGCACAGGGAATACAGCTGATACTTTATAATAACTATAAATGGAGTGTAAGCTTTCAAAATTGTGAAATCACTATACTATACACTTGTAACTTATTCAGCAACTATGCTTCAATTTAAAAGATAAAATTTAAAAGAAAGTTTTAAAATTAAAAAAAATTGTTTTAATTTCCTGCTCTAAAGCTAACTAAAAAGTCAATAGGCTGATGAGGGAATAAAGCTGAAGACACTGGTAAGAATTCATTTTTGTTTTCATATAGGTAAGGACAGATAGATACCAAAATAAATGTCAATCAGTGTGCCAGTGTGCATTAAAGGTTAGCCTGCGCCAATCTCTAAGTAAAAAAGATTAGAGTCACTAACTAGCCTCAGAGGTCTTGGAGCAGTAATATTCCAGGAGCAACAAGCAGATCCAGGTCACAGATCTTAGTGTCTAAATACCAATTCCAACAAATGGAACCACAACTCCCTGGCTGATTCTAGGACAGGGGCAAAGAAAATACCAGTTGAGCTCAGAACATTTTGTTGCTCCAGAAATTAAGTACTCAAAAAAAGAACAAAAGTATAACATTTAGGACATTTTAACTGAGCACAGGAGCCAACCTGGAAAAATTCCCAGGGGCCAAGCTGGAACAAGTTGAGCAACAAAATAAATAAGGGGAATATTAGATTGTAACCCAGAGAAGAAAATAAATATCTATGAGTACATGCTGATATAAACAAATGATTGAAAAATAAATAAATGGAGAAGTGGGACAAAACTGCCTTCACAGATTCCAAACAGTAAGTGTAGAAGGACTGAGCAAAAGAAAAAATCCCCATGAAAACACCTAGGTAATCGTTGCTGCAGGCAAGACCCACAGATGATGCTAAAATTAGTGGATATTGGCATCACTTCATAGTACCTACTGTAAAACGTTTATTAATTACTGTAGTGGTTTTATCATAGTCCATAGATTCTTTGATCCACCTCCAGGAGAAGGATCTTACTTCCCCTCCCCTTGAGTGTGAGCTGGACTGAGTGCCTGGTCTCCAACTTACTGAAAGAGAGAAGCAGAGCCTTCACAGAGACCCCACTTCAACCAATGCTTGTGCCTGTGTGCTTACTCACCCAATCATGTCTGACTCTTTGCGATCCTTTGGACTGTAGCCTGCCAGACTCTTCTGTCCATGGGATTTTTGCAGGCAAGAATACTGAAGTGGGTTGCCGTTTTCCCCCTCCAGGGCATCTTCCCAATCCAGGGATTGAACCCGTGTTACCTGCATTGCAGGCAGATTCTTTCTCTGATGAATCCAAGGGAGGGACTAGCACCAGGGAGGTGCTTCGGGCATGTTCCTCCTGATATGGGTGTATGAGTAAACACTCACCTCTGTGATATTCTTCCCAGAATAATCACAAGAAAGCATCAGAAAAATTCACACTAAGGGACAGTCTGACAAATACCTGAGCCATGCTCTTCAAAACCATCAAAGTCATGAAAACAAAGAAACATCGTACCTGTTCCAGGCCCCAGGAGGATTTGTACATCTAATCACAACATGGAATCCTGGATTGAATTCCAGGGTAGAAACAGGACATTAGTGGGGACATGGATGACATCTGAATGCTCTGGACTTCAGTAAACTGCATAATGAAAGTGCAAATGTTAGTCACTCAATCATGTCCAACTCTCTGTGACCCCGTGGACTATAGCCCCCATGCTCCTCTGTCCATGGGATTTCCCAGGCAAGGATACTGGAGTGGGTAGCCATTCCTTTCTCCAGGGGAATTTTCCCTACTCAGGGATTGAACCCAGGTCTCCAGGATTGCAAGCAGATTCTTTACTGTCTGAACCACCAGGAAAGCCCAAACAGTGTATTACCAATGCTAAATTCTTAGTTTTGACAAATGTACCATGGTTACATAAGATTTCGGCATCAGAGAAATGGTGAAGATGAGAGTTCTCTGTACTATTTTTTGACTCTTTGTAAATATAAATTATCTCAAATTTTAAAAATAAATTGTTTTAAAACAGGAAATTGGGCCATCAAATGGAGGATGAGAGACTATTGAGGCAATAACAAGCAAAAAGCCTGATCCATCTGATATATTTTAAAAATGTTAGTCGTCTTCTTTTCCCATCTGAAGTCCTTCCTCTTGCAGAAGAAACAGAATAGGCCTCCTAAGTCAACTCAAAGTGGTAACCATTAGCTTCATTTTACCTTAAGAAGGCCTATAACTATCACCAGAGAGCTGTTTGAATAGGATAAATTTTTAAAGACAGAATTTCAGGCAACAGAGACCAGCCAGGGAGCCCCTCTCATTCACCAAAGTGAAAGGCTAGTACCTCATGTAGCTACTTACAATGTGTCCTCCATCATTTTACTCTGCAATTTCATTTCCATTTAGGATTTTATCCTAAGGAAATAATCAGGTATGTGTGCAAATCTTTAGCTAGGAAGATATCCATTGTTGTGTTGCTTATGATAATTTTAAAAAGTGGAAATAAACATTTGAGAACAAAGAATTATTTAAATAAGCTATGATATATTTTCAAAAGGAATACTATGTAGTCATTTAAGAAGATGTTGGAGTACAATGCAATATTATTCAGTCTTTAAAAGGAAGGAAATTTTGCACATGCTACAACATGGATAAACCTGAGGACATTATGTTAAGTGAAAAAAAATAGTCACAAAAGGACAAATACTATATGATTCCACCTATATGACATCCCTAGAGGAGTCAATTTCATAGAGACAGAAAGCAGGATTCGGGTTGCCAGGGGTTGGGGTGGTGATGGGGGAGGAAACAGGGAAGCGGTGTTTAACAGGGATGGAGTTTCAGTTTGGGAAGACAAAAAACTCGAGATGGATGGTGGTGATGGCTACACAACAATGTGAATGGACTTAAAGTCACAAAGTGAAAGTCACTCTGTCATGTCCAACTCTTCGGACCCCATGGACTATACAGTCCATGGAATTTTCCAGGCCAGAATACTGGAGTGGGTCGCCTTTCCCTTCTCCAGGGATTGAACTCAGGTCTCCTGCATTATGGGTGGATTCTTTACCAGCTGAGCCATAAGGGAAGCCCAAGAATACTGGGGTGGGTAGCCTATCCCTTCTCCAAGGTATCTTTCAGACCCAGGAATCAAACTGGGGTCTTTGCACTGCAGGCAGATTCTTTACCAACTGAGCTATCTATCAGGAAAGTCCTACAGTCACAGAAAGGTATACTTTTAAATGACTTTTGAATTGTGGTGTTGGAGAAGACTCTTGAGAGTCCCTTGGACTGCAAGGAGATCCAACCAGTCCATTCTGAAGGAGATCAGCCCTGGGATTTCTTTGGAAGGAATGATGCTAAAGCTGAAACTCCAGTACTTTGGCCACCTCATGCGAACAGTTGACTCATTGGGAAAGACTCTGATGCTGGGAGGGATTGGGGGCAGGAGGAGAAGGGGACGACCGAGGATGAGATGGCTGGATGGCATCACTGACTCGATGGACGCGAGTCTGAGTGAACTCCGGAGTTGGTGATGGACAGGGAGGCCTGGCGTGCTGCAATTCATGGGGTCGCAAAGAGTCGGACACGACTGAGCGACTGAACTGAGCTGAACTGAAAATGAACAAATAGGACCTAA
The DNA here is from genome assembly GCF_032405125.1 of Capricornis sumatraensis. Taxonomy (NCBI): domain Eukaryota; kingdom Metazoa; phylum Chordata; class Mammalia; order Artiodactyla; family Bovidae; genus Capricornis; species Capricornis sumatraensis. The sequence goes on along the minus strand of NC_091074.1, from coordinate 98,203,920 downwards.
TTAAATTTAAATGCTTTTGCACAGTGAAGGGAACTATAAACAAGGTGAAAAGACAACCCTCAGCAGGGACGGGGGAGCCTGGTGGGCTGCCGTCTATGGGGTCACACAGAGTCGGACACCACTGAAGTGACTTAGCAGCAGCAGCAGCAGCAGCAGCATGGCAGTAAATAATAGAAAATGAAACAACTGACGAAGGGTTAATCTCCAAAATATACAAGCATCTCATTCAGCTCAATACCAGTAAAACAAACAGTGGAATCAAAAAGTGGGCAGAGTATCTAACCAGATATTTCTCCAAAGAATACATGGCTAATAAACACACGAAAAATGCTCAGCATTGCTCATTATTAGAGAAATGCAAATCAAAACTACAATGAGGTGTCACTTCACACCAGTCAGAATGGCCATCATCAAAAAATCTACAAACTATAAATGCTGGAGAGGGTGTGGAGAAAAGGGAATTCTCTTGCACTGTTGGTGGGAATGCAAATTGATACAGCCACTACGGAGAACAGTATGGAGATTCCTTAAAAAAACTAGGACCAAAACTACCATATGACCCAGCAATCCCACTACTGGTCATATACCCTGAGAAAACCATAACTGAAAAAGATACGTGTACCCCCAATGTTCATTGCAGCACTATTTACAGTAGCCAGGACTTGGAAGCAACCTAAATGTCCACTGACAGATGAACGGATAAAAATACATATATAAAATGAAATATTACTCATCCATAAAAAGGAATTCATTTGAGTCAGTTCTAATGAGGTGGATGAACCTAGAGCCTATTATACAGAGTGAAGTAAGTCAGAAAAAGAAAGACAAATATCATATATTAACACATACATATGGAATCTAGAAGGATGGTACTGATGAACCTATCTGCAGGACAGCAATGGAGATGCAGACACAGAGAAAAGACTTGTGGACACAGTGCAGGAAGGAGAGAGTGGGATGAATTGAGCGGCTAGCATTGAAACATATACATTACCATATGTAAAATTAGACAGCCAGTGGAAATTTGCTGTATGGTGCAGGGAGCTCAAATCTGGTGCTCTGTGACAACTTGGAGGGTTGGGAGGTGGACAAGAAGTTAAGAGGGAGGGAACATATGTATAGCTAAGGCTGATGCATGTTGATATATGGCAGAAACCAACACAATATTGTAAAGCAATTATCCTCCAATTAAAAATTAATTTTAAAAAATAAATTAGTTTTAAAAAGAAACTATAACATGAGTAAAATATTGAATTTTATGTATATTTCATGACAATTTTTAAAAAGTACTGAAGAATATAGAATCACATGGAAACATGTAGCCAAATATTATTCAATGGAGAAACAATTTGCAAGAGTACTCAGTATACACCATTTTCACACAAAAAAATACACACATACATGCACACATAGGCACACACACAGAGCACTGAGAAAGTGTCTGGAAAGAAAATGCCACAGTGTCCACAGTTCTGGATAGTGGGAACAAAAGTGACTGTGATTTATTCATCTCTTTTACCTTTTCTGAGGCTGAACCATGAGCACTACAGAAACAGTCATGTCCCTGAGAGTAACTTGGGAGGTTCCATAAGCTATTTTGAACCTCAGAATAGACTTTCATGGGAGTGGTTCTTGAGAATGGGGAATGAAGCAGAGAGAACCCCTGAAGAAGCGCTGTCTCTGGGGAACCCCAGCAGGACTCGGGGAATGGACCAGCTGTCCTACCCCACACTTAGATTTGTTACACCCTAGGGCCCATCATGTGGAGCTCGGATGTGAGCATTTGGTGAGATTTACTCATTTTTATTAGAAGTACATGTCAAACATTCGTTTTTGCCAGTTTGTGACTATACCATTATTTGCTCCTGTTGAGGGACATCAAGCTGGTTTCTGACTCTTGACATTTAAAAATTGCTGTGGGACTTCCCTGGCAGTCCAGTGGTTAAGATTTCACCTTCCAATGCTTGGGAGTGCGGGTTTGATCCCTGGTCAGGCAGCTAAGATCCCACATGCCTCATGGTCAGAAAAACCAAAATATAAAATAGAAGCAACCGAAACAAATTCAATAAAGACTTTCAAAAGCTGGTCCACATCAAAAAACCTTTAATAAATAAATAAAAATTGCTGCTATGAATATCCTGGTACCTGTCTCCTGCTTAATCACAAGACACATCCCTAAGATACTAGCTGTGTTGTAGGGCTTGTAGATGCTACAGTTTGTTTATAATAAAAATTCCCTGAATTATCACAGATTGAGAAGAAGGCCAGGTACATTCCAAGGTCTTAAACTCTCCTGCTGTCTGAATTTTCCCTCTTACCTCTTTTCCACATGCTCTCAGGAGTGGATAGATGTTACGGGTTCAGTGACTCATAATGACCCCATTAGGCTCAGAGACTTGGGGTTTTTTAATCAAAGCTAAAAACTGTATTGCTTTTCTAATAAAATGGGCATCTGAGACATTGGTCAGCAGAGTTGAGTGAAGGGGGAGGTGTTACGGAGTGAGTGGTTTCTTTCCACCCTGAAATCATGCCAGGTAGGCGGCCACCAACCCCATACTGGGGACCTGGCCATAAGGGGAAGGTCAGCCAAGAGGGAGGGTGGGGATGTTGCCATAAGGTAGGTGTGTGTGTGTGTGTCTGCTTGTGTTTACAGTAGGGGACAGCCAAGGTACCATCTGCCGCATGTCTTCCAGATCAAAATTCTTCTTTCTATTTGACTGAATAAATTTTTCTATCTACCACTCTGACATTTTCCAGTTCCCCTTTGTGATGGGAGTTCTCCTTTGCAATGGGAGAGGGTTGTTGGTTGATTTCTCACTTTTTTTTTTTAATGCACGTAAGTCTCAATTCACTCCAAGTAATTATCAGGAAGGTTTTAATGCTTTAAATGAGGTAATCGCTTCAGAGCCAGCCTGATCTCCGCCTCTGTATTATCATCCCTGAGGTGGAGAGTCTGGGCAGGGAGGCGTCACCTCTTCCAGAAAAGTTCTGAGGCACAAACTCCCAAAAGCATTCGAAGGGAAAAGAGAATTAAACAAAAAATATGAGCATCCCTATAAATAAAGCTTGTCAGAGAAGCACCCTTGAGTTTACAGAAAGGAAAACAGCTTTAAAAAAAAAAGAAGAAAAGATGCCTTCCTGTTAATATTCTGTGGGTGAGCACAGAGAGTAGGGAAAAGTTCTGGAACTGGTCAGCGACCCCTGAGTTTTTGCACAGCCGGGTGACTCCATTTCTGGGCTCGCGGCTCCTTCAGCAAGCAAGACAGAGCATCACTTCCCTGAGAGGGTCCCCCCACCCACCGCCCACCGTCCCCACCCCCAGCGCCCCTCCCACCCCCAGCGCCACTCGCATAGTCCAGCATCTGGAATCTGACCTTGGAGTCTCAGCACGGTTTATTTTAAGACCAAGCCACTCAACAATGCCCACACACTCCTTACTGATAGACAAAGTTCAAAGGTGGCGTAGACGGTTCCCAGAATAGAAGGGTCTCTGCTGCTTCCGGCAGCACTCCCTGTGTGACCGACAAGGGCGGTCTCAGCCTGGCTGTGGGTGCCCGGCTGCCTTCACCTGCCCGCGGCTCCCTGCTGCATCGATCGGTGTTTTTCATCCTTTGCCCAGGCAACCAGGGTCTCCAAAACCTGCACAGACATTAGAAGAACTGGAGTCTTAGGACAGCCTGTTTGTAGCTGCTGCTGCTGCTGCTAAGTCGCTTCAGTCGTGATCGACTCTGTGCGACCCAAAGACATAAAAATTCTTATGATTTTTAAAAATGCATATAGAAATTCCCCAAGAGCAATCAAGTTCGAATATTCATATTCCAAAAACCCCTGGCCAACATTCCAGCAGTGTCAAGCTTACAAGTGTGCACAGGCTCTAATGATTACTGTTGAAAGGTTCATTTTGTCCCCTCCCAGCCAAAAGTTACTAAACCCTATAACGCTCCAAAACTTAAAACACCAGCCTAAAAAGCTGTTACTTCTTTTAGGACTTATCTAATCTGTTTTCATAATATTTCAAAGAGAAGATCCAGGCTTGATTTCACAGACATGTAGACTTGAGGGGAAAATGACTTGTCCAAATTAGTACCTGCTCCTTAAGCCGGTTTGCTGTGTAAAGCTATTTCTTTGGCTGGCTTGCCCATTCTGAAGACGATCGGCACCTTGTCATCCATCATCCACTGTGTATCATCAGCACCCTGTGGCACCGTTTCCATGCTCCGCCCACCACCCTGGAGGCCCTGCAGTCTCACTTCCTGCACCACTGACCCACACCACTTTCCCTACAGAGTGAAGTTTATCCCCACCCTCAACCCAGGTCAGAGGTCTGTTTGAAACTTTCAAGACAGCCCGGTCAAAGGCACTTGTTCGTACAAGCATTCTGCATGCCTGTGCTACAATTGCCAGCGACATCTTTCCAGCCAGTCACAGCAACTTCTGCTTCTCCTTCCTTGTCAGTTAGTTACCTTTAGTCAGGTGCTTCCAGAGGCTCCTGCTCCTGATAAAGTCCTCAAGCACCCAGGCCAGTATGCTCCTGACCCTTCCCCCAGAGCTGGGCTGGCTCCCCATTATAGTCACCACCCTGCACAATTGTAATCACCTGGGACTTGTTTGGAGCTTGTTTATCCTATTGCATTAATTGTGTCTTTCACAATAACAGATTTATGAAATTTTCTTATATAAACACATCACAGACAGAGACTAACAAGACAAAAACTTTTAAAATTTCTTACTGAAATGCACTCACTGTCATTATCAGTTTAAAAGGATCAAAATTTCTTAAATGTAAAGCTTGCAAAAATGTATGCTCCTCTATTATTTGCCAGCAAGAATGTATACATCAGTGAGATAAGTCCAATTTAAGACTTAGAGAATTCAGTGTTGGAGCTCTTTGATCACTTTTATTTTTATTCCCATTGTTTTTAAGAATAAAAAGAAAAATGGAGGGTGGTTAAAAAAAAAAAAAGAGAGCCAAAGCAAAAAGGAAATCATGGTTCCCTAAATGTCAAAATCCTGAATTTGAATTCTTCAGAGAGCCATCAATCACAGAGAAGTGTTTTTTCATGAGGTAAACACCACAGGGAAAAGGAATGAGTCATACTGGTTAAGGGTGGCAAACGTGACATGAAATAGCTGTAGATATTGAAAAATTAATTCCTCCTAAATGAAGGGTTATCTTCTTAGCTAGTCCTCAGCTGATCAGGAAAATCAAAGCAGAAACCAGCAAAATTCTGTGGGTTTTCCATTGTTAGACTTGCCTACTGTTCTCAGTGGTGTTCTCTGGGCTTTTGGTAAATGCAGAGTGGCTTTTGACTTGCTTTTATGTTACAAATAGAAATGTATATTTAGGAGACGGTGCAAAGGAAAACCCCAGTGTGACGATTTCTCTCACAGACACTCTTGGGTAGTCACTGCCACATTCTGTCACCCATGCATGTATGTGTGTGTTTGTGCATGAGTGTGTCCCTGAGCAGATGCATATGTGTCTAACTCAGCTTAACAGTGGTTGCCCCTGGCTCTTGTCTATGTAGTTTCACAAAGTGCATTGCTTCCACAGTGTCACTAGTGTGATTTTTTTTTTTGGCCACACTGCATGGCTTGTAGAACCTTAGTTCCCGGACCAGGGACTGAACCCAGACCACAGCAGTGAAAGCATTGAATCCTAACTACTGAACCACCAGGGAATTCTCTGTCTGATGTTTAATTCTAACTATCAACTTGGCTAGGCCATGGCATATAGATGTTTGGCCCAATGTCTGCTGTGAAGGTAGTTTTAGATGTAATTAACATTTAGATCAGTAGACTTTGAGAAAAGTGGATAAGTCTCCATAAGGTGGGTAGGCCTCATCCAATCAGTTAAAAACCTTAAGAGAAAAAAATCTTTGAAATCCCCAAGAAAAAGGGGATTCTGACTCTACATGGACTTTGGACTCAAGTTGAAATATCAGCTCTTCTCTGGGTTTCCAGCCTGCTAACTTGCACTGTGGAGTGGGACTTGAAAGCCTCCACAAATCACATTAGTCAATTCTTTAAAATAAGTCCCTTATCTACTTGTCTATCTCTCTTGGTTCTGTTTCTCAGGAGAACCCAGACTAAAACTCCAGATAATGAGCTCATGGCACCTTTCTTGTGGGTGGAATCCAAGCAGTGCCACCACCAGTGATGTTCTTGTGAACATCATGGTGGATCTTCTCAACCCCAGACCCATTCAGTGAGACACAGTCCTTGCTCTCCAGGCGCCCCCAGTCAGAAAGTGAAGTCGCTCAATGGTGTCCGACTCTTTGCGACCCCATGGACTGTAGCCTACTAGGCTCCTCTGTCCATGGGATTTTCCAGGCAATAGTCCTGGAGTGGATTGCCATTTCCTTCTCCAGGGGATCTTCCCAACCCAGGGATCAAACCCGGGTCTCTCGCATTATAGACAGACGCTTTACCGTCTGAGCCACCAGTCAGAAAAGGAACTGTCAAACAGAGATACTGAGAAGCTGAGAGGAGGCAGACAAAACCCACTGTTCAATGAGGTGGTCAGAGAATGTTTCTGGTGGGAGGAAAAAAGCTTGGAAAGAGATCTCCAGAGAGATGAAATGCCTTCTGGTTCTTTTGGAAAAATGAGTGTCAGAATAATGGTGGAAAGGGCCGCTAGCCTTGGTGTTTGGGAACATGGGCTGAATTCTGCCTCAGCTGATCTGCACTGGTGTGAACTTATTATTCCTGCATTGCTTGGTTCCTTGCATCAGAAGCCCCTGCAGGACTTTAAAATGCAGTGTTCTGGGCCCTACCCTGAGTTTCTCAGTGAGTCTGAAAGGCATAATAATTGCATTTCTCAGGTGATGTTGATGCTAATGGCCCTTGGGCTACACTTTGAGAATTCATCTTACTGAGATAAGAAGTAAGGATCCCTCACTTCTAGATTGAGGGTTGGGTTAACCATTGCATATGCTGATCCATAGGATCATTTAACCATCAACTTTGCCCAGATCAACAGAAAATCACTCAAGGAAAGATGAAGTACTTTTTAAAAACTTTTTATTTTATATTGAGGTATAGCCAATTAGGTGGCTCAGTTGGTAAATATTCTGCTTGCATTGCAGGGGATGCAGGCTCAGTTGCTGTCAAAAAGAGAAGGAAATGGCAACCCACTCTAGTATTCTTGCCTGGAAAATCCCATGGACAGAAGAGCTGGGCAGGCTCCTCTCCATGGGGTCACAAGAGTCAGACACAATTTAGTGACTAAACCACTATTGCAAATTGACAGTGTTGTGATAGTTTCAGTAAAGGGACTCAGCCACACATACACATGTATCCATTTTCCCTCAGTGAGGTGCTTTAGTGCCAGCCTTTCACTGGAGGAGCAGGAGATCACACACGTGAGCCCCTCCTCCCCCAACTTCTTAACCTCACCCACCCAGCTTCCTGGGTTACTCAGGAAAGGAATCTGGGTTGGAATGTGGACTCAAACTCAATTTCTGCCCATCTCTCAGGACGATTTTCAATTTTTTCAATCCAACAGTCCCTGGAAAATTCTGTTCCTATAAGTGTGGCCAGCAGGATGCTGAGGAATGAAGGATGAATGGTTCTCATCTCAGTCATGACCACCTTTCTGTTACCTTGTAACTGGATCTGGCTTTTTCTGGAAGCTGGTGCAGTGGGGAGATGGCATGTTGAGAGACCTGCTCTGCTCAGTCTGTCTCACTGTCAACATAAGGGTCCCTCTGCCTTGATCGGCCCTCTGTTAAGACCTCATGTTCTCCCAGACCAGAGTGGTGGTGGGCTATCCATCAACCAGCTTGCCTTCCCTCCAGCTTGTGAGTGAAATCCCGCAATTAAACACCATTTCCCTGTCCCACAGAAGAATGCAAGATGCCCTTGCTTCTCAGAGCAGAGCCTCGTCCACTGACTACTTGGGGACAATTATTTAAAATTAAAATGGGTACATGTATATAATGGATTGGGCTTCCCCAGTGGCTCAGCGGTAAAGAATCTGCCTGCGATGCAGGAGATGCAGGAGATGAGGGTTCAATCACTGGGTCGGAAGATTCCCCTGGAGGAGGGCAGGGCGATCCACTCCAGTATTCTTGCTTGGAAAATCCCTTGGACAGAGGAGCCTGGAGGGTTATGGTCCATAAAGTTGCAAAGAGTCAGACATGATTGAAACAACTACGCACTCACAAACATATTATTACTGGATTATTACTAAGCCATTTAAAAGAATGAAGTAATGCCGTTTGCAGCAACATGGATGGGCCTAGAGAGTGTCATACTGAGTGAAATAGTTAAGCACAGGAGAAATATTGTGTGACATCCCTCATATGCAAAAAGTAAAAACAGATGATATAAATGAACTTATTTGGGAGAATGGCATTGAAACATGTATAATATCATATAAGAAACGAATCGCCAGTCTAGGTTCGATGCAGGATACAGGATGCTTGGGACTGGTGCACTGGGATGACCCAAAGAGATGGTATAGGGAGGGAGGTGGGAGGGGGGTTCAGGATTGGGAACATGTGTACACCCGTGGCGGATTCATATTGATGTATGGCAAAACCAATACAGTATTATAAAGTAAAATTTAAAAAAAAAACCTAAATGCAAAGTAGGCAGAAGAAACGAAAAAAAAAAAAAAAAACCAGAATTAGATTCACAGACTTAGAGAACAAACTTAACGATTGCCAGAGGGAAGGACACAGGGAAGGGATAGTTAGGAGTTTGGGACTGTACACACTACTCTATTTAAAATGGGTAACCAGCAAGGGCCTACTGTACAGAATAGGGAACTTTGTTTAATGTTAAGTGGCAGCCTGGAGGGGAGGGGAGTTTGGGGGAGAATGGATATATGTTTATGTATGGCTGAGTCCCTTTGCTGTCCACCTGAAACACACAACATTGTTAATTGGCTATACTCCAATATAAAATAAAACATTTTAAAAATAAAAAAAAATAAAATGAACCTGAAAATCTGCTTCCTGAGGCCATCAAATCCAAATTTAGGGGCCAGAGCCCCATCACCTGCATTTAAGAGAAACTCTGGTCCCTTAGGCAAGAGATTGCCTTGTCTTTAGGGACCGGACAGGCTTCAGAGCAAGGAGGCGTCCTCTCTGCCTTGCCCACTGCTCTGTACTAGGCTGTCTTTACCCTTGAGCCAACACATTCACTGTTACTCCAAGAGTGGGTTTCTTAGACCATCGCAGAGAAGGTGGGAAATGGGGAGGCAGAAAAGCTTCCAGGCAATCTCAACCAGAGACCAAGTAGAGGGAAGAAGAGCCAGCCCCCCAGGCAATTTGGACAGTGGCGTGTTCACCCATGTGATGCTATCACAGGGGTCAGAAGTGATCCTCTTCCATAGAGCGCGTGGTCCTGCAGGGCACTGATAATCTTCTCCACTGTGATGTGCCTGCCTCATCCTCCAGACTGAATCTGAAAACTCCCGGAGGGAACAGGGTTCTCTACAGACTTCTCACCTCTGTGTATGCACGAGCCCTCCGCAAACACTGACAGACCCCTTGGTAGTAGTGGTGGTTTAGTCCTAGGTCACGCCTGACTCCTGCGACCCCATGGACTGGGGCTCACCAGGTTCCTCTGTCCATGGGATTCTCCAGGCAAGAATACTGGAGTGGGTTGCCATTTCCTTCTCCAGAGGATCTTCCTGACCCAGGAATCTAACCCGGGTCTCCTGCATTGCAGGCAGATTCTTTACAGACTGAGCTACAAGGGAGACTCTGGGGCGGCCTGCTAAACAAGAATTGCCACCCTGTATGCGAGAACATTTAACTGCCCCTGGGGATTCCAGGGTGGGCTGGATCCCAGGACTCTGAGGTGGTTTGGTAGCAAGACCAGGAGGCTCTGTAGCACATTTTGATTCAGAATCTCTTTGGGCCTGTCCAGTGGCTCTCCTGGGAGGCAGCCTAAACCCATCGGGTCCCACACAGTATCTCCCTCCACAGGTGCCTGGCACATCCCAGCCCAGTCCTCAGTGGAAAGCTCACTAAAGTGACTTCAAGGCTGCCCAAAGTTCTGCAGCCAAGGAAACGCCAAGCCTGGGACTCCCAAAACTGGTCACAGAGGTGGGAGAGGAGGTATTGGGGCTGCTTTAGGATTGGCATCAAGCAGGTCAGCTCCAGCTCTCCCCTAATAGACTCTTCCAAGGGACCCCCACAAATTTACAGCACTGTTCCCCCGGGTCAGCATGCAGCCAGCAGGCAGGAGGCTTTCCTGCAGAGCACAGAGCTGCCCCATCAGTGAGGTGGGTTTCTGGACCACCCCCATGATGGCCCTGGCAGCACCATCACAGGATCACTTGTATATTTGGAGATGTTCTAGAATCAGGATGCCGCTTTGAAACTCCAGAATCTCTGTGTCAGCGGTTCTCAGCTGAATGTGATTTTGCCCCCTCCCACCCCCAGGAAACATTTGGCTCAACTGGGAGGAAGACGTGCTATTGGCATCTAATGGGTAGAGGCCCGACTTTCTGCAGTGCACAGGACAGTCTCCACAGGAGAGAATTTTCTGGCCCAAAATGCCAAAGGTGGTTATGTGGCAGCCTGCATAGGAGGGGAGTTTGGAAGAGAATGGATACATGTTTATGTATGGCTGAGTCTCTATGCTGTCCACCTGAAACTATCACAGCATTGTTAACTGGCTATACCCCAACATATAATAAAAAAGGTTTTAAGAATTAATACAGAAAGCAAGAAATCCTGCTCTATATGCTTTTTTAAAACCTTCATTTGTTTTTAGTGATTCAGTTCAATAGATCTACTTATAGCCTTATGTCTCCAAGGGTTGTGTGTGTCCCCACCTCCACCCACCTCCTCACCCCACCCTACCTTGGCTGATGGATGGAGTCCTAGACCTGTGCTGATCCCACCTGGCTCCAGGTGGTTTGTGTTTGTGTCCTAGTTTGGGTCTTTCTCAAAGCGAGACAAATTTTCATTACATTAGTTCATTTGGAGACAGCTGCAGGAAGCACTTACTCAGGGAGAAGGGAGGAGGATTGATGAAGTGTGTGCCATGGTTCTGTGGGCACCTGGGGCTCAGTCCTGCTGGGAACACTCCAGAGATGTGCAATTGCCCCATGGAGCAAGAAAGATGGAGATCCTCAGTCCAGGCTCCTCTTTGGTGAGGGGTGACCTTGGGCATTGGTTCCCCAGCTTTTCCTGACATTGGAGTCTGGGCCTGCTTGGAGGTGGTCTGCAAGAGGGGCAGGCAGCCTCTGGAGTGGGCAAGGGCCAAGGACAAGGCTCTCACTTTTGCTAATCCCACTGACCTCCCCCAGCAAACATGAACATCACACTGTAACCATCTCCATTTCCCCATAAACTCCTGAACAGCAGTGATCATGTCTTCCAGCTTTGTGTTCCCAGACCTGGAGGCCTGGTACCCTCAAGAGATAACTGATACAAGAAGGAAAGAACTGAATACCGGCAACACCCAAGTGGCTGATGAAGGGATCAAACACCCACGTGGCTGACGAAGGGATCGGTTACTTCATTTCCACTGACCCTGTCTGGTTTGTTAACATAGTAAGAAATACACTGTGAAAGCCAACTTTCCAATCCACCTTGTTAAAACTGTAGTATTTGAAAATTCACTCTGTGCTCAGTATTGATCCACAGACAGAAAGAGAAAATAGGTATAACTTGATCCTGCCAAAGGAGATCAACATCTAACTGAGAAGACTCTGGATAGCAGCAGCTCTGGTGAATGTGTTCTGTAGGTGCATCTGCCTGAACTTGGCCAGAGGTAAGCTACACATAACTAACTAGGGGAGAAAATCAAAGTCATAGGGATTTATAAGATTTTGAACCATCATCCCACCATCTCCGCGTATTTCCTCCAACATTTTGTTGTGAAATGTTTCAAATAAACTGAAAAACCAAAAGAATATTGCAGTAGAAGCCAATATGCATGCCATCTAGATCCTACCATGCCCATTTGACCCTACTGCTTTATCACATATCCATCCATCTCGCCACCTGTCTAACCTCCAGCCACCCTCTCATCCCTACGTTCTACCTTTCAGCTCTATGACCAAGTCAACAGGTTGTAGCTTCATGTTGCATTTATTCAGGGAAGACAGAGTCTAGACATAACAAGCAACACAAATATGCAAAAAGAGTTCAGATTGAAGAAAGCAAACCATTTATGAGAAGGCTTCCCTGTAGCCAGATGGTAAGAAATTTAAAGTTATAGATTGTTTACAACTGTGGCCAAGCCACAATTCTCATTTCAACATCCTGGGAGTTGGTAACACCAGTAAGTACATTGTAGGTAATTTAGTCATAGCAGAATGTTGTTTTAGGACTTAAGAGAAAGAGCTAGACCTATGAGGGTTGATGGGTCTCTTTGTGCAATGGTCTCCTCAGCAGAGCCTGCCATCTGTGGTTCTGACCATTACAAGATGGGTGCCCAAGAAAATCATGCTGAAAATGATGAATGTGGGCTTTAGTTGCTGGAAATTTTTGCTTAATATTTTGGAAATTCAACTTTCTATTTCCACAGGTATTATTCAGCATATATCATGGAACTCAATAAGATGAATAAGATTAGGTCACAGTTACGGGCATTTCTGAGCCCTTAGTCACTTAAGGAAGCTTATGGATTGTTAGCAATTGTTGACATAATCAAAGGTTTGAGAATGGAAAGAAATGACTGAGACACAACACAATAAATATTAAAAAGAAAAAGAAATAGGAAAGGACAAATAGGCCACAAGACTATTTGAAAATAGTCTTTTGAAAATAAAACTATTTTGAAAGTAATAAATGTAGACAGAGAAATAAATAAAAATTGAGAGAAACTGATTTAAAACCAGAAAAACGAAAGCAACAAGCTATCAAAAATATGAAAGAGCAGAACACAGAAATAACATGTTAACTATAAGCACTGCATGCATAGCAAGGACCAGGCACAAGGTTGAACATGTTTTGTTATCATTATTACAGCAGCTAGGAGTTTAACAGAGTAACCTGTGTTTGTTTTGGTTGCAATGACACGAAAGAGAGACTGAAGGATGACTAATGATGATAATTGCTGCAGGAAGAGGTGAGAATTCAGAATCGTAACCTAAAGAGTTCTCTCTTCTATCTTGAGCATGTGAGCATCTCCTTGACTTCCACCACTACTGGTATCAGAGGAAGCCAAGTCCAAGTCTGCACTTGCCCCATTGCTTTACATGTGGTCATCACAAACTTGTTCTTATCAGCCTCCCAGGAGACAAATATATTGCACCGCTCAAGAAATATGCATTAGTTAATGCTTCCAGGTGCACTAAAACCCATCATGGGTATATTCCACTCCCCAAAGAGTGAAGAGACATTAACTAAGGTCATATTTCCATCCCCTGCACCTGGCCTCCTTGGAAAGAGCCTTCTCCAGGGACTATCTCCCTCTCATCCCACTAGATGGTTGTCAAATATTGTAACAACTACAGAATAGGACAGAGTAAATGTAACCCAGGTGCAAGCTGTTAGAGTGAATTTCCAGACTTCAGTGAAGATTATCCTTAAACCAAAAATTTTCTGTTTTACCAGTGAGTTTCAAAAACTTGTGCAAATTTACAAAAACGACTTACTATGATAATAGTCATTACCTGGCACTTCATGTAACTAGCTTATATAAACACTTAAATAGGACAAGCCTCATTCACTATACAAGAATATCGATCACAGTAAGTACATTATAATACTTAAAACTGAAGGAACTTTTTGACCAACCCAATAGCAGGGACGATTAAATAATTTAGGGATAGCAGTGAAGATGCCTCTTCAGTTGAATAGAAAAGTAGATGTGACACAGAGTTACCAAAAATAAAAATGGGACTCTCAAAACAATATAGTTCCCTCTTGCAATATGAAGAGGGCCAGACCCATAATAGATTCAAAGGTGTTTGAGGTTCTCTTCTTCTGTAAAAGACACTAACCAGTGGACATTTCACCATTTCAATCTCTTCTTGAACATGTACCCTGGAGAACTCTGGAATGCAGTGAGGGCTGAATCAAGGAAGAGGCTCTGGCTGGAAGAAGCCAGATGGTGGACAGGATTCCTCTCCAGCTCCCTTTCCCCTCTGCACTGGACACACACAGTGGGCAGCTAGGCTTCCATGGGCCCCAGGGAGGGCCTGGCACCCAGCAGACTGTTCCTCTGAGAACGGGGCTATGACAGGTGCCAGAAACATCCTACGTGCATGCTAGGTCACTTTACTCATGTCCAACTCTTTGAGACACCATGGACCATAGCCTGCCAGGCTCCTCTGTCCATAGGATTGTCCTGGCAAGAATACTGGAGTGGGTTGCCATGCCCTCCTCCAGAGGATCTTCCCGACTCAGAAATGGAACCACGTCTCTTATGTCTCCTACATTGGCAGGCGGGTTCTTTACCACTGGCGCCACCTGGGAAGCCCAGAAACACCTTGTGTGTGTTAGTCGCTCAGTCATGTCCAACTTTGGCCATTCCCATGGACTGTAGCCCGTCAGGCTCCTCTGTCCATGGAGTTCTCCAGGCGAGAATACTAGAGTGGGTATCCATGCCCTTCTCTAGGGTATCTTCCCATCCCAGGGATCGAACCTGGGTCTCCTGCATTGTAGGAAGATTCTTTACCATTTGAGCTACAAGGGAAGCCCTGTACATCCTGAAGGGCTCTGTAACACTGTGACACCCTGTTGCGGGGGTGGCTCTTAATCAGAATACTTCCCTATGTGAATTCCTCCAAAAGCTCCTGCCACACACAGGATAAAAATGCAAATTCCTCACCTGGTTGGTAATGATTGGCCCCTCAGAGGCAGCCTAATCATGTCTTAATCACTGGAACCTATGAATATGTTACCTGCATGTGGTTGCATGTGGAATTAAGGACCACATCTCTCAGTGGAAAAACAGATATCTTGCAAAGTGACACGGGATGTTATTTTCTTTTGAATCCATCAGATGGGCCCCCTGTGAGTTCAGACTCAGGCCCTCCAGGGCATCTGGGCCCACTCTCCCTTGGAGTACTGAGTGGAACAGGCAGTCTGCATCAGGTGACCCCCTTGTTCTCAGAAGTTAAACATCTCCTGAAGGCCCCCTGACATATCACAGTCTCCCCTTGCATTCTATTTCCAGGTCTCTGTTCTTGCACTGCGAACCCAGATCTATACAGCCCGTCACTAGAAACTGTGTCTTCGGGAAGAGACAAGCATCCTTTGTAGTCCACCTTCTGCAAAGGAATTAGGAAGAAAAGACTACTCAGAAATTCTCCTGATGCAGGACATGTTTGCATTTTTCAGAGACAGAGAAAGCTGCCTCGAGGAAGGAGAATAACCACATGAACAAACACACAGGTTAAGTCGAACATTAGCTTTTTATTTAACAAGCCCAAGCATTGAAAATGTCCTTGCTTTGAAGATCATCCTTGAAAAGTATCCAGAATGGGAAATCCTGACCTCCTGATGTAATTTATGTTCATGTTCTTCATTTCTGCTGATGGCCTTGTTCTTATCCATCATTTCAAAGTGCCTGAAAACTTAAAAAGTAAAGAAAAGTAGCTGTATTCATAGTGTCAGGAAACAGTCTTAAGCATTTCATAGTTATCATTTTTAACATTGTCAGAGCATTTCTCCCAACTATCGTTTAACCATTCCTCCTGCACTACAGTCACAGCCAGAGAGGCTTCAAGATGGCAAGTGTAGGAAGATCCTGATCTCACCTCCTACCATGGCCACAAAAAACCTACAAATACATAGGAAATAAGTCCCTCAGAAAGAGACCTAAAACCCAGAGCCTCCACAGCAAAGGGTAAAAGGACAGCATCTAAATGGGTAAAAGAGGCAGAGATACAGGCTTGCCAAGGAAAAACCCAGATCCCAGCAACAGTGATCCACAATCAGGAGAGATCACAAAGGTATGGGTCTTTTCCCCGAAGACTGAGGGATCTGAGCTTCACATCTGATACTCCAACCTCTTGATCCTGTACAGGAGAGATGGGCCCCTAAAACACCTGGCTTTGAAAACCAACAAGGAACATGCCCAGGAAAACTACAGAATTACAGGGAATGGAGAACCCACTCTTAAAAGGATCATGTGCAAAACTCACTCAATCTCAAAAATAGCTTAAAACACCAGATTTAAAAGCATATGGACCATAGGTGAAGAAGACCCACTTACTATAATCTTGAAGCATCTGCTGGAAAGGAAGGAATAAGTTGCAAGACTTCATAGGGGCTGAGTCACTCCTCCAAGACTGTGAGAGATAGATAATATACCTAATGTTGCAGTTGCTGTTGTTCAGTTGTCCAGTCAGGTGTGACTCTTTGCCATCCCATGGACTGCAGCATGCCAGGCCTCCTTGTCCCTCACCATCTCCTGGAGTTTGTCTAAGTTCATGTCCATTGCATCAGTGATGCCATCCAGCATTCTCATTCTCTGACGCCCTCTTCTCCTTCTGCCATTGGTTTTTCCCATGTAGCTAATACACAGAAATAAACAGAGAAGAGAGAAATAAAATAAAATAAGAAGACAGAAGAATATGTTCCAATCGAAAAAGCAAGACAAAGCCTCAGGAAAAGAACTAACTCAAACAGAGATAAGCAAGCTATCCGGTAAGGAATTCAAAATAATGGTCATAAGAATGCTCACAGAACTTGGGAAAAGAATGGATGAACTTCAACAAAAAGAAAGAAAATACAAGGAATTACCAAATAGAAGTTATAACCAAACTGAACAACACACTAAAGGGTTGCAACAGCAGACTGGATATGGTAGAAAAATGAATCAGTGAGACGGAAGACTAAACAATGGAATTCACCCAGTCAGAGCAGCAAAATGAAAAAAGAATTTTGAAAAGTGAAAATATCTTAAAGGACCTTTGGGACAACATCAGGTAGATGTTGTATTGTAAGTTTCCAGACGGAGAAAGAATACAATCCAGTATTCTTGCCTGGAGAATCCCATGGACAGAGGAGCCTGGCAGGCTGCAGTCCATAAGGTCACACAGAGTCGGACATGCCTGAAGCAACTTAGCATAAGGTCCCAGAAGAAAAGAAAGGGAAAGGGCCAAAAAAATTATTTAGAGAAATAGTGGCTGAAATTTTCCCTAATTTGGTAAAGAAAATAGGCATCCAAGTCTAGAAAGCTCAGAAAATACGAATAAGATGAGCATTGTAATTAAAAAGATAGACGTTAAAGAAAGACTTTTAAAAGTAGCAGGAGAAAAACAATTTGTTAAATATAAGGAAAATGCCCCAAATCAGTAGATTTTTCAGCAGAAATTTTTACAAACCAAAAGGGAACAGTATGCCATATTCAGTGCTGAAAAGAAGAAAAACTTCAAACTAAGAATTCTCTATTGAGCAAGGTTTTCATTCAGAATTGAAGAGATCAAGAGTTTCCCAGATAAGCAAAGTTAAAAAAAAAAAAAAAAGTTTATTACCATTAAACTAACTCTGCAAGAAATATTAAAGGGATTTCTTTAAGCTGAAAGAAATGGCACTAATTAATAATAAGAAAACATATTAAAGTAAAAATCTCAGTGGAAATGACAATATATAATATATATCATAATACAGTAAGTCCTCTAAATGCAAACCATCAAGTTGCAAACTTTCAAAGATGCAAACGTGCATGCCATCAAAGTCAGGTGTGAGTGAAACTGCAATTTGCCCTCCATTTCCTATTGCTGACAATCCTTCAGCTCTACCATCTCCCAACTCCTCTCTCTCCTCTAGTCAGTAACTATTCTTGCCTGTTTACTCAATGCCAGCCCCTGAATGGCAGCTGCTATACTGTGCTATTGTACATTTAACGGTACTATACTTCAAGATTAAAAATGTTTTCTTTATTTTTTTGTGTGTTTGTTTTTTATGTATTATTTGTGTGAAAAGTATTTTAAACCCACTATAGTACAGTACTATATAGCCAATTGTGTTAGTTGGGTACCTAAGTTAACTTTGTTGGACTAAGGAATGAGCTTTGGGGACTTACTGTAAACTAAAGATAGTGGGTCAAAAGTAGTAAATATTACTAAAATTATAATAATCAAGGGATGCATAAAATAAAATGGGGTAAAATGTGTTATCAAAATTATAAACTGCAGAGCTGTGCTTAGTTGCTCAGTCATGTCCAACTCTTTGTAGCCTGCCAGGTTCTTCTGCTTATGGTGATTCTCCACACAAGAATACTGGAATGGGTTGTCCTGCCCTCCTCCAGGGGATCTTCCCAACCCAGGGATTGAACCCAGGGCTCCTGCATCACAAGGGAGTTCTTTACCATCTGAGCCACCAGGGAAGCCCAAGAATACTGGAGTGGGTAGCCTATCCCTTCCCCAAGGGATCTTCCTGATCCAGGAATTGAACTGGGGTCTCCTGCCTTTTAGGAGGATTCCTTACCAGCTGAGCTATGTGGGAAGCCCAAAATATGGTGGGGTAGAGTAAAAGGATAAAGTTTTGGAATGTTGCTACCAATTAAAACAGGCTACTATTTACATAGGATGTTATATGTTAACTTCATAGAAACCACAAAGAAAAAAGCTTATAGTAAATAAAAGAAAATGAGAAAAGAATGTAGTACTAAAGAAAACCATCAATGTATGAGGTAAGAAAGAGAAGAAGAAAGTTACAGAGATAAACTACATAAACAGGCACAAAACAATTAACAAATTGTCAATAAGCATGTACATACAATAATTCAATGTAAAATGCTAAATTGACCAATCAAACCATAGAGCAACTAAATGGATAACAAAACAAGACACATCTATATGCTGCCTACAAGCCACTTCAGAGAAAGTACGTAAAGAATGAAAGGATGGAAAAAGATATTCCATACAAATGGAAATGATATCTGGAGCAGCTATATACTCATACCAGAGAAAATAAACTTTAAAACAAACAGTGTAACAAAAAGACAAAGCAAAATATTGCACAACGATAAAGGGGTTGATCCTGTAAGAAGATCTACTTTTATAATTTATAAGTGTACATGCACCAATATAGTTGCACCAAGATATATAAAGCAAATGTAAACATTTTGAAGGGAAAATTGTAAACAACAAAATAATAGCAGAAAAATAGAATAAAATAATAAAGTAAACAAAATAATAGTGCAAGAGTAAAAGTACTAATAGTAATAAACAACCCCACTTACATCATTGAATGGGCTTCCCATGTGGCTCAGACAGTAAAGAATCTGCCTGTAATGCAGGAGCTATGGGTTCGATTCCTGAGTCAAAAAGGTCTCCTGGAGAAGGGAATGGCAACCCACTCCAGTATTCTTGCCTGGGGAATTCCATGGACAGGCTACAGTCCATGGGGTTGCAAAGAGTTGGACACAACTGAGTGATTAACAATAAATCAGTAGATAGATCATCCAAACAGAAAATCAATAAGGAAACATCAGACTTAGACAACATATTAGATCAATAAACTTCACATTTATAGATAGAACATTCCATCCAAAAGCAGCAGAATACACATTCTTCTCAAATGCATATGAAACATTCTCTAGGATATGTGACATATTGGGTCATAAGAAAAGAACCAATAAATTCAAGATTGAAATTGTATCAAGCACCTCTCCAACTGCAATGGTATTAATGTAGAAATCAATCAAAAGTGGGAAGAAACTCAAAGCCACATAAACATGAAGATTAAACAACATGCTACTGAAAACCAAGGAGTCATTGAAGAAATTAAAGGAAAAATCAAAACATACTAGCAACAAAATACTCCCACATATGCTAAAAGATAAGTTCATAGCAATCTACCTCAAGAAAAATCACAAATGAAAAATCTAACCTTACTTCTAAAGAAGTTTTTTTTTTTTTTAATGAAGCCCAAAATTAGTAAAAGGAAGAAAATAGCAAAGATCAGAGCAGAAAATAATGAAATAGAAGCTACAAGGAAATAGAAAAGATCAATCAAACTAACAGCCAGTTGTTAGAAAAGACAAAATTAACACACCTTTAGCTGGACTCAACAGGAAAATAAGAGAATTGAAATAAATAAAATCAAAGATGAAAGAAATTTCAACTAATACATAGAAGCACAACATTTCATAAAAGACTGCTACAATCACTTATACAACAACAATTTAGCCCAACCTAGAGGAAATGGATAAATTCCTAGAAACATATAATCTTCCAAGACTGAGTCTTGGAGGAATAAAAAATCTGAGTAGACAGATTACTAGTAAGGAAATAGCAATAATAATCAAAATCTCCCAACAACTGAAAGCCCAGGACTAGTTGGTTTCACTCGTGAATTCTATAAAGATACTACTTACCCTTCTCAAATTCTTATTAAAATGTGAAGGGAAGTGAAACCTTCCAAACACATTTTATAAAGCCAGCATTACCCTCTATTGGGCTTCCCTTGTGACAGCTGGTAAAGAATCCACCCACAATGCGGGAGACCTGGGTTCAATCCCTGGGTTAGGAAGATCCCCTGAAGAAGGGAAAGGCTACCCACTCCAGTATTCTGGCCTGGAGAATTCCAGGGACCGTACAGTCCAGAGGTCACAAAGAGTTGAACATGACTGAGTGATTTTCACTTCCAGCCCTATACCAAATTCAGACAAGGACACCACAAAAAAAATAAAATTATAGCCTAATATCCTTAAATTTGGGGGCTCCAAAATCACTGCAGATGGTGATTGCAGCTGTAAAATTAAAAGACTATCACTCCTTGGAAGGAAAGTTATGACCAACCTAAACAGCATATTAAAAAGCAGAGATATTACTTTGCCAACAAAGGTCCGTCTAGTCAAGGCTATGGTTTTTTTCCAGAGGTCGTGTATGGATGTGAGAGTTGAACTGTGAAGAAAGCTGAGCGCCAAAGAATTGATGCTTTTGAACTGTGGTGTTGGAGAAGACTCTGGAGAGTCCCTTGGACTGCAAAGAGAACCAACCAGTCCATGCTAAAGGAGACCAGTCCTGGGTGTTCCTTGGAAGGACTGATGCTAAAGCTGAAACTCCAATACTTTGGCCACCTCATGCGAAGAGTTGACTCATTGGAAAAGACCCTGATGCTGGGAGGGATTGGGGGCAGGAGGAGAAGGGGACGACAGAGGATGAGATGACTGGATGGCTTCACCGACTCCATGCACATGAGTCTGGGTGAACTCCAGGAGTTGGTGATGGACAGGGAGGCCTGGCGTGCTGCGATTCATGGGGTTGCAAAGAGTTGGACATGACTGAGTGACTGAACTGAACTGAACTGAACTGGTCCTTAATAAACATAGATGCAAAAATCCTCAACAAAATGGTAGTAAGCCAAATTCAACAAACCAATACAATATTGTAAAGTAATTAACCCCCAATTAAAATAAATAAATTTATATTAAAAAAAATTAAAAAGGTCATACACCATATTCAAGGGGGATTTATTCCAGGGATGCAAGGATGTTCAACATCAAAAAATCCATCATATGACACATTAATGATTAATACATTATTAACAAAATGAACAATAAAATCGTATAATTATCTCAATAGATGCAAAAAGTATTTGACAAAATTAACATCCATTCATGATAAACAGTCGCAACAAACTGGGCATAGAGGCAACATACTTCAACATAATAAAGGCCCTCTATGACAAACTCGCAGCTATCATTAGTGGTGAAAAGCTAAAAGCTTTCCCTGTAATATCAGAAATGAGATAAGGATGCGCACTCTGGCCATTTTTAATCTACACAGTACTGGTAGTCCTACCCACAGCATTAAACAAGAAAAAGAAATAAAAAGCAACCAAACTTAAAAGGAAGAAATAAAATGTCACTATTTTTAGATGTAATATATAGAAAACTCTAAAGATTCCATCAAAAAAGTTAAATGAATTCAGTAAAATTTCAAGATATAAAATCAATAAACAGAAATCTGGCATTTCTACAGACTAATAACAAATCATCAGAAAAGAAATTTTAAAAATCCCATTTACAATAGCACCAAAAAGAATAAATTACTTGGGAACAAATTTAACCAAGAAGTTGAAAAGCCTATACAACTGAAAACTAAGACACTTATGAAAGAAACCAAAATAAATGGAAAGACATCCCATGTTCATGGATTAGAAGTATTAATATTGTTTAAATGTCCATAATACCTACAATGATCTGAAGATTCAATGCAATCTTTATCAAAATCCCAATGGCATATTTCAGAAAACTAGGACAAATACTCTAAAAATTCTATGGAACCACAAAAGATCACAAATATCCAAGACAATTTTAGGGAAGAACAGAGTTGGAGATATCATACATCTTGATTTCAGAGTATGCTAACATATATCAATAGAATATAGAGTAGCTATGGTAATCTGAACAGTATGATGTGTCAGTCACAGTCATGTTGACTTTTTTGTGACCCCATGGACTGTAGCCTGCCAGGCCCTTCTGTCCATGGAATTTTCCAGACAAAAATACTGGAGTGGGTTGCCATTTCCTCCTCCAGAACAGTATGATACCAGCAAAAAAAAAAAAAAAGAAAAATAGAATAGCAGAACTCACACATATATGGAAAAATTATGGCAAAGGAAAGAACATACAATGAAAAAAGGATTTTCAACACCTTCTTCAATAAACGGTGTTGAGAAAACTGGACAGTCCATGCAAAAAAAAAAAAAAAACTAGATCACTATCTTACAACGTTAGACCTGAAAACATAAAATTCCTAAAAGAAAACATAGGCAGTAACGTCACTTTTTTTTGTGGTCTGATTCCAAAGGCAAGGGAAACAAAAGCAAAACTAAGCAAACTGGACTATATCAAACTACAGAGCTTCTGCTCAGTGAAGGAAATAATCATCAAACTGAAAAGGCAACCCCTCTAATGGGAGAAGATGCTTGCAAATCATGTATCTGATAAGATACTTGCAAGTCATATGTCTGATATCTAAAAGATATTTATAAACCTTATATGACTCAACAACAAAAAGAAAGAACCCACTTAAAAAGGAAGTATTTGAATAGGCATTTTTCCAAAGAACACATACAGATGGCCAACAGGCACATGAAAAGATTTTCAACATCACCAGTTATATGAGAAATGCAAATCAAAACACAATGAGACACTACCTCATACCTGTTAAAATGACTATTATGGAAAAGACAAGAAGCAACAAATGTTGAAGAGGATGTGGAGAAAAAGGGAGTCTTGCACACAGGTGGCGGGAATATAAATCGATACAGCCACTATGAAGAACAGAATGGAGGGTCCTCAAATTTAAGACTGCAACTACCATATTATCCAGCTATTCCACTATTGGGTATTTATCCAAAAAACAGGAAAACACTAATTTGAAAAGATATCTGTGTTCAATTGCATCATTATTTACAACTGCCTAGGGGTCGCGAAGAGTCGGACACGACTGAGCAACTTCACTTTGACTTTTCACTTTCATGCATTGGAGAAGGAAATGGCAACCCACTCCAGTGTTCTTGCCTGGAGAATCCCAGGGACGGGGGTGCCTAGTGGGCTGCTGTCTATGGGGTCACACAGAGTCAAACACGACTGAAGCGACTTAGCAGCAGCAGCAGCAGAGATGGAAACGTGGAAGCACCCCAAGTACTCATCAGTACTGGAGTGGATGGACTGATGAAGGATGTACTGCAACCTTGCAATGATGAAGGATGCAACCCACTCCAGTACTGATGAAGGATGCAGCACTTACATGTGTGCATGCTGTGTGCCCAGGCACTCGGGCATGTCCAGCTCTTTCTGACCCCATGGACTGGAGCCTGTCAGACTCCTCTGTCTGTGGGATTTTCCAGGCAAGACTACTGGAGTGGGTTGCCATTTTCTCCTCTAGGAGCTTCCCGACCTAGGGATGGAACCCATATCTCCTGCATTGGCAGGTAGATTCTTTATCATTGAGTCACCTGGAAAGCCTGTGTGTGTGTGTGTGTGTGTGTGTGTGTGTAGTACTACTCAGCCATAAAGTATGAAATGAAATTTTGTCATTTCCAACAACATGGATTGACCTAGAGGGTATTATGCTAAGTGAAATAAATCAAATGGAGAAAGATATCATTCACATTTTAAAAAACTGTAAAAAACAAACAAAATTAAACAAAACAAACTCCTAGGTACAGAGAAAAGATTAGTGGTGATCAGAGGGGAAGGGGGTTGAGGGGAGGGTGAAACTATTGAAGGGGGTCCACCTTATGGTGATGGATGGCAACTAGACTTGTGGCTATGACAACCCTATAGTGTATGCTGCTGCTGCTGCTGCTGCTGCTAAGTCACTTCAGTTGTGTCTGACTCTGCGACCCCATAGACAGCAGCCCACTAGGCTCCGCTGTCCCTGGGATTCTCCATACAGGTGGAATAATATAATTTTGATTGCCTGAAACTGATATAATGGGAGAGGGGAAGAAAGGCAGGAAGGAGGGACAGAAGGGAGACAAGAAAGAAAAAAAGTCATGGTCAGTAAAGGAATCCATTTCCAATCATCATTATGTTTAATGGAAAACATCTGAAAAAAAGATGCATCCATAACTGAAGCACTTTGCTGGACACCTGAAACTAACACAACTGCAACTATAGTTCAATTTTTTAAAAAGGGACAAACTACTGATGTGTGGAACAACATAAAATGAATCTCAAAACAGCGTGTCAAATAAAAGAGGCCAAACCGAAGTAACAAAAACAAAAGCAGAAATCATTATTGTGAAGAATGGATTTCCCCAGATCACCAACCTAGGGGTTCACCCACCTCCCTCCCACGGGCCTGTTTTGGAAACCCCTGACGGGTCTGTGAGCCACTGCAAGGCTGACAGCTGCAGGAGGCAGTGGTCCTGGCTCCCACACACCCTGCTCACCACAGCTGGCCACATCCTGCCCTGACTCAGGCCATTCTGATCTCAGTTCCTGGAAGCCAGTTGAATCTGAGGAGGGAGATAGTCTCCTTTTCTCTGCCCCAAGGCGGGGCCATTGATGAGGATCTGGAGATCCCCTGCCCCTTCCTGGGAGCCACCAGGGTCCTGTCACCAGATTTTGCACACCTGAGCCTGATCTGTGGTGGGCTTCTCCACCTGTCACCTGGCTAAGCCATTCCCTTTAACTCAGGACCTACAGTTCCCTGTGATGTACTTGCCTATAAGCCACCTCAGAGCCAAAGTTTTTACCCCAATAAGGCCATTTGAGTCCTGGCCCATTACATTGCTGCCAGGCTTATGGGGGCTCTTGAGGCACTCACAGCCCTGCTCTAGGCACCCAGCCCACATCCCACAGCAAGCTGACCTCTGCCCATCATCCCAGTCCCCATTCCTGCCACACTCTGCAGTGCTCCATGCTTGCCCTTTGCCCTGTCTGGATCCCAAGGTCCTCAGTTGCTCAGAAACCTGTATGGGGGCTCTATCATTGTCCATGGGCTTCTTGCCACCAGCTACCATTTTGGAGCTATTATTAGAGCGAAAACTTCCTTGGATATTTAATTAAAGAAGTAGCTATACAAGTAATTTGCCTCCATGTCACAGGAGCACTGATTAGACCCTGGCCTTGGCCATAGTCAGCTAAGACTCTCAGGATCCCAGGGCATGGCAGGCTACTGGGCGCCCCATCTCCCTGATGGCACACCCGGTCTCCCCCAACTGAAATGCCAGGTATGCCCAAAGCCACAGCTCCTCTCTTCCCACTTCATTGTTAACAACCACCCAGTCCTTGCCCTGTGGTCACTCTCAAGCCTGTCTTTCCATCTACTGCTTACACTTTATTTCTTAGAGTAAAAGGCAATTTTCAAACACCCATTTATCATGTTTGGCTTCAGCTCTCCCTGTTATCTTGCTGTGATTCAGATTCAGGTTTGATTAAATAAAGTTTTGGCAGGGACTCGACTCGGGGTGGGAAGTGTGGAAGTTGTTGGGGACTTGACCGAGGAGTGATGATGCTGCTAAGTTGCTTCAGTCATGTAGTAGTGGACAGTGAACTCCTACCTGGGGGAAGAAGGGTAAAGACATGTGGGAGATGAATGCAGCACTCCCGTAGGAAGGGAGCCGTGGAGGATGTGCAGGAGAGTGAGAGGAACTCTTGGAGAGACAGTGAGAACACTGGGAATATAGGACTGTAGAGGCCTGACTGGAAGGTCAGACTCAGACCAAGCCAGGCAAGGACCAAGGATTAGCTCTATATCAGGGAGACTGAGCTGTGGGCTCAGGTGAGTCAGATCCAGCAGGTGGAGCAGCTCCTCAGCCCTGGCTGTGCAGGGCACCAGCTGCACACCAGCAGCTGGCTCTGCTGGCCTGGCGTGTGGCTGGATTGGGGGAGTATGAGATCTCCTATGATGCTAATGTGCAGAGTGTATGTGTGTGTGTGTGTGACTCAGTCACGTCCAACTCTTGGCGAGCCCATGGACTTTAGTTGGCCAGGCTCCTCTGACGCAGGGAGACAGGGAATTGCTGCTATTGCTCAGAGTTCCTCCCACCTCAGTGCCTCAGAAAACACCTGCAGATCTGTTAAAATGCATGTTCTGGTGCAGGAGGAACAGTGGGCCTCAGTACCTGCATTTCTGATGAGCTCCTGGGCAACGCCAAACCCAACATCATGCTTGCACAAAGAGAGTGGGCTCTTTAACAAGATTTTCTGCTGTCCAATTGCTTACACCAGTAAGCAAGAACTCACCTCAAAGTGCCCTCAATGTTCAGGTGCTAAGTCATGTCTGACTCTTTCTGACCACATGGACTACAGCACACCAGGCTTCCCTGTCCTTCACCATCTCCAGGAGCTTACTCAAACTCATGTCCGTGGAGTCAGTGATGTCATTCCACTATCTCATCCTCTATTTGCCCCCTCTCCTCCTGCCTTCAATCTTTCCCAGGATCAGGGTCTTTTCCAATGAGTTGGCTCTTTGCATCAGGTGGCCAAAGTATTGGAGCTTCAGCTTCAACATCAGTCCTTCCAATGAATATTCAGGGTTGATTTCCTCTAGGATCGACAGGTTTGCAGTGCCCTGGATGTTAACAAATAACATATGTATTCACAGAGCAACCAACCAGGAGCACATGTCACCTAAGACATTCTCAGTAAGTGATGACAGTGTTGTCCATACCCACCAAGCTCTTGCCTGCCCTGGAACTCTAGTCTCTAGTGATTCAGAGCATGAAGGCTCTTGCAGCCTCCAGCAGTCTGCCTAGCCAGGCCTCCCCAGGATTCTGCCTTCCCTCTCCTTCAAGGCTGCACAGGGAGGACTTCCTCACTGTGTGCACACCAAGGTGTGAGGGTAGAAAGTGAGGCTGATGTGTGTCTTCACAGGCCTATTGGATCAGGACACCATTGCTTCAAAGCCAGCAAAGGCCCTTAGTCTGAAAAGATAGTTGGAAATTCTTGGTGTGATGATTGAGAGGTCAGACCCTTCCCTTGGCCTTACTTGCCATGACTTCCCACTCCCACCCCAATATACACAAATCTTAAGTCACATCTAACATGATGCAAGGCCCAGGAGGCACAAGCTCTCCAGGCTTGGCACCTGCCACCCAGCCCTTCGCTGCTGGGCCCTGCATGTTTTGTATCTGTAAGATGTAAGATGGAGGGCAAGCCCCTCCTACAGGAAGCCTTACCCACCTCTGTAGACTGGGCTGGGACCCCCACCCTCCTTAAAAGCAGCCCTATCATCGCCTCCACTTTCTGGTCTTTCCCACTCTACTGGATTAGAGGGGGTTTAAGGACAGGATCCAATGCCCCCTCTGGGTCTGGCTTCACAAGTGTTAGTTGTTTGGGTAGCCATTCCCTTCTCCAGGGGATCCTCCCAACCCAGGGATCGAACCTGGGTCTCCTCCATTGCAGGCAGATTCTTTATCATCTGAGCCACCTGGCAAGCCCTATTAGTTGATACATTTAAAAAAAAAAAGAACGAGAGATGAGAAGGAAGGAGAGAATGCAGGAAAGAGGAAAGCATTTAGCTCTCCAAACCCTGTTTTCTATTTCTTTTGAAGGCCTCGGAACTTACACTCCATGTGGCAAGACCAAGAGTGCCCAGTGCATGTAGCTGGTGCACTACCTTTAGAAGAGTCAATTCAAGGTGACATGAGTGTAAGTAGTCACTGATTAAGTAATGAGTGGATCTAATCTTCAACCGGGTGGAAACTCATAGCATGGTTACTATCCTGCACATTCAAGTGAATGTGCTATAAGGACCAGCAGGAATATTTAAAATTCAAGGTGAACACAGGTTCACCTTACCTCATTGTAATCCAAATCAAATAAGGTTGAGTGTGGGGAAGAAAGTAACAGAGAAATAAGAATTTGATCTTAAATCGTCTCTCTATGTAGTCAACAGAAAACAGAGTAAGAATACTGCACACCAAAGTGGTAATTGACATGAAATTCAGAAGTCATTGTCAGAGCCACCAGCCCTGCCGGACAACTGCTGAGCAAGGAGCTAGTGAGACAGCAGGGTGGCTACTCCAGAGTCAGCCTGAGGAGAAGTGCTGTCTGGGCCTGAGATCTCTGCTCCACAAGTGCCCAGATGCACACGTACACACATGCAGACACACACGTACATGCATGCAGACACTCACGTATACACACGTACACTCCACACTTTTCCCAGAGTCACGCTGGGCTCTAGACCACAGAGTTGCTGAGCCAACATTTCTCTAGTCTCTGGGTTTGGAATACGTCCAAAGGGGCGGTCTGTTTTCCCAAGCCCTGGTCCCAAGTGTAGTTTTCCCTCCTGCCCACTTATATTAAGCAATCAACTGTCAAACATTTTAATTTAGTGAATGAAAACCCCTTGACCCTGGAAGGCCGTAAATTAAATGAAACCTCCTCTGCACACCTGGCCACCTTGGGGGTTTTACCCCCAGGTGAGCAGCCACTTGGCTGGAGGAGGTCAGGATCCCCAGGTGCTTCCTGGGGCTTCAGCAAGCCAGGCCCCAGCATAGGGCGGCTGTGGCATGTCATGTCAGTGTGAGAACAAAAATACTCCCCACATCCTGCAAGGTCAACCTATGTTACATGCCTATTTTAATTACATGAATTCAAAACATAAAAATTTCACTTCACGTTAAAAAAGGATGAGGAACTGTGCATGCTTCTTAACAAGCCAGCAGAGTAAATGTAAATTGTGTTTCTGCTACATGGGAAAACAGAATGCCCGCCACTCTACATTGAGACTGGCTGAAATGATGCACAACCCTCTGGAAAGCTTTGCTTTCCAGAGATAATAGAGACTCCAGCTCTCCTGATAATAGAGTTTAGGGTCTGGAGGGAGATGGCGGAATACAGACAAAAGGTGAGGGGAGGAAGAGGCAGAGGAGCATTTATCTCTTTAGTGGCCAGGAGGGAACAGAGAGACAATTAGACGCATCAAGCAGGACTTCCTACAGGAAGAGCCTCTTCATCTGAAAGCCAGAGTGTGACTAGGATCTACTGAGATGAGGAGGGTGTGAGAGCAACATGTGCAAAAGGTTCTGAGGTGGGAAGCAGTGCGGCAAGGAAGAGGCACAAGGCAGGAGGTGGGCTGGAGAAAGGACATGCAGGACATCAGGCTGTGAAGTGATGGGGACAGCACTGGGAGCTCCTAGCAGCTGGGAGGGGCTAGAGGCAAGGAGAGAGGTCACTGTGCATTTTGAAAAGATCCTTTAGGCAGCAGTGGGAAAGGAGAATTAGGGTGAGTTCCGCTGTGTTTGTGCATGACCACTGTGGAAAGTGAAGATGAGAGGGCCTAGATCCAGCCCCAAGGTAAGTCAAAGGTTAACCTCGAGTGAAGCCAGAGTTACCCACAGCGGAGAGTAAGGGATCATCAGAGAGGAGGATAAATAGATGGCCAAGGAAAGAAGGACTGCCCAAAAGGTGAGTCAACATGACTCTGCTGAGGGACCACAGTGTAAGAAAAAGCATCCTGGGCTTAGCAGCATTTGGATCCTTGTGACCTTAGCAAGAGATATTATGGTTGGAGCGACAGATACAAGCTAAATGGGAGTGAACTGAAGAGAGAAGCAGAAAGGGAGAAAATGGCAACTTTCTAGGAAGGAGATGAAAGATGATAGCCGTGGGGTAGAGGAAATCATCAAAGGAGGAAATTGTTTTGTTGTTGTTAGCATTGTTTAGAATGAGAATGTTTAAAAACCTGTCTTAAGCTGTCTGACTGAATATATTACATTGTGCATGCATGCTAAGTCACTTCAGTCGTGTCTCTTTGCCACCCTGTGGACTGTAACCCTCCAGGCTCCTCTGCCCATGGGATTTTCCAGTCAAGAATACTGGCATGGGTTGCCTTGCCCTTCTCCTGGGGATCTTCCCCACCCAGGGATCGAACCTGTGTCTCTTAGATTTCCTGCATTGGCAGGCAGGTTCTTTACCACTAGTGTCACCTGGGAAGGCCATATTACATTAACTGAACACTTAACCTTCTCTCCTTCCTGAAATCCCACCAGAATTGCCATAAATGCACAAGGGATAAAGAGAAATGGAATAGGGACATCAGGGAAAGAGACACTCGTGGAAATTTGGAAAGAGAACACCTGGATGAAGGGGAGGGAACTGCCTTAGGAAGGCTAGCAGGGAGGGATGCTGACAAGGAGAACCCCAGGAAGCCTTCGGTCTGGAGGAACCAAGAGAATCCAACTGGGAGCCCATGTCCCCATCCCACCTGCTCTCAGGGCGCAGCCAGGAGATAGTTATAAGAACCTACACAAGTGATTAAATGGCACAGAACCACATACACACACTCTCCATGGCAGGGTAACTTGTAGAATCCTATGCATCTATACTTATTTTAGAATAAAAAGTTAACATTTTGACTTTCCTGGTGGCTCAGACAGTAAAGAATCTGCCTGCAAAGCAAGAGACCTGGGGTCGATCTCTGGGTCAGGAAGGTGCCCTGGAGAAGGAAATAGCTACCCACTCCAGTATTCTTGCCTGGAGAATTCCATGGACAGAGGAGCCTGGAGGGCTATGGTCCATGGGGTCGCAAAGGGTCAGACACTACTGAGCAACTAACACTTTCACTTTCAAAAAGTTAAAATTCTAAATAAGTGAAAAATCAGAAAGTCCTTATATTTTCTTTTGAAAGATTTAACACATGATGTCCTTGTTCCAGTGGGAAAACTGAAGGGTATGTTCTCATGATACGTACAAGAACCGGGATGAAGATCCCCAGCGGGAAAGAACTGAATACCTCTCTGTTAGGAAGAATGGGAAGGGGACAGAAAGACCCCATGTAGATATCCCATGGACCTGCTGCTCCAGTGCTGGTGGTCTCAATGTGGAGTGGGTTTTTGTTTTTTTTTCCTGAGGTGCCTTCTTTCTAGACAGTACAATGGAGTGCTGCTGCTGCTGCTGTTAAGTTGCTTCAGCCATGTCTGACTCTGTGTGACCCCACAGATGGCAGCCCACCAGGCTCCACCATCCCTGGGATTCTCTAGACAAGAACACTGGAGTGGGTTGCCATTTCCTTCTCCAATGTGTGAAAGTGAAAAGTGAAAGTGAAGTTGCTCAGTCGTCTCCGACTCTTCGTGACCCCGTGGACTGCACTCTACCAGCCTCCGCCATCCATGGAATTTTCCAGGCAAGAGTACTGGAGTGGGGTGCCATTGCCTTCTCTGGCAGTGGAGTGCATGGAACTGAAAACCCTTGAACCAGCAAGTCCTGGGATGCCACAGTGACTGGGGAAGCTGAAGGAAGGCCACGGCGCTGCATGCTCTCTGGGTACCTGGAGAAGTGCTCAGAGCCAGGGCTTCTGGCCATTTATGTGCTGCCTTCCTTGGGTTCTCAAGTGGCTCATTGCCTCTGACTCATTGCCTCTCTCAACAACCACACAGTCCCCTGCTGGGGCCTTTGTTTCTCCTGGGTTTACCCACCGCTCTCCACTAGCTTTCCCCGAGCCTCTGCATTTAAAAGCATAATGCTCCAAAGGTTGTTTTTTTGGGTTTTCCCCCCTTTTTGTCCTCTTTATTTATCTTTAAATGCCTATGTGAGCATTATAGCCAATGTAGTCCTGAAACATTCCCTGTGACTTTTATTGAATGGAATTTACTGTACTCTTTATGAATCAAAGTCAGTTCCTTCCAGTGTAAAGGAATCTGTTTTCAGATGATTGTTGAGGATTCTCAGTTACTTGGAGGCTTCAGGCAGCAGGTCAGCCTTACAGGCAGGATTTATTTCTAGTTTATGATTTGTTTCTGCTTTTATCTAACTTTGCAAGATCCTACAGCCCAAAGAACTATGAGTCTGAGGTCTTTGGTTAACTTTGCTAGTTAAGAGATTGCAGCCCTGAAGCAAGGGACTTCATAGATTTCTGCACTGAGGGACTAGAGAGATTACTTTATTTTTTCCCTGTTGTTTGGAATACAGAAGGGAGCAAGAGAGTCGTTGAAGGAGGACAGGGTGTGTTTGTATACTTGGTTTATAGAAGGCTGAGAGCACTTATAGAGAACACCTCTGTGTTTCTTAGCATTATTCTTTTAGCATGCACTGTATAAAATTACCATATCAGTGGTTACAAGTGGTCAAGTGTGGTAATTTCACGTGGTTCATTTTAAAACGTTTCTTTGGTAGTCAGCCTCCTCCTTCCACCAAAAATACAGTGATGTCTTTTCTCTCTTTTTTTATCTGGTCATACTTTCCCAGTAAACCTCTGCTTATCCCAAATGCTCCCATCTTAACTAATTGCAAGATTTTCCCATTCCCCAGGGACAGCAATGTTTAATGAGGTTCATAAACAGAGGCATTAAAGACAAAGTAGAAATAGCCACAAAGAAAACTGAAGGAGGATTACTCTCCAGGTCTGACCCTTTTAAACTGTCCATTTGTATGACAGTAGCGGGGAGAAGGGTAGAGATAATCACGGATGAATTTCCTATAGAGCCATCATCCAGAAACTTTCCTTCTCAGGCATCATGAGATCTGCTTTCTCTTTCTAGCTT
The DNA here is from genome assembly GCF_032405125.1 of Capricornis sumatraensis. Classification (NCBI taxonomy): domain Eukaryota; kingdom Metazoa; phylum Chordata; class Mammalia; order Artiodactyla; family Bovidae; genus Capricornis; species Capricornis sumatraensis. The sequence continues at coordinate 98,171,092 of NC_091074.1, read as the reverse complement.
AGGTTTCTTATATTCAGGCTGCATGTTGTTCTCTTTCTTAGTTTACTCTCATTTTGTTGAAACTCATCCTCCAGTAACTTCCTAAGAAAGGGACATAGAAGGAGAATTGTTTCAATCCTTGCTTTGTCTGAAAATATCTTTATAATACCTTCAGACTTGGCTGATAATTTGGCTGAGTGTAGGATTCCCGACTCCACTGTCTGTCAAAGCTACTGTTGAGAAATCTGGTCCTTGTTATGATGACCATTTTCTGGCATGTGGCCTGGTTTATCTTCCCTTTCTCTGGAAGATTTTAGGAATTGTGTTAAACCTTACGTCAGTTTTGGAGCATTGACCCCTTTAAGTTCCCCAGTTTATGAACATAGTATATTTCCCCATTTATTTCTGCCTTTGACTTCTCTCTCCAGCACTCTGTAGCTTTTAGCATACCTGTGCAGATTTTGTTAGATATACACCTCAGAATTTCTTCTTGCTTTAGTGATTATAAGTCATATTATATTTTAAATTTCAGTTTTCATATATTTATCACCAGTATGTAGAAATACAAGTAATGTTTGCACATTGATCTTATAGCCTGAAAATGTGTTTCTTAGTTCCAGGTGTTTTTATGTTTGTTTTTCGCTTGTTTGCCTTCTGTAGATTCCTTAGGGTTTTCATGAAGACCCTTGTGCCATCTGCAAATGGGGGCAGTTTTATTTTGTTCTTTCTGACCTGTATACCTTTTATTCCTTTCTTTTTTCTATTTTGCTGTCCAGGACTTACAGTATCATGCTGAAGAGAAGTGGTCTCAGTGTCCTTGTCTTGTGCCTGATCTTAGGGGAAAACATTCAGTCTTTCACCATCACATATAATGTTGGCGGTAGGGATTTTGCAGATGTTCTTTACCAAGTTGAGGAAGGCTCACTCTATTCCTAGTTATCTGACAGTTTTATCATAAATAATGTTGAATTTTGTCAAATGACTTTTCTGCATCAACTGATAGGATCAAATGATTTTTCTTCTTTAGCTTGAAAGTATTATGGATTATATTGCTAGATTTGTGAATATTAAACCAGCCTTTCATCCTTAGAATAAACCCAGCTTACTCATGTTAATTATTTTCTATATTACTGAATTCTATTTGTTAACATTTTCTTAAGAATCTATGTGGCTACATCGATGAATATTGGCCTGTAGTCTTTTTTTGTACTTTTTTTGTTTGCTTTTGCTTTCGGGATAATACTTGCTTTACAAAATGAGTTGATGTTCTCACTTTTATTTTCTGAAAGAATTGTGCAAAATTGGCATTTGTTAATTCTTCTTTTCACACTTTGGTAGAATTTTCAGCAAAACCGTCTGGCCTGAAGATGTATTTTTTGAAAATTTAAAAATTATGAATTCCTTTTTTTTTTTTATAGCTATAGGGCAATCCAAATTTGAAATGTTTTATTTCATATTGGGAGAATTGTGGTAGATTGTGCTTTTCAAAGAATTGGCTCTTTCCATCTAAGTTGTCAAATGTAGGTGTGTAGAATTGTTTCTAGTTTTCCTTTTTTATGTTTCTGATGTCTGCAGGGAGTGTAGTCATTACCTGTTTCATTCCTAATACTGCTAATGTCTGTCTTGCCATATTTTTTGTCAACCCTGTTAGAGGTTTGTCTGTTTATTGACCTTCAAAACAACCACCGTTTATTTCATTGATTATTTCTGTTTTCATTTAATTAATTTCTGCTCTTATCTTTCTTGCTTCCTTCTTTCTGCTTGCTTTAGATTTGTTTGGCCTTCTTTTTTCTATTTATTTCCTGAGGTGAGAGCTTAGACTATTGATTTGAGTCTATTTTATTTTCTAATCTAAGCTTTAAAAAACATGTTTTGGAAGTCTGAGGTCTTCTGCCAGTGTTCAGCAGGTGTTCTGTAGGAGTTGTGATGGGGGAGGGAGGCTCACGAGGAAGGGGATATATACATATATAGTTATGACTGATTCACTTTGTTGTATGGCAGAAACAGACACAACATTATAAAGCAATTATCCTCCAATGGAAAAAAAAATTAAAAAATAAAATGAATTAAAATCAATATATCACCCAAAAAGGTAACTACTGATTTTGATGGAAAAGATGGTTGGAAAAAACAAGAACTGTGTGCGAAAAAAAAAAAAAAAGTTTTAATCAAGAAGAAGAGCTTGTGCATGGTTCCAATTCAATGAATATAGAAGGAAAAGCTTTTTCTTTTTATAAAAAGTTGTAGAAATTCTATGATCCATTTAAATGCCCAGATACTTAGCATTGTACCCATTAAATGGGGTACAATGTCCCATTTTCTAGATGCGGACCCTGACACTCAGATGTTTGACAGTTTCTTTATTAATTAACAATGATGGTAGAAGTAACACTCCCCACCCTTCTCCCCACTACAGCATTTCAGCCTGTGCTAGCCATTCTCACCAGTTGGAGCAGAGGCTGTCCATAACGGATCTAGGCAGGTTCTACCCCCAAACCAGCCATGCACAGTCTACAACCCAGAGTAGATGTGGGGACTGGCAAGAGTGAGGGTCAGTGGATGGCATCTAACCTTCCTTTTCTTGTCTTCAGGCTCCAGTCAAGTCAGGTCAAAGGAGTCAGGCCCTGGGCCTCTGCAGGCACCTGGATAGTGGACATCCATGCATAAAGGCCAGCCTAGGTCTTTCAGGAGGGTTGCAACTTCCAAAGTGCTAAAGTAAATCAACAAACTCCTGATAGGCAGGGCAAGCCAACTCCACTACTTGCCAACTGTGTGACTTTGGGTAAATGTGTGATTAATTCAGCATTTCACTTGCCTCTTCTGAGAGATGGAATGATATTGGTGTCCATCTCCTACGGTTGCTCTGAGGGTTAAGGAGTTACTTTGTGTGAAGTTCTTTGAACAAGGTCTGGCAGGAGTAGGTACCAAATCAGTACTGATATTTGCTCTGACTTCCCCATCCAAACTCCTTCAGCCCTTTCCACTTAAGAGTCAATCTCTGATGGTACAGAAGTGAGGAAATTGGCAATTACTTTTGCCCTCATCTCGTCACCCTCTCTCTCCACCTTCATCTCCAAACAACCCTTCCACGGCCGAGGAAAAGCCAAGTCATTCAATAATATTGCAGACACTTGTTCAAAAAGCCAGGGGCAGGGGAGGAATACATGGAACCAGTCTGAGCAGACTGCAGACAGGTTTGCGCAAAACCACCCCATTCACTGAGGGCTATGTGAATGATAGGATAAACACAACCCAGGCATTTTTGCTGAATTACAACCCAGACTATATATATCAACAGTCCTCCATAAATGGAAAGCTCTTCTCCAGCAACTCAGCCCCCACCACAATTTCCCAGAAGCAATATCCAGCAAGAAAAGCACTTTTAGGGACAAACTTGACTCAAAGTTTCAGGCTGCCAAAGACTGAGCTACCCGGTTTGTGGGGTTCAGTGCAGGCATTGCCACAAGCCTCAGACAGGTCTCCTCAACAAAGCAATGGAGAGACTCAGGAGTGCCTCCACCCTTCGGCGTGTCTTCCAGCCCACCCTGTCTCCTCCTGCTTTCAGAGAACACGGGCTTCTAACTGAAAACACACCACAGGGGCAAATACACTAACATATTAGACCTTCACCACCAGCCCAGGCTGCGCTTACGTTTCTCTGTTTATCTGCTCCCACTGAAACTTCTGCACAGCGGACTACAAATTTACTTATAGTGATACAGCTCAGAAACAGCCAAATGGAAGAGATGCACAGAGCAAGGTATGGGGAAAGACCTTGGAAAGTCCATGCCCTCTCTGGGTCTATCAGATGCCCAGCATATAGATGTGTTCACCAACCCAGAAGCTCAGTTGTGTGGGGGCTTTCATGGAGGTTTCACTATGTAGCCTTCATTGATTAAATCACTGGCCTTTGGTGATTATCTCCAGCCACTCTCCTCTCCAGAATGGGGCTGAAAGTTCCCACTCTGTAATCACATGGCTGGTTCCTCTCAACCAGCCCCCATCCTGAAGCTTTCCAGGGCCCCAACCACCAGCCATCTCATTAGCAGGCAAAAAACAATAGATTTGAGGATTTTAGGAGTTCTGTCAGTCCATCCAACTCTTTGCAACCCCCTGGGCTGTAGCCTGCCAGGCTCCTCTGTCCATGGGATTTCCCAGGGAAGAGTACTGGAGTGGGTTGCATTTCCTCCTCTAGGGGCTCTTCCTCACCCAGAGACTGAACCTGCACCTCTTGCATCTCTTCCATCTCCTGCATTGGCAGGCAGATTCTTTACTGTCTGAGCCACCAGGGAAGCCCGAAGAATCAGGAGCAAAGACCAAATATTTATTTTGTACTATACTACAGGGTCCATGGGCTTATCTTCCAGGGAGGATAAGCACACTTATGCATGCAGGCTCATACATACATATAGGCAAATACATACACACATACACTCATACACCCACACACAATGCACACACATACAGACAGTTACACACTTAGATGAACACACACACACTAATTAGGTGTCTGAATATTAGAAACAGCCTCACCAAATATGAAATGTGAAAAGAACAATTCCTGGAATCTGTTGGTTCTCCACTGAGCAAGAGTGGAGAAAGGGGATGGATGAGACATAAAGATGGGGACAGGTGATGTAATAACTATGAAAGTCACAAAGTCACGAAGGCCAGCTTTGGTAGGAATCTCTGTCAAAGAAAGAAAGCTCACTGGGAAAGAGTTCTGACAGTGAGGCAGCCTGGCTTCACTTGGCCCCAGCCAGGGTTATTAGGTACAAAAGGCCAATTTCCATGTTGCAGATCCAATTCAGATCGATGTTTTAGAGCTATTTCTCTCCCTGATAGCTCAGCTGGTAAAGAATCCACCTGCAATGTAGGAGATCCCAGTTCAATGTGGGAAGATCCCCTGGAGAAGGGAAAGGCTACCCACTCCAGTATTCTGGCCTGGAAAATTCCATGGACTGTATAGTCCATGGAGTGGCAAAGAGTCAGACATGACTGAGTCACTTTCACTTAATTTCTCTCCAGCACTATGTAAATAACTTCCACTGTGGTGATCTTCTGGAAACCACAAGACCGGGGCCCCCCAGGGGCTCTTTTCTACTGGGTACCCTTCCCTGTGGCCAACCTACCCTAACCCACCCCCTGCCCAGAGCTCCCACCACTTGTCCACACGTGTGAACTCACACCACATTGCATCCTTAAAAATCAACCTCTGAAACCCCCAAAAATGTAGCATGTACACTCACTCAGGATAAGAGCAAGACAGAGATCCAAGAGGCAGAGGCAAGTAGGGAGGAAGGAAGGTGCATTTATAGGCACAAGTGTCTGGCTTTCCCAGCTTCTCTGTTCGTACAACTACTTCTGCAGCATCTCAGCTCTGCTGGGGAAGCCTTCCCTGTGGGTTAGAGTCTTAAAGCTGGATGTCTTTTCACCATGTGGCACCTGAAGGCCATGTTTCAGGCACTAATGTGCTGTAAAAATAAAGTGTATTGCTTTTCAAAAAACTACACATAAGAACATAATGCATGTGTGTGTGTGTCTGTGTGTTCAGTTGAGTCCTACTCTTTGCGACCCAGTGGACTGTAGCCCACCAGGCTGCTCTGTCCATGGCATTTTCCAGGCGAGAATACTAGAGTGGGTTCTCATGCCCTCCTCCAGGGGATCTTCCTAACCCAGGGATCAAACCCAAGTCTCTTCAGTTTACCTGCACTGGCAGGTGGGTTCTTTACCACTAGCGCCACCTGGGAAGTCCGCGTGATAATACGTATTTGCTCAAATTATATTCAAGTCTCTAGAGAAGGAAATGGCAACCCACTCCAATATTCTTGCCTGGAGAATCTCATGGACGGAGGAGCCTGGTAGGCTACAGTCCACAGGGTCGCAAAGAGTCAGACACGACTGAGCGACTTCACTTTCACTTTCTTTCATATTCAAGTCTGGGATCATGTGGTTTTCAAAAGTATACAGACATAAATGATCATATCTTTTAATATTATCCCCATAAGCCTAGATTTGATTTGATAGTTTGAGCACAGAGATGAAGAATTTTTTAAATTACTTAGTCAAGGCTATGGTTTCTCCAATGGTCATGTATGGATGTGAGAGTTGGACTGCGAAGAAAGCTGAGCGCCGAAGAATTGATGCTTTTGAACTGTGGTGTTGGAGAAGACTCTTGAGAGTCCCCTTGGACTGCAAGGAGATCCAACCAGTCCATTCTGAAGGAGATCAGTCCTGGGTATTCATTGGAAGGACTGATGCTGAGGCTGAAACTCCAATACTTTGGCCACCTCATGCGAACAGTTGACTCATTGGAAAAGACTCTGATGCTGGGAGGGATTGGGGGCAGGAGGAGAGGGGGATGACAGAGGATGAGATGGCTGGATGGCATCACCGATTTGATGGACATGATTTGAGTGAACTCTAGGAGTTGGTGATGGACAGGGAGGCCTGGCGTGCTGCAATTCATGGGGTCGAGAAGAGTTGGATACAACTGAACGACTGAACTGACTGAACTGAACTGAACCTCACATGTTATTTTTCTCTAAATTTTTATCATGGAAAAATTTCAAGCTCTTAGAGAAGGGGAACACATAACACCAGTCTCCCCATCCGCCTTGGAGATCCAATTACGGCTAACATGGTTTTATATCAGGTTTACCTGTACACACTGTGGTGGCTCGGATGGTAAAGCGTCTGCCTGCAATGCAGGAGACCTAGGTTCGATCCCTGGGTTGGGAAGATCCCCTGGAGAAGGAAATGGCAACCCACTCCTGTATTCTTGCCTGGAAAATTTCAAGGAAGGAGGAGCCTGTTAGGCTACAGTCCATGGGGTTTCAAAGAGTTGGACACAACTGAGCGACTTCACTTCTTCACTTCACTGTTTCTGCTGAATCATTTAAAATCAAGTTTCAGGTATCAAGACCCTTCAGTAGTTAAGCAGGCATCTTCTAAAAATAAAGTCATTCTAGCAAGCAGTGTGCTATTATTACGCCTACCTAACAATGTGAACAATAATTCTACAATATCATTCAATACATCATCATGTTGAAACTTCCTCCAAACTGTTTCACACTGGGTAGTTGACTTAGGAATTGATCAGCATCCATGTTTGCTATGAATATTGCTCCTTTTTTAGTTGATTTTATACTAGAACATTCCCACTCCTTCTCTGACACTGACACTTTTGAAGAGACCAGAAAAATGGATACAGAATGCTCTGCTCTCTGCACCTATCTGATCTTTTCCCCGTGGAGTCATTTACTTTGCTGTTCAAACCCTTCTTTCTCGTAAACCAGAAAGGCTGCAGGCTTGAACTTTGATTCAAGTATTTTTAGCAAGAACACAGCACTGGTGATGGTGTGTGCTGGATTCTGCATCCTGTAATATCGGGTTGATTTGGTTTGAGAGATGCTAAGTTGATCCCTTCTGAAGGCCCTGACAGCCAGATGTGTCCACTGAAAATGGAGAATGTTCTTCCTTTTCCAGTTAGCTCTGTGCTTCACCAACTCTCCACACCTTCATAGGGCCCTGCATAAAATCGCCTTCTCTAACTCAGTTATTTCACTGACCACTGCACACTGGGATCTTCTAATCATCCCACTGTTGTTGTTTAGTCGCTAAGTCATGTCCAACTCCTTTGCCACCCCATGGACCATAGCCTGCCAGCCTCCTCTATCCGTGGGATTTCCCAGGCAAGGATACCGAAGTGGGTTGCCATTTCCTTCTCCAGGGGATCTTCCCGACCCTGTGACAAAACCCACATCTCCTGCGCTGCAGGTAGGTTCTTTACCACTGAGCCACCAGGGAAGCCGAGTTCTTTCATTACTTCTGCATTTATGAAACATCATTCCTCTGGAAAGAGCTGTCCCTGCAGAGGGGAAGAGTTTTATCCCACAGACTCTTAGGGAGAACTTGTTCTCTCCAGAAAAGTCATGAGAGAATGTGGTCTCTAAGAGTTGTGTGGGGGCACAGAGGGTGCCCCCAGTCAGGGTCCACTGTCCGAGCTTTAAGGAAAGGAGGAGCAAGCAGGGTTGGGCACTGGGCCAGTGAGAGGACCATGTACGGCTAGAGCTGCTCAGGATGGGAAATCTTTGCGGAAAAGGAGTTTCAGATATGCCTATATATCAAATCCTCTCATCTCCTTTAGACACCTGCAGTAGAGTCCCACAAGTTTTCAGGCTTCTGGAGTCCAGGTCCTGATGCTGATTTTGGAGGCATCACTAAGCCTCAAGGTTGCCCTGGTGATGTCAGGATTTCAAACACCATCCAGTGAATGAAGACATGGGCACCAATCAAAACAAACCTAGTAGTGTAGTGCATTTTTCACAACACGAAGCAACTAACTGAACATACTTGTCAATGAACCAACTGATTGTTTTTGTCAGTTGTAGGCACCACAGCCTGGAAAAGGCAATGGCACCCCACTCTAGTACTCTTGCCTGGAAAATCCCATGGGCAGATGAGCCTGCCTGGTGGGCTGCAGTCTATGGGGTCTGGAAGAGTCGGACATGACTGAGCGACTTCACTTTCACCTTTCACTTTCATGCACTGGAGAACGAAATGGCAACCCACTCCAGTGTTCTTGCCTGGAGAATCCCAGGGACGGGGGAGCCTGGCGGGCTGCCGTCTATGGGTCGAACAGAGTCAGACACGACTGAAGTGACTTAGCAGCAGCAGCAGCAGGCACCATGGCCAGTACTCTGTGTTTTTACCCTGGTCATTGGCTGAAAATCTGTGATCTCTCCTCTTCTTTTCCTGACTTGCTGGTGTAGAAGTGGAAAGATGAAAGCACAGTTGGTTCCCCTTGTAATCTGGAGCAGAAATGGCTTCTCAGAGCTGGCATAGGATACTCTGAGCCAGCTTGGAAGGAGACCAGAGGGAACTCAGAGTAGATTAAGTGGAAGCAAGGCGAGGGCAGCACCAGCCCTCCAATGAGTGACAAAGGTCAACAGATCTGCAAACCCACACCAACACCCCTTTTTCTTCAGGGCTGGGGTTTCTCAACAGTTCAGTTCAGTTCAGTCGCTCAGTCATGTCCAACTCTTTGCGACCCCATGAGGGCCTCCCTGTCCATCACCAACTCCCGGAGTTCACTTAGACTCACGTCCATCGAGTCGGTGATGCCATCCAGCCATCTCATCCTCTGTCGTCCCCTTCTCCTCCTGCCTCCAATTCCTCCCAGCATCAGAGTCTTTTCCAATGAGTCAACTCTTCGCATAAGGTGACCAAAGTACTGGAGTTTCAGCTTTAGCATCAGTCCTTCCAAAGAAATCCCAGGGCTGATCTCCTTCAGAATGGACTGGTTGGATCTCCTTGCAGTCCAAGGGACTCTCAAGAGTCTTCCTCTAACACCACAGTTCAAAAGCATCAATTCTTCAGCGCTCGGCCTTCTTCACAGTCCAACTCTCAAATCCATACATGACCACTGGAAAAACCATAGCCTCGACTAGACGGACCTTTGTTGGCAAAGTAATGTCTCTGGTTTTGAATATGCTATCTAGGTTGGTCATAACTTTGCTTCCAAGGAGTAAGCGTCATTTAATTTCATGGCTGCAGTCACCGCCTGCAGTGATTTTGGAGCCCAGAAAAATAAAGTCTGACACAGGGACCAACCCAAAAGGCAGGCAGAAGTGCTGGCAACTTGCCTTCCCTCGCCTGCCCCATCAGGGCTCAGTCCCACCGCTAATGGGCATTTGCTCCCAGCTCAAGGGGAAGGATGCTTGGGGCTCCTCCTCTAGAACCAAGAGAGCAAGTCTCAGACTGGTAACTGAGCAACCGCCCAACTTGCTCCAGGGACCCCTGTGGTCCCAGTCCCCTCCTCCCAGGAATGCACAACCTTGCTCTGATATCAGGCCTTCTGGTTCCTTCTTCCCGCCTTTCTCCTTTTCCTCCTAACCCTTCCTCAGCTGCCCCCAACCCCCGCCCCCGCCCAACCGCCCATCTCTTTCTCCCTCCGGCTAGAGGCTTGGAGGGTTGATCTGTGTTCACTTACTCAGGACCTTCACTTTCCCTGTCCAATAGAGTTGGTCGTCCTCTCCCGGGGGATTCTTCTTTAGGAAGCTAAAGAAGACTATCTCATTCATACACGCAACAGAGGCGAATCGCTGAGACCTGCCCCCGCAGGCCCAAGAGCTCTTGTGCCCGGGGTAGATCTGGGGATTCAGAGCGTGTGTGCCCTCCGGGGAACAGCCTCTGCGCTCGAGGCTCAGAGCAGAAGGGAGGTGGTAGGCGCAGGGTTCAAATCAAAATGTGGCCAAATGTCTCCCCTCAAGTCAATCAATTCCAACCAAAAATGATCGTGATCGCGACAAAGATGGTGACGATGAAACTAACAGCAATAATCTGCCAGATCCTCGCCCTCAGTGCACCCGGTCCAAGCCTAGTCCCCGATCCGGTTTGGACCTTCCCGGCTGGGTGCTGGGCAGGGGTCGGCAGCCTTGAACTCCTCGGAGGGGCGGAGGATCTCAAGGGCCGTTCTGGGACAAAGGCGGAGGGGCGAGCCAAGCTCTGGGGGGACTGCCGAGAGAGGCGGGGGCGACAGGAGAATGTCCGGGGCCCGCCAGAGGCTTGACTGCGGGGGCGGACACGAAAGGCGGGCACACTCCGAGGGTGGCAGTCGAGGAGAAGGATAAAGGCGTTGGGGGGCGAGGGCAGGAGCCGAGAGCGAGAAAGTGGGATGCAGGGGCGGCGGGGAGGGGAGGAGGGATGGGGATATAAGGGGCTCAACGCTGAGGGAAGAAGTACAGAGGTTGGGGGGGCCGAGAAGAGAGGAGGTGAGGGCGGAGGGCGCGGAGGCGGGGGAGGGGCCCAGGACGGTGGGGGCGTGGGAAGCGGGAAGGGGGGGACTTAAGGGGTCGGGGGGGAAAGATGCGGGTGGGAGAGCCGCAGGGAGCGGGCGAGATGCGGCGGGGCGCCGGGAGGTGGGGAAGGAGGTCCGGGTAGGAGGGTCTTGCGGGGCGGGACGCGGGGAGATGAGGGCTGGACGGCCGGGCGGGGAGGCGGGGCGCGGGCCCAGCCCCCGCGGTTAGCTGGAAAAGTTTGCGCCGGGGCCGGCGGGGGCAGAGGCTGAGGAAGCAGGTCTAGGAGGCACGCGACAGGAACCCGGCGCCCAGCGCGGTGGCCGCAGTAACCCGAGCGAGACTCTCGGCCCGGGCAGGGTCCCCAGCCCCGAGCGCCGAGTCTATCCCGGAGCCCCGGCACCGGGAGGGCAGGAAGGGGTGCCAAGATGCCGAGGGTCCGAGCGCCCTTCTCGGATAGAGGTGAGCCGGCGGGACAGAAGGCCCGGGGCCCCCGGGCTGGGTGGGGGCAGCTGGGTCCGCTTTTCTCACGGATTTCCAGCCCGTCTTCCAGGCCATCCAGCCCATCGCGACGTGGACCTGGGCGGGCGAGCACACCGCATCAGCATCGCCCACTCCCACCAGGTCGTCCATTCTGGGGACTGAACCCGGGCGGGGGAAGTGGGGATGGCTCCTTTTTTAACTACAGTTAGAGCATTTAAACGCCGAATGAAAGAGAAGTGACTCTTCACAGAGACGCGCCATGGGTCCTTTTCCTGGGATAATTAAGTTTATACCGCCTGGAATGCGGACCTGGGGGCTCTGGAAGTGTGTGTTCTTGTTCTCTTGGGGAAATCGTGCTGTTTTATTTTCTTCGCCACAAAATTCCAGTTTTCCTTCTATTTCTCAAACAAGGCAGTCGGGGCTGTCGGAACCGGGCGGGGGGTGGAGGTGGGGGGACGGGAAAAGGAGTCTGGAAGACAAAAGTTCTACGGTGCGGTAATGAGGTTCCCAGGGAAGATCAGTAAGTTACAGTCATATCTGAGATAAATCCGGGGAAGCGACAGTAGTGGTCCTTCTTCGACGATTGCAGGAAAGTGCTAACTTTGCCACTTAACCCCGTGCCCCCACCATAGTCTCCAAATTGTTCTCTCTCCTCTTTCTCCTTACTTTCTCTCTTCCTGACGTTGGACATTGCCAAGGACATATTTCTTTGTGGTGTATTTATATTTAGATGTAAGAGAGGGACTTCTTGTTGGATTTTTAAAGGGAACATGCTTTACTTTGAAGATGAAGAGCATGAATGAGTCTGCCTCTGGAGCTCTGGGTACTTAAGAGAATTAGGCATCTTTTAAAGTCTGGAGTTAGAAGTTGCAGACATTGTACAGAATCCTGGCAGTAAAGTGTTAGTCGCTCAGTCCTGTCTGATTCTTCACAACCCCGTGGGCTGTAGCCCACCAGGCTCCTCTATCCATAGACTCCTCCAGGCAAAAATACTGGAGTGGGTGGCCATCCCCTTCTCCGGGATCCAAACCCCCATTGCAGGCAGATTCTTTTCCATCTGAGCCATCAGGGAAGCCCCAAAGAATTATGTCTTCATGATTTATTTTTACAACATTCCTTTCTTCATTGATGAAAATCTTACATGTAAGAAAAATTTAATTCCTAGAAAGTACAAGGGCAGGATTATGATCTGTGCGTATATGACTAATGAGGATGGTGGTGGTTCTGGGGGGTGTGTGTGTGTGTGATGTGGTGTGTGTGTGTGTGTGTGTGTGTGTGTGTGTGTGTGTGTGTGTGTGGTACTCAAAGAGTTGTGGACTCACTGATGCAGAGCTCAGTGCCAGTTTGAATACTTTTGTTACCATAGGTGAACCACATATCGAGTTTTCTCAGTCAGAAAACTTGCACTTTGGGCCTGCTAGTCCAGGCGCTCTAGTCTCCTGACACCAGGGATCCGAAACGCAAAATCAGCCATTAAGATACAGATGCAATGATTCCTCGCCCAGTATTCATCTCTGAAAATACTGCTTCCCTCTTTATATTTGTGAATTCCATTAAATGCATGACGCTCCTAGTTTTCTACCATACGTGGATAGTGAAGCTACCATTTCTTGTACAAGGACTACCTTATGAATGGCCCTAATGACTTTATGTCTCAAAATTAAGGGACAGGTTTTCCTTTACCTGGAAGTTATGACACTAATTTGATTCCACGGTATCTCTTCGACCCCCTAAAAATGTTTCAAGACCTACTGTGTATGCATATATTTTTGTTACAAAGACATGGGAATTTGAATATAAAATAATCTTGAAACATTTGTTGTTGCCCAACTGGTGAAAACCTTTTTCTCTGCCAGGACTTGGGATTATACAGCTGGCATGGCAGCCTAGGGCAATCTACTGTGTTGGCCAGTTAGCTGAGACTGAGCTGCCCCTGGGCTATACAGGCTTTCTGTTTCCTCACATTTGATTTCGTGATTCCTTTCTTATCAGTTTTGGAGCCACTTTGTATTATTCCCTTGCCGTATGTCTTCTGTAAAATTGGTTAATTACCTAAAGAACATTGAAATATATATATTACCATATGTAAAATTAAATAACCAGTGAAGATTTGCTGTTTGAAGCAGGGAACTCAAATCAGGTGTTCTGTGACAACCTAGAGGGGTGACATGGGGTGGGAGGTGGGAGGGAGCTTCAAGAGAGAGGGCATATATGTACACCTATGGCTGATACCGTGTTGATGTATGGCAGAAACCAGCACAATATTGTAAAGCAATTATTCTGCAATTAAAATAAATGAAAAAGATATTCCATGAGCTTTTGGAGATGATATGCTAGCCTTTTCCTGTCTAGCTTTAGTTAATAATACTTTTTAACTTGTTGTTATAGTTACTAGGCATAAGTTTCTTTTGTTTCATTTTTATTCTGTTTTTAAGGAATCACAGTGGCATCTGGAAAGGCCAGGGAATAGCCAGTCAGGTAAATCAGTGACAAGGTTGTTCAGAGGAGGGTGTGGAACCCATTGGGTGGTTGTAACGTCTGGTTGGATCCGTGAGCTGGAGTGGGAATCCTGTCATTTGTAGGCTCTTTGCCTTGAAGATGCTGCTCCATTTCCTTGGGGTCAGAGTTTTCCGTATATTTCAGTCAAGCCCCCAGATTCAGCATTCCAGCATTTTGCTAGCATAGTAGCTAGAAGTAGTTCTGTTCTAAGTATGCTGGTGGCACCCATGTCGCTAGATAGGTGAGGAACGCATGGAAAGACGACAGCTTCTGGAAGAGCTTATCCCTCATGTGGTGCACTGGAGTCCGATGACATGGGCATCCAGCCCAGCACAGCCTCTTCCAAGCTGCGCCACAGGCTCAGTTTCCTCCTGAGTCCATTTGGAAGCAGATGCTGCGGTGGTCTCAGCCGTGGCGCCTGCAAGGCGCAGCACGCAGAGTGCATGCCATGCCACCAAGCAAGGGTGCTGCTGTGGGAACGGATGAAAGGAGCCCCGCGGTTACCACTTCCTGCCCAGAACACCTCTCATTTTCGTATGCCTAGAGGAACTCATTTCCACACACTTTGATTCGTGCTGTGACAGCCTTGGTAGGAATTCAGTCCTGTACCCTTCCTTAGAACAAGCAGAGAAGAGAAAGTTTGAGAAACCTGGTGGAAAAGCAATGAAGATAAAGACCTCTTGCATCAAAAGCATTTGCCCTCAGACCGATGAGCCTGGATGCCCAGGAAAACATGCAGAGAGGCAGGTGTTCAAGCTGGACTTGGTTGTGGGCACAACCTGCATACATGGGACTCCTTGGACTGCTGTCAGATCTCTGTTAGCATCTGAGCCTTGTTTGCTGAGAGAATAACCTTTGGAGAAGCTGCATAAAAGTAGGAAATCTGACCGGGGACAAACTCACTTCTGCAATCTGGAGAAGAAAGGGGAAGATGTAGAATCCTGATGTGGTTCGTCTGTAACAGCCTTTCTCACCAGGCGCTCCACTGATGGGTCCAGAGCAACATGCAGGCATGCGAGGCTGAGTATGTAACACCTCTTGTCATCAACCATCTCTGAAAGCAGAGTGAGGTCACCTAAGAAACCCCTGAGTGAAGGGAAATACTCATTAGCAAAGGAATTTTGTTGGGGCCATGAAACAGCCAACTCATTATTTCCTTTCTAAATTCTTCCAAGTGGGGGAAAAAAAGAACAAACCTTGCTTTCCAAGAAATTTTACTTGTGGACAAATACTTTGTGTTTTAATTCAGTTTGTGGGATGAACTGGGAGAATATAGCGTTTTAAAAATATAACGCCTTGCATCTTACCAGGAGAAATCAGTGTCTCACTATCTTATTGAGGTGTTTTGTTTTTTTTTTTTTTTTTGCCATTACAAAGAAAAAGAGACAGACCCCAGACTGGTGAAATATTTTCCTTTGTTTTTTTTCCCTTTTCCTTCTTTTTATAGTTTGTTTATTTTTCAAAGTGACGTGAGTAGAGAAAGTGACTCTCCAGCGTGGAAAACACATCTGGAATCCATCGGGCTCTGCCTGGCCCCCTCCCCCTCCCCCTACAGATGCTGTTCCTTGGAATGGAGGGAGGGGGATGGGGTGACACCCCTATGAACCACCTTCTAGAAGGCGTCATATTCCTTCTCTGCAGAAAGAAAAGCCTTGGTGTTGGAATGCCTTGAGGTAGACTCAAAGACCCCACCTGAATGAGGATGGAGTGAAAACTCTTAGGTAGCAGATCTCTGTTGAATAGATGGAAGACAAGCCCAGGAGTGGGCAGTTTACTACCTTTACCTTCACAGTGAAATGCAGGCAGTCAAATCCTCACTCAGAGTGGGGGAGGGGAGAAGTCTGCGGGGGTCTGGATGACCTGAGCACAGTTTGGGAGGGAGAGCTCTGCTTACGGATATAAGTAAAGCCTGCTCTCAGGCACAGCTCTGTCGGAATCTGGGTTTGTTGGAAGACCACTGCGCTTGAGTAGGAGCACGACG
Organism: Capricornis sumatraensis; assembly: GCF_032405125.1. Classification (NCBI taxonomy): domain Eukaryota; kingdom Metazoa; phylum Chordata; class Mammalia; order Artiodactyla; family Bovidae; genus Capricornis; species Capricornis sumatraensis. The sequence goes on along the minus strand of NC_091074.1, from coordinate 98,155,351 downwards.
TGTCTTCTATAACTGGCCAGGTTTTTTGAATATGTACATGACTAGCTGGCACCCAGCCACATTTTCAGCATCAGGCTGTATTTTTCAGTATGCAAGTGGAAATTAAGCAGTGATCCAATTTTTACAATGGAAAGGCAGATACTGGTCTGGTCACTACCAGCCCCAGACACTTATCTTTTAAAATAAAATGTGAGCATTCGTAACGTGTAACTCTCACCCTCGGTGGGGACTTCTCCAGCTACCCATGAAGACAGTTCTCAGGACCACTGGCTGAGGCCCGTAAGCCTCTGTGGGGACCCTCCATCAAAACCCAGCCTAGGCATCAGCCTAGGAAGTCCATGGTACCCCTTGGCACACAGGCACATGCTCACCGCGGGGGACATCCTCAGCTCGTCCTAACAGCACTGCCGAGGGCAACAGCACAGGGAAACCACTCCATGTCCACAGCCCAGAATGTATCCATCCACGCAGCAGGAGCAATGGGAAGGAGTTACCCACATCTCTCTGCATGACTCACATTGAGCAGGAAGCGCACAGGAACATCACATTGAGAAGAAGATGCCAGGCACAGCTTCATGACTCCATTTATGTGAAGGTCAGACACAGGCTAAATTAGTCTAAGGGATAAGAAGTCCAGAGAGTGGTGCCATTCTAGTGGTTAGTGACTAGAAGAGGCCATGAGGGATAGGAAAGGTTTGGTATCCCAGGAACCCTGGTGCCCACAGTACCCAGCACTCCTGCAGTGACTGGCAGCAGCAGGATGGGTGAGCCACAGAGGGCCGATGCCCACCTCTCCATGAGCAGAGCCAGCTGACTCTCAAAGATTCAGGGACCAGGGAGGGGGCAGAGCATTCTCCCCGCAGACTTGGAGTCTGTGTTGCATCCCTTTGGATGGAGGCAGGAACTCGCCCGTGAGACGCTTTTGACCATGCATAGTGGCATTCAGATCTATCCAAAATCAATCTAATCTTTGGCCCGGCACAAAACTCTCAGATGGGATCAGCTTTTTAATGTTAATAGCCCAAAGAAAAATAAGCTTTTTGGGTTCCAAAGAGAGATGGGTATCTTCCAGTCATGCACAGTGTGGAGGTCGGTATTTTATAAAAGATGTTCTGAGAAAATATGCTCCTTGAGTGATACATATTTAATTAAGGGAAATTATAAATCGAGCATTAATGGGAAAATGTGTTCACCCTCAGGATTCATGGTTTTGATGGGTTTCTGGCACATCTTAAACTATTGTCATTTTGGTTATTTTCTTGCTGGGTATTCGTTTTTATTGTTTCCTTTCGTACCTTCTACTCAAGTTTATCAAAACTCTACATATTGAGGGGGGAAAAAATGAATGTGAGTCTGTGGAGCCTGCGGTGTACTTCCTCCGCCCTTTATTCCCAAGAGAAGTCCACATCCAGCAATTTTAAAGGGACCCACAGCCCTGCTCTCTGTACTGTAGAGCACAGTCGGAGGGGCAGAGACTGTCTCGAGGGGGCCATGAGGTATTTAAAGGCCGTGGAGTTATCGCAGGCAAACTAGGGCACAGGAGAGAAACTTCGGACACCCTGTTTCCAAAAGATGCATCCAAAAGATGCAGTCTCCTGGAGCTGTTTCGCCCCAGTGTGAGGCGAAATTACGGTACAATTCACATTGCTCTCCTTTCCTGTAATGTTTGTGTATTTTGATCATTCAGGCTGTTCTGGTGCTAGGTCACCATCATAACTCCTCATGTTATGCTCGCCAGCGTCAGGTCCTGGGATAAAGGGGCGGCCACCTGGACGTGGCAGCCGGTGGCCTGGAGTGGCGGGGGCAAGGGCAGGGCTGAGACAGGGAGTGTTGGAGGGCCCTCCGGCCAGCTATATGACCCCACTGCCCTCAGAGGAAAAACAGCCCCTCTCAGGATGCTGCCACTTTGTGACTCTCATTGGAGCAGCGCGTGTGTTCCTCTTCCCTGCCTTTGGGTCGTGCCTTTTCTGTGAACAAGGACACACGTGGTGCTGTGACAGGGTATCCATGCGGAAATGCCAAGTACTCTCTCAGGGTTGTGCTCTGGGGTGGGAGGTGTTGGAAAGATAACCAGGCGGCTAGGCTCTCCTGTGCCTGGTTTCCTACGACAGCCAGGAAGAGTCAGCAAAGTGGGAGCACAGAGACTCCATTCAGTGCCCACAGACGAGAGCACTTAGATGAGCAGCAACGAGGGGCACACGCATTTACTGGGCACCGTTAATGTACATGGTGCTGTGAGAGGAGAGATGGAGAGGATGAAATAAGGGGCTCCAGGCAAGTGCTCCGAGAGTGTCAGCTGCTGCTCCTATCTCTATCCTTAAAAAACAGTTTGCAGTTTGTTTTAAAAAGTGGTGTGCTGGGCCAGGATGATTCCAGAAAATGCTATAGAGCTGGTAGAAGTTGACCTGGAGCCTTAAGCATGGGCACGATTTAAATAAAAATGGAAAAGAGGTAAGCTGTTGGGGGGAGTGGCCCACGAGCTGACCCCCACCACCCCTGCTTCTGTCTCTGGGAGACCAGGCCCCTTACCACAGACCAAACAGGGGGGACCGGGGCTGGATAGGGAGCCTGCCTCCTACATGAGGCCTCATAGTGCCCCTGGGTGAGGGGAGACAGCCCCAGGGTCGGGTGCTGCCTCCGAGGCTCATCAGCTATGTGGAGACCTTGGCAGGCCCCAATATTTGGTGGTAAAGTTGACTCCCAGCCCTCCGTGACCTCAAACTTCACTGAGACACCAGGGGCTCATGTGGTTTCCACAATAAGCCACACACAAACCTCCAGGACACTAGAAGAAATCTCTGCAAAGCAGTGGGGCCGTCTTTGCCCCATGTCAGAAAACCAGGCTCCCCCAAATTAAGGGAGTGGAGGCTTGACAACATCCTCAGGGCCCTGGAGCCAGCACCCGAGTGGCAGGAAGGCATCCATCTGGAGGGCCCTTGGTCAGGGAGCTCCGTCTAGAGCCTCCTCTGCTTCTCACTCACAGAGCAGCTATCCAGGCTGAGCCCCCAGGTCCCCCTGCCACTGAGGCCTTCTCTGGAATGAGCTCTGCAGTTGTACCAGGCCTTCAGATTCCACTGCACCCCAAAATGCAGAGCCCCACTTCTCTGGAGAGTGGTCCATGTGCCACCAAGACAAACTGAGGGCTGTGATTTAAACTTATAAAAGTTAAAAAACTTCAGAGTTTAGATAGAACTGTCTAGATAGAACCGGATCCACACAGTAGGCTGATGTAAATTGACCTTGTTTGAGTTTCATTATATATTTAAATATTCAAATAGTTTTAATTTAGAATCAGTGCATTTAGTGAAAACCATTTCTACCTTGGTAGCTGGGTCTGCTCTGCCTTGGACATCACAAGAAGCCTTTGGACAAAGCCACGTGGGGGTGGGGGTGCGTAGAGGTCCAGCGGGGGAAGGGCCGTTGGAAGCCTGGCTCTTGGGCTCTCTGCCCCATTGTCACTAGCGCTCCCAGGCTGGTTGTTTCTTTCCATTCACACGCACCGATTGAGTCTTGGCAGTTTCGACAATTCTATCTAAACTCCGATTTTCAGCCAAACTCAAAAATCCACTTGCTTGTCCTTGTTCTTCTTCCTTTAGTCTCAGTAGCGGTTGATTCCACTTATACAGGTTTATATTCTTTCTTCCCCTGGCTCCACGATTAGCTGCTCACTCAGGGAGTGGCCCTGTGGGCCACGTGTGGGCTGTGCTGTTCTTCCTTTGGTGACCAGATGGTTTGTCTCTGCGCTCTCTGTGGGGCAGACCTGGAGGCCATCTAGATTTGATTTCTGGTCTTGGCCTTGGTCCCAGGGATTCCAGGGAAGTGTGACTACTTCCTACAACATTGCTCCAAAACCCTTCAAGGAGGTTTCAGAAATCAGTGGGCCTTATTCTGAATTCCATCCTATTTTTTGGACCTGACATAATCTCTGTTTCTCTCTCACTAACTGGGAATAAGGGTTTACCAGCTCCTGTGCAGGAGATGGGGCTCCCCAGGTGGTGCTAGTGGTGAAAAATTCACTTGCCCTTGCAGGAGACACAGAGATGCAGGTTCGATTCCTGGGTTGGGAAGATTCCCTGGAGAAGGGCATGGCAACCCACTCCAGTATTCTTGCCTGGAGAATCTCATGGACAGAGGGGCCTGGCAGGCTATAGTCCATAGGGTCACACAGAGTTGGACACGACTGAAGCGACTTAGCGTGCATGCATGCACAGTAGATGAGTGTGAACTGATTAGCTTTCGTAAGTCCTTGAGATTTCCAGGTGGAAGTGTTCTTTGGATTTAAATCCGTGTGTTTGGATTACATGACTGAATGATGGCAGTGCTCGATCACAGAATTTCCCTCCTTGCCAACTGTAGACACAGAATTGCTGCTTCTGGTCTCCACAGTCACATAGGAAGTTGGCCTGGGTTAAAGGCCCTCTTTGGGCCCAATGGACCAGCCATCCAAATGCTTCAGCATTTTTAGTAACTTTCTCCAACTCTGTTGCTGCTGTTGTTCTTAGGTGCTGTTACTTTATCACTGGGCTCTCTCTCCTTTTATCTTTTCGTAGGAGCCTATTCTCAACACCCTAGCCGGTGTCTGGCCTGGATCCCTGTTGCAGCCTAAGCAGAAAGCATTGTTTTCCCTGGAAATGGACGTTCTCAGGGCGCCCTCTGGTGGATTCAGGAGCTAACTGATTGTGAGTTTCAAGTGATGGCGCTGATTCTCACGCCACGCCCCAGACCTTATACCTCCAACGAAACCCTGCACGAACATTACAGCTACGTTGGCAAGCTGGAGGGCAGGCTGAAGGACCCCCCCGACGGCAGCACACTCACCACCGTGCTGTTCTTGATCGTCTGCAGCTTCATTGTCTTGGAGAACCTGATGGTCTTGATTGCCATCTGGAAAAACAATAAATTCCACAACCGTATGTACTTTTTCATCGGTAATCTGGCCCTCTGCGACCTGCTGGCCGGCATAGCCTACAAGGTCAACATTCTGATGTCGGGCAAGAGGACGCTGAGCCTCTCCCTGACGGTCTGGTTCCTACGGGAAGGCAGCATGTTTGTGGCCCTTGGGGCGTCCACCTGTAGCCTGCTGGCCATTGCTATCGAGAGACACTTGACTATGATCAAAATGAGGCCGTACGATGCCAACAAGAAGCACCGCGTGTTTCTTCTGATCGGGATGTGCTGGCTCATCGCCTTCTCGCTGGGCGCCTTACCCATCCTGGGCTGGAACTGCCTGCACAACCTCCCCGACTGCTCCACCATCCTGCCCCTCTACTCCAAGAAGTACATCGCATTCTGCATCAGCATCTTCATGGCCATCCTGGTGACCATCGTGATCCTGTATGCACGCATCTACTTCCTGGTGAAGTCCAGCAGCCGCAGGGTGGCCAGCCCACACAACTCAGAGCGGTCCATGGCCCTGCTGCGGACCGTGGTGATTGTGGTGAGCGTGTTCATCGCCTGCTGGTCCCCACTCTTCATCCTTTTCCTTGTGGATGTGGCCTGCAAGGTGAAGGAGTGCGCTGTCCTGTTCAAGGCCCAGTGGTTCATCGTGCTGGCCGTGCTCAACTCTGCCATGAACCCCGTCATCTACACGCTGGCCAGCAAGGAGATGCGGCGGGCCTTCTTCCGACTTGTCTGCACCTGCCTGGTCAGGGGCCGGGGAGCCCATTCTTCACCCATCCAGCCCGCTCTCGACCCAAGCAGAAGTAAATCCAGCGGGAGCAATAACAGCAGCCCCTCCCCCAAAAGCAAGGAAGATCTCCCCCAAACAGCCGCCTCACCCTGCATCACCGACAGAAACAAAACCCTGCAGAATGGAGTCATATACAAGTGAGGGTGTGGGCCTCAAGGAACCTGGGGTCCTTGCATCGCCACAGGAAGAGCAGCGACCAACCCTGCAGTCACATTCTTCTGGATTGCATGCCTCACTCATGGGGTTATTTCCAGATCTGGAACTCGAGAAAGCTGTTCTGCCAACAGCCTGGCCTGGTGTGGATGTCTCTTAAGAAGGGGACCCAAGGAATTGCCGATGCATTTCAGTGCAGACACCGTGCCTTGTCCATTTAGGCTCTAGGGTCTTCCAAATGTACCAAGCTGCTGATGTCAGCAGCCACCTTCTCCTGAATCCTCCCTCTCCTCTGGCCTCTGTCTGGAGAGGGAAGGTGTTGGACCACAAACACTGTGCAATGTGTTTCCCAGGAACATCATCATCCCAGGATGCTGTTCGGTGACTACACTACACTGACTGTGCATGGATGGATGCTGTATAGTCATCATTTCTGTGTTACAGAGCACTTGCGTTTCAAATGTCTGCCATTGGTACTTATGTGAGCTGCAGTACATGGTGTTGTTATGTAACAGGGAGGACAAGTAAGTTCTGGCTGAACCACCAAGTATGAGGACGTGACTGGGAACTAGGTGGACAGGCCAGTCGCAGGCTCTTCAGACTGACACAAAGTGTCACGTTAAGCAGATTTGGAAAGCGCAACCCCTCTAAAAGGGCTTGTCTGAGGCTGGTCTCAGATGTATGCATCTGACCCCCAACTGTCCTGAGATGCCCTTGACTGCATCTGGAGGATCCAGGAGAGAACGAGTGAGTTCTGTGGATGTACGTCCCCCAAGGGGACTCCTGCTTGTCTTCCGTCATTTCTCCATGAGGAGTCTTAAGCTCATCCAAAAGTCAAATTAGCCAAATTACCCGGTTGTTTGGGGTTTCTCCAAATTCTAGAAAGGCCAGCCAAGGTATTCCAGGAGCCCGTGCCCCACACCAGTCAAGAAAAGAATCCAAGAGGGAGAAGCAGAGGACAGACCCCTGGCCCATTTCACCTTTCCGACATAATGGGGAGTTTCTGTTGAATTCGAAGATGCTTAACAGTACAGCGCTGTGATCCTGTGTTGAGTTTGAATCTGTATCAGAAAAGCACCAAGTTAGTAACGCCCCTGTGCTGTTACAGCTGAGCAGCTGGGGCCGTCAACAGCCTCGTGGATTCCTGAAAGCTGACCCTTACTGCGACCGTTAGAGCAGTTTAATTGTGATCTGGCACTTTGTGCTTTCTTCAGAGAGATGTAGCAATACTGTAATCTTTCATTTTAACACAGATTGACCCTGTATCACTCTTTACCTTTAGAAGGAATTACTTAGAAGGCATTTTTGTACACAGTCATCCCCAAGGATTCTTCATGAAGTACAAATGGATGAAAATATACAAATTTCAGAGTTGTCATAAGTACGTAGTTGGTGTACTGAGTCCTTTGTTTTTTAAAAAGATAAAAAGGAACCTTCAAAAGGATTCTTACCTGTGTAAGCCTCACTTCAGAACCCCTGAAGTTTTTAGGTTCAGTGGGAATTTTGCCTGAGTAAAGACTAAAAGAGTAGCCTTAACACATGAGTAACTTTTCAGAGAAAACGTGATTCCTCTTTGTTATCTCATGCCAGCTCCTCTTTATAAAGGAACGTTTTCATGGGTCCTGGGTGACCATGTACCACCCAACATCTTTCTTAGTTTTTGTTGCTGATGGAGATAAATCCTATTTTCAAGGACATGCTCATCAGTGGCATTTCATCACATCACTGAAAAGGAGCTTATTCTCTTGTCAAACAGCCTAAGAAAACTGGGAGCATTTATAAAAAAATTAAGCATTAAGATACTGGGTTAAGAAAATAACAACAAAATTGCCTCAGAAAGCCAAAATATTGAGTATTGCATTTTGTCTTCAGTGGTAAAATGACTTAAGAACTTTATATATTAGTTCTGAGTTGCTTGGGGGCTCCAGCTCTCTGGCGCTAATAGTAATATAACACTGCACCATAACCTCAACATTTTTTTTGAGGTAGCACAACACTTTCAATCAATCTTCATGAAAAATATCCCAAAACAGTCATTGTGTCTATTTGATATATGCAAAAAATAATAATAATCAAATTTAGTACCAAGTGTCGGAGAAGGAAATGGCAACCCACTCCCATAATCTTGCCTAGGAAATCCCATGGACAGAGGAGCCTTGTGGGCTACAGTCCATGAGGTGGCAAAGAGCTGGACATGATTGAATGACTGAACAACAGCAAAAAGTACCAAGTGTACAATCCTAACTAGCTAGCTGATCATTTAGAAGCTGAGTGTGTCAATGCCACAGAGAACCTGTCTGTTAGAGCTCATTCAGTTAGTAACCTTTATCGAGTCCCATGTATGTTTGTTAAAAATAAAATAAAATTGAAAGCCTTTGTATAAACTGGTTGTCGGGAGTCCATGTGGGGAGCTGTGTACACTAAGGCCGCCCCTGGTGATATGCAGAGTGACAGCATGAACTCTCACCTGCTGCTAGCTGTTTCTCCGGGAATTACATCACTCTGAGAACTCTAGTAACATTTCCCCTATACTTCCCAATAGCAGAGCTGGTATTTTCAGAAACTTTGGTGTATTGGGTGCTAACATTGGTGGAATAGCACCCAATACACCAAAGTTTCCGAAAATACCAGCTCTGCTTGTGGGAAGTGGCTCAGATGGTAAAGAATCCACCTGCAATGCAGGAGACCCAGGTTCAATCCCTGGGTCAGGAAGATCCCCTGGAGAAGAGAATGGCAACCCACTCCAGTATTCTTGCTGGAGAATTCCATGGACGGGGGAGCCTGGCGGGTTATAGTCCATGGGGTTGCAAAGAGTCAGATATAACTGAGCAACTAACACTTTCACTTTCCATGAATTTTGGTAGGTCAACAGGGAAGGAGGTCAATAGGGAAGGAGGTCAGTAGGGAAGGAGGTCATAGGCCACCCTTTCAATGGGGAGAAAACTGTAAGGGTCATGGCAGCCGAAGTGCAGCCAGAAGAGAGGGGACGGCGGGTTCTGCTCCATTTGGTGCAGTGGAGGCACCAGGAGAAACTTGATAAACCAGCCCTTTTCCTAGCTTTATCCATCATAGATGGCAAGGTTTACCTCTCCACCTTGCATTCTTACACAGAAAGGAGCCAGTGTTTGGCATCACTATTTGGTAGTGACATTCCTGAAGAAATCTGCCCCCAAAAGTAATTGTGGGTGTACACAGAAATTCATCATTTCTCTGTTACAGAGCACTTGGATTTCAAATGTCTGCCATTGACATATGCGCAAGCTGCAGCGTGTGGTTCCATCATGTAACAAAAACCACAACCTGCTGCCACCTTTGATTCTGCCCAAGGCCAAGTGGGCAGAAGTTTACCTAAATCCCATCAGGAATGCTTTTGTCAAACTGCCATTTTCCTCCCACACCTTTGGTGTCCCCAACAGGACTCTGCTGTGATTGTATTTTAAGAGGTCTCCTGGGGAATAATTGAGAATATCTGCTTTCTACGGAAAGGCTTGCAACTCCCCTCCTCTCCTTCGTGAGGCAATACAAGATCCACCATCCAAATGAGAGACTTTTCACAATATTCTTTATTGCCCACAGACTCACATTGACAGCCAGTTAACATCAGACTATTTAGAGAACAGTTGTTTCTCTCCAACCTTGACCCATGGTTCATCTACACTGGAAAAGAGCCTTTCACAGAAATGTATTATTAACGAGGTGTACGTTATAGAAAACTTGTAGTTAAATTACCAATTCCATGCTTTTAAATGTATCTACGAGTGCAAAACCTCCACACTCAAATGTTTTTAGTATCTAAGTCAAATATCAAAGGGTTTGCTACATAATCAGAAACGCACACACCACTATTCTGAAAATGAAGGCACATTTTCCGATAACCAGTGACAAGGAGTGCAGTCGCGCCTAAGTGGGAGTGACAACCTCTGCTCCTGGGCCACGGTGGTGAGACACAGAAGTGCCATGTGGCACCTCCAGCTGGCTGCCCTAGAAGTTCAGGGATGTGCCCGGCATGGCAGCAGAGCTCACAACAGGAAACCACATAATTTACTGAAGGAGTGAAGTGGAATCACTGAATGTGAGAAGGGAATTTAAGCCAATTCTCTTAACCCATTGTGTTGTCAAATCTCCCAGATGTTGGCCAAATAATTTCAATTTTATTATCTTTCAAAGAACAGAAATTAGAAAACTTGAAGTTGGTTTTGTGTTTCCACTCCTCAGAGATCTCCAACACCAATTCTTATCCAGTAGCAACATAGAAAGTGGTAAATTGGCAATAAACCAGAGATCGTCACAGTAATTCTTTTTTGTTTCACAAAAGTTAATGGAAAATAAACACGAAATTTTCAAATATTTACCAATAGGTATAATTTCCCATCCAAATGCTTTTTAAAAAGTAATAAATATCTCATTATTACACATTAGATGTACACGGGACGGAGTTCTCTCCTAATCCTCGGATTTAAGCATCAAATTTTAATTCTTATTTAGTTCTGGATACAAAGAAACATTCATGTCCTTAATTTTACAAGATTTACTCTGGAACAAGTTATAGTCAAAAGTCAAAGGAACAGAGAACATTCCACTTGCAACCGACATATAATTGTTACAAAAAAGTTTATTCAGTGTTCAAAAATGGATTTGTCTATTGATTTCTGCTTTAATCATCCCTTGATTCAGTGGTTAGAAACTTTGGTTGTGGTTAAAACGTCCCAGATGAGTGTGAATTCGTGACTTCAGTCACCCAGGGCCACGGCATGTGTCCCCTTGTGTGCATATTTCTGCCTACAGCATTTCAAGGTGAAACAACAAAATAGAAACTGGAAATTGTATGGGATTTCATTTCTCATGCTTTCTTCAATGAGAATGCCTCTTCTATACCTTAGCCCTCAGGAGGGAGCCCCGTGTGTTTGGGCCTAAGGGGGTCATTATTCTGGTCATCTGTGGTTGTGAGAAGGAGGCAAGAATGAGGCAGGAGCACCCCAGGGATGCCTCCAATATCCCTCCCACCCCTGACCACCGTTCATGCATGAGGGTGTCTCTGCCTCCTCCTGGGCCGTCCACACTGTGTCTGCCTGTTCTAACCTCCATCCTGTCTGCAGCCCATCTGCAAAGACTTCAGACTCTCCAGACCCACCCAAGAGCCCCACCGTCCAGGGTCCTAGTGAGGTGGGCCACACGTCAGGCTTGTCGTGCCCCCATACCCTCCATGTGTGTATTTTCTACTGAATTGTAACTGCAGACAGGCAGAACCTCTGCATGATCGAAGAGGCACAACACAGTGCTTGCCTCGTGTGAACTCATATGAGACAAGGGCAAGAGGAGGCTGGTTAGTAAAGGCGACAAGCAGTGTAGCTGCACCAGGAAGACAACGCTCAGCTCCTAGGCACAGCTGCCTGGGCAGCCTCCTGACACCCACCCCTGCTTATCTTTACACACTGCTGGACGAACATAGGATGTAGGTCTGGACTTGCTGCCCCCTACCTTTTTTCTTTTTCCTTCTCTGTTCTCCCAGCCTCTCCTTTCCCGTCTTCCCCCGTTGGCTTCTCTTCCCTATGTCCCTTTGTCACTTCCCACGGTGGCCCCCTCATGGCCCTCTTGTCTTGTTCCTGCAGCATCCAAGACCATCCCCCCAAGACCAGCATCCAGGACCATGTGCAGATGCCAGGACGTATCGGTCCCCGAACTCTCAACATGTGTGTAACTTTCTAGTTGTCCATGCTAATTAAAATACCAAAATCCAGGGAGGAGTCCCAAGGTACCAACCTGCATGTGCACACATATAGACAGAGATGTGTGTCCGTAATAATCAATGTAGGTATATGCATGTGTATATACGTATGTACAGACAGACGGAGACAAACATCTGTCATAATTAGTAGGTATACGTATGTGTGTGTGTTTATATATATATATATATATATATATATATATATATATATATATACACATATGCAGTTGATATTCACAAGTCCTGGTATAAAGTTGCAATTTTTCTGGCTGCTATAAAATATGCCAGTTTTAAAACTGTGCATTTGTTGCTTGCAAACTTATAAATATGTATAAACCCCATTATAAATAAATTGTGTCTGGCAGATGGCATTTTATCTGCCACTAGTGATTGCATGGAGTTATAAATGCTTATTAATCCTCCACTTTTGAACTCACAGCTTGGACTCTGGGATCTATAATATGAAGTGGCATGAAAACAACCATATGTTAGAGGGGAAAAACAGTCAGCGAGACAGGTAAGGGCTAGCAATTCATACCTGATGATGGTTCCGAAAGTCAAGACTGCCTGCCAGCATCAACTGCAATTTATTAAGAATGCAAATTCTCTGGCCCCATCCAGAAGTACCGAGTCAGGGACTCTGGGGAGGATCCCCGACGGCTGTGATGCCTGCCTTTCATCCCAAGTCTGCTTATGAAGTGCTGTCTCTCCACCCAAGTACTCCTCGGTTTGGTGTGTGAAAGACCAGCCAGGACACTGTGGCCAGAAACAGTCTTCCACCAGTGCTGGGCTGTTTGGGTAAATAAATGTCTGGCTCAATCCCTGCCCTGGTGGGTTAGCTCTTAGGTCTGTCCAGCCCTGGCTCTCAGTCCCCAGTGCAATTAGTTATCTACATCTTAGTGATTTGCTTGATCATGCCTTCCTCATCAGCTTCCTTCCCCAACCCTGAGTCTACATACACTCCGAGCCTTTCTCAGGGTCTGCTTCTGTGGGACCCCAAGCTAAACTGGGGCTTCCCAGGTGGCGCTAGTGGTAAAGAACCTGCCTGCCAATGAAGGACATATTAGAGAGGCAGGTTTGACACCTGGCTCAGGAAGAGCCCCTGGAGAAGGGCACGGAAACCCACTCTAAAATTCATGCTATGGGCATAACTGAATCACTTTGCCATACATCTATCACTGACACATCATTGTTAGTCAACTACGTTACTGTTTAGTCGCTAAGTCATGTCTGACTTTTTGCGACCTTATGAACTGTAGCCTACCAGGATCCTCTGTCCGTGGGATTTCCTAGGCAAAAATATTGGGAAATCAACTATACTCCAATAAAAAAATGAAAATTTTGGGCTTCCCAGGTGGTGCTAGTGATAAAGAACTTGCCTGCCAATGCAGGAGACATGGGTTCAATTCCTGGGTCAGGAAGATCCCCTGGAGAAGGAAATGGCAACCCACTCCAGTATTCTTGCCTGGAGAATCCCATGGACAGAGGGGCCCAGCTAGTCCATAGGATCACAAAGGGTCGGACACATAAACTAAACAAAGGAATAGAAACACTTTCTTGTCCGTGTGAATGGCTCATGCTTTTATGCATTTGGGGGGAAAAAGAGCATAAAGATAAAGTCAAGGAGGAAAGTACTACTTGCCATTTTCCACTAGGGGCTGAACTTTATGTAGAAACCCTGAAGGACCCTAATAAGTCCTGCATTCTGTCCTAGATTCAGCCACTGACTGTCACCACCTTCTAGGAAGTCAATCAGCTCTAATTTCCTCACTGAAAAATGGATCCTTCCAGCTGTGCTATCTGAAGACACTCCCTCGTTTGCTGTCCTCTGAGGAGCAGGGACAGTTCCAGGTTTCTGACATGTGCCAGTAAAGTCATTTTTCCACTTCTCTTTATTAAAACCAACTTAAAGTTTCACTACAGAACTGAAGAGTATTTTCCTGAAACCCAAGGTCAAGATCTGTCTGTGTCCTGCAGTTCCCAGGTGGCACTAGTGGTAAAGAACCCGCCCGCCTGCCAATGCAGGAGACATAAGAGACATGGGTTCAGCATCTGAGTTGCGAAGATCCCCTGGAGGAGGTCATGGCAACCCACTCCTGTATTCTTGCCTGGAGAATCCCACGGACAGAGGAGCCGGGCAGGCTATGTCCTTAGGGTTGCAGAGTAGGACACGATTGAACGACTTACACACACACAAGGTCAAGATTTGTCTGTGTCCTATAGTTACCTATTGGTAATCTTTCCACAGTCTCCTTCCCATTTTCCACTAGGCTTCCACTCTTCACAGCTGGTGCTAGTGGTAAATAATCTGCCTGCCAATGCAGGAGACATAAGAAATGCAGGTTCGATCCCTGGGCCAGGAGGATCCCCCAGAGGAGGACGTGGCAACCCATTCCAGTATTCTTGTCCATGGGATTCCATGGACAGAGAAACATGGCAGGCTACAGTCCATGGGGTCCCCCAGAGTCAGACACGACTGAAGCGACTTGGCACGCATGCACACCGCCATTCACATAAAAGTATTTATGGCTGCTGTCCATATGTACTTGGACAGCAATAGAGCACAGATGTACACTTTGAGAGTGAAACATCCCAGAAAACAACTGTCCTTGGTGCTCACACACAGTCATCACCCCCACACCCTCTCAAGGTCAGGTACAGCCCTATGGTGTGGGTGGCGAGGCAGGGCTCAGAGAAACCCAGCAGCCAGCTCAAGGCCACGTGGCTCTCCACGCAGGAGCTGAGGTGGGCTGCCCAGGGAGCCTGGGATCCTGTGACTGGCCTTCACGGGGTGACCGATTCGGGGAATTAAGGACCAGGATGTTCGTTCCATTATGTAAGCATTACTTACATAATGCTTCAGTGCTCCCTGAAAGGAGAGCTCCACTACAGGAAGGGGGCACTTCAGGACACGGGGGCTGGACATGGAGCCAGGAGTCAATACTGTCCTGGAGCACAGGGCTCTTTGTGGGGCTGGGGCCTCACCAAGCGCTGCTCCATCCACCCTCCCTGCCTGAAACTAGGCCCTTCCCTTCACACACGGACCCCCAGGGAATTCTCCCCCTGCTTCTACTGTGAGCCTTTCAGAGTATCCTTAAGAGTCAGGCCTCAAAGCTGGCTGAAACCAGTGACCAGCAGCCCCACAGGAAGCCCTGCAGACTCTCAGCAGGTGGGAATCGCTCGAAGGCACAGCTAATTCCCACAAGATGATGGGGGAGGGAGGAGCCGTCTCCAGGGCCACTTAGCAAGAGGGGCCATTTTAGGACTCGCCAGGTCCTCAGCAGACACAGGGGCCTGGGTAAAGTGGCAGGAGGGCCCATGAGAGGGGCAGCCGGTCCTAGTACACTCCAGGGGCCCAGGATGGCCCTCACAGCGCGCAGTGACCACGCCCTGGGAGTCGGAGGCCCAGGAGCGCATGGTTGCGCTGGCGGGAGTTTGCCTCCGAAACGCAGTGGAGCTGCAGCGCGGAGCTCAGGAAGCGCCTAAAGGAGCGGAAAACAGCTCGCTGCCGCCGACCGCGTGAACTTGAGCAAGTGGGCACCACCTGAGCCTCAGTTTCACCATCCGTGTGTGAGGCTCTGTGATACCCGGCACATGGCGCTTGAAGGAAGGGATGAGATGGCCTGGTGAGCTCTTACATGCTTTACCAAGGGGAGAAAACTAAGACCACAAAATCACTGCCATTTGCTGTGTCTCAAATCCGCTCCAGTGGCTACCAGAGTGCCGGTTTGTCCCACTGCCCCATGGGAGACAAGGTATAATCTGAACTTAAAAATACATATTTTAATTAACATTGAAACGATATTTGATCCCCCCATACTTTTAATTTTGTAAATTGATTCTCATGCCAAAACAAAAAAAACCATATATTGCTTATCACCACTGAGATAAACACTAACTTCAGAGCAGAGAGCTACTAAAACCGCAGATTAGCATTTCTTGCACATCGGAGAGAAAAGAAGACACAGATCAAGTGTTCAGGGGTTCTCAGGTCTTCGCTCTTGTTTCCTTCTCCGCTTTGCCCTAAACGTGAATGTTTTGGCCTTACGCAGCGGAGAGTGCAAGACTGTTGAAAGAAGTCGTTTGATTCATGAATACGTGTGTACACTCGCATACAGAGAAGGATCGTGCCTCCCACAGAGGTCAGACCTTTATGGACATCTCCAGGATGCAGATATACATAAAGAATGCAGGGCAATTCTCACAGCCACCTCAAATCTGCATTGTCACAGGGGAGGAGCCCAACCCAGCTACTCAGCCCATCCCCACTCAGCCCCTACTGCCTCTGGATAAGCTGGAACAGGTATCCCAATTGTACCTGAAAGCAGAACCAGTTCAGAAAGAGGCAGAGTTGGGGAGAGGGAGTGGTTCTAGATTAGTGTCAGACTCCCCACAAAGTTCCCATTTATGGCAGAACATTCTAGAAGATTGAAACCACTGTCAGCTTGAATTCATGGGGTAAAGTTCCACAGAATGCTAATATGAAGCTCTGGACCTTCCCCAACCCATCCTCAACTGTCAGCTCTACCCCATTCTCCCATCCTGGCCAAGCACACCCCCTCAAAGTAGAAATAGGGTTCACACACAGTATTAGAACTTTGTGGAATTAGCACTCGTCAGCGTTTTCAAAAATCTACTTTTTGCTCCTCACTCTGGAAGCATCAAATTTATTACTATTAAAGGCTAAGTGTATGTGGAGGGTCTTTCTGTTGCACTGATGAACGGGGTGCTGCCCAAGAGGGGATTTCAACTGGAGAAGAGCCAATGTCGTGGCACTAGTGGGAAGGTGCCATTGAATGAATGAATCTTTCTATCTTTTAAAAGTCATCAGCTGTTAAATCGCATGGAAATCTCAAGCCAGACATTTAGAAACATTGTCAAATTTCCTAAAACCAGAAGACCCAGTAGGAGATCAGAGCATTTGACCCTGAAGGAAGGAGCTGGGACAAAGTGCTGCCTGGGGCAGGTACCCTCTTCATGGAGCAATTGGGAAACCTATCGTGGAAACAAACCAGACACTAGACCCACCCATCTCTCCAGAAGCAGGACTTCAAACTGATTCCCAAAGCTCCTGAGCCTGGTCCGTAGGTTTAGGCAAAACTTAATCATCCACAACCGAAGGAACGTCTCTGAGCACACGTGTTTGCACCCATATTCTGCGCAGGTCGAATGCATGCTTCCTCCTCTACTGAATATAAAGGGGACAGGATTTCACAAACAGGTACGGCAGCAGCCCATTGGCTGAGAGGATGTACACATCCCCGGCTACCCAATATCCCTGCACACACCCTCGTTTTGCCATTAAACTGATAAAAACAAAGGAAGCATTTACCTGTCAAGATCTTGATCCGTGAGGCTTTTTTTGGGCCCTATTTGGCAGTGAAGTGAAACCCCAAGAACCCCTGGGCAACCAGGGTCATGGGAAAAGCATGCCTGTGCTCAGTACTACCTGAAACAGCTGGAGTGACGTCTGCTTTTAGCACAGCACCCCAAACTCTGGTGCTGGAAACCCCATGAACATGGGTGTGGTGCAGGCAGCCTGGGAGGCGTCACCAATGAGAAGGGACGGCCCTAAGGACCAGCACTTCAGAGCGCTTTGCATGCAGAGCACGGGCAGCATCTTGTCTTACTCTGTTGCATCCCAAGTGTTTAGTACTGACCCTCCTGCTGCTTCTATTCCCTGTATTGTGCTTAATAGGTAACACTTTCCCAGTGGAATTTCCCAGTGGAATGGGTCAGCCGAATTAACATTTTGCCTGGACAACTACAGTCAAACTTAGTTTTCATTAAAAACATACAGCACAGAACATTAGTCTTACATCTTTCTTAGTCTTAAAAAATATAAATATAGAGGGATAATTTGTACAGGATGTATAGGTATGTACACCTTTAATATGCTAATGAGAATTCTGAACAAGTTTATGAAACTTGCATCTTAGGGAAGCCTTCCTCCTGGGGCTTCTGAACAAAGCTCTGAGCCAAAGGACAGCTGCCCAGGTTCCCGGGGCCCGATACCCATCTACTGGGAAGAACCAAGCCCTCTTGACCACAGGTGCAGTGTCGGACAGGGCAGCTGGTGGGTCATGGGTTTCTCTCCACTGGCTGCTGCAGGCAGAGCTCGCTCCCGGCAGAGACGATGGGCAGGCTGTTTTCCAGGTGGTGGTTGATGAGGTGGCTGATACTATCAAAGATCCTGTCCTTTGTCCGGATCTGGGAGGGATACACAAGGAAGGTTAGTACCACCCACAGTCAGAGAGCAGAGAACATCCCTCCACACTGGGAGTCGAAACTGGAAGGGCAGGCTCCTTAGGCACCCGGGATCACCCTTCCAGAGATGGTGTCTGCCAAGTCCCTGGCCACTGTCACTGGCCAGTGAATTTAGTCAGCTCATTTGTCCACCCCTCTGGGACTAAACCAGCAGCAGCAGCTGGGACTAAACCATGCCCTCCCCCACCTTTAGCAACCAGGGACTGGTGAGCTCACTCACCTGGTGCCAGCCTCCTCTCTCCTGCTCCCCTCCTGCCCTCCTCAGACCCAGAAACCTCTGTCCCACACCACCCAGCAGTATCTACAGGCTCCAGAGCCCCTGCTACCTTTGGGCCTTTGGACAGTGGTCCCTGGCCCAGACTGTGCTTCTTCCACCCGGAAACCCAACTCAGCCTCCAGCTCAGCATTCTCGGTTCCTTCCTTCCACACCAACTCTCCCCAGGCCACCCACCAGCATCCTGCCTGCCTGCCTGCCAGGAAGGAGTCCATGGCTGTGATGAGGGGCTCCAAGTTTCTACTGGAGGGTGACCCTAGCTGTGATGGAAGGGCAGTGCTGCAGTTCCTGGTCACTCAGTTCTGGAGCTGGGTATCGTGCCTGTCCATGAACTCCTCCTGAACAGATGAAGGCCTGAGATGGGGTGCAGGTCCCAGGAGGAGCTCTGTCTCCTTGCTCTGCTCACTGGGCCTGTGCTCTGGTCCCTGGAGGCCACCAGTTCCCCACCACCACCCTGAGTCAGTGCACTCATAGGTGAGATCACACTTGAAAGAGGCAGTATGAAGTCTGGCCAAGAGCAGTCTCTCTTGCTTTGGATGCAGCCCTAGGGGCCTGCTCCTTTGAGAGGGAGGGGAGGTGGGGCAGAGAGTAGGTACCTCACTACATCCATGGATGCTCCAAGCCCATAGTTGGCCCTCACAATGTATCTGGGTTGCCTGGGTACTCCACTCTCTCTCCAGCCTCATTGCTCAGAACTTATCCCTCTCAGAGCAACCAGATCTCTCCCATTCCTACCTTGGGGGCCTGAAGACACATCCATTTTCCTTACTTGTGTCAATATTCTTTCCCCAAGTTCTTTTTTATTTTATTATATTGGAGTAAAATATATTCCAATATAAATAGTTGTAGTATCAATACAAATAGTTGATTTAAAGTATTGTGTTAGTTTCTGCTGTACAGCAAAGTGTATCAGTTATACATATACATGCGTGCATTGTGTGCTAAGTCACTTCAGTTGTGTTGGACACTTTGCAAACCTATAGACTGTAGTCTTGTCTAACTTAATGAAACTATGAGGCATGCCACGTAGGGCCACCCAAAACGGACAGGTCATGGTGGAGAGTTCTGACAAAATGTGACCCACTGGAAAAGGGAATGGCAAACCACTTCAGTATTCTTGCCTTGAGAACCCCATGAACAGTAAGAAAAAGCAAAAAGATAGGACACTGAAAGATGAACTCCCCAGGTCAGTAGGTGCCCTATTAATATGCTACTGGAGATCAGTGGAGAAATAACTCCACAAAGAATGAAGAGACAGAGCCAAAGCAAAAACAATACCCAGTTGTGGATGTGACTGGTGATGGAAGTAAAGTCTGATGCTGTAAAGAGCAATATGGCAAAGGAACCTGGAATGTTAGGTCCATGAATCAAGGCAAATTGGAAGTGGTCAAACAGGAGATGGCAAGAGTGAACGTCGACATTCTAGGAATCAGTGAACTAAAATGGACTGGAATGGGTGAATTTAACTTAGATGACCATTATATCTACTATTGTGGGCAAGAATCCCTTAGAAGAAATGGAGTAGCCATCATAGTCAACAAAAGAGTCCAAGATGCAGTTCAGTTCAGTTCAGTCACTCAGTCATGTCTGACTCTTTGTGACCCCATGAACTGTAGCATGCCAGGCCTCCCTGTCCATCACCAATTCCTGCAGTCCACCCAAACCCATGTCCATGGAGTCAGTGATGGCACCCAACCATCTCATCCTCTGTCGTCCCCTTCTCCTCCTGCCTTCAGTCTTGCCCAGCATCAGGGTCTTCTCAAATGAGTCAGCTCTTCACATCAGGTGGCCAAAGTGCTGGAGTTTCAGCCTCAGCATCAGTCCTTCCAATGAAAACCCAGGACTGATCTCCTTTAGGATGGACTGGTTGGATCTCCTTGCAGTCCAAGGGACTCTCAAGAGTCTTCTCCAACACCACAGTTCAAAAGCATCAATTATTAGAGCTCAGCTTTCTTTATAGTCCAACTCTCACGTCCATACATGACCACTGGAAAAACCATAGCCTTGACTAGATGGACCTTTGTTGACAAAGTAATGTCTCTGCTTTTTAATATGCTGTCTAGGTTGGTCATAACTTTTCTTCCAAGGAGTAAGCGTCTTTTAATTTCATGGCTGCAGTCACCATCTGCAGTGATTTTGGAGCCCAGAAAAATTAAGTCAGCCACTGTTTCCACTATTTCCCCATCTACTTGCTGTGAAGTGATGGGACTGGATGCCATGATCTTAGTCTTCTGAATGTTGAGCTTTAAGCCAACTTTTTCACTCTCCTTTTTCACTTTCATTAAGAGGCTCTTTAGTTTTTCTTCACTTTCTGCCATAAGGGTGGTGTCATCTGCATATCTGAGGTTATTGATATTTCTCCCAGCAATCTTGATTCCAGCTTGTGCTTCCTCCAGCCCAGCATTTCTCATGATGTACTCTACATATAAGTTAAATAAGCAGGGTGACAATACACAGCCATGATGTACTCGTTTTCCTATTTGGAACCAGTCTGTTGTTCCATGTCCTTAGCTGCAATGTCAAAAATGACAGAATGATCTCTATTCATTGCCAAGGCAAACCATCCAATATCACAGTAATCCAAGTCTATGCCCCGACCAGTAATGCTGAATAAGCTGAAGTTGAATGGTTCTGTGAAGATCTACAAGACCTTCTAGAACTAACACCCAAAAAAAGATGTCCTTTTCATTATAGGGGACTGGAATGCAAAAGTAGGAAGTCAAGAAACACCTGGAGTAACAGGCAAATTTGGCCTTGGAATGAAGCTGGGCAAAGGCTAAGAGAGTTTTGCCAAGAGAACACACTGGTCATAGCAAAAACCCTCTTCCAACAACACAAGAGAAGACTCCTCACATGGACATCACCAGATGGTCAAAACCAAAATCAGATTGATTATATTCTTTGCAGTCAAAGATGGAGAAGCTTTATACAGTAAGCAAACACAAGACCGGGAGCTAACTGTGGCTCAGATCATGAAATCCTTATTGCCAAATTCAGACTTAAATTGAAGAAAGGAGGGAAAACCACTAGACCATTCAGGTATGACCTACCTAAATCAAATCCCTTATGATTATACAGTGGAAGTGAGAAATAGATTCAAGGGACTAGATCTGATAGACAGAGTGCCTGAAGAACTATGGACAGAGGTTCGTGACATTGTACAGGAAGCAGGGATCAAGACCATCTCCAAGAAAAAGAAATGGAAAAAGGCAAAATGGTTGTCTGGGGAGGCCTTACAAATAGCTGTGAAAAGAAGAGGAGCTAAAGGCAAAGGAGAAAAAGATAGATATACCTATTTGAATGCAGAGTTCCAAAGAATAGCAAGGAGAGATAAGAAAGCCTTCCTCAGTGATCAGTGCAAAGAAATAGAGGAAAACAATAGAATAGAATACAATAGAAACAATAGGAAAGACTAGAGATCTCTTAAAGAAAATTAGAGATACTAAGGTAACATTTCATGCAAATATGGGCACAATTAAGGACAGAAATGGTATGGACCTAACAGAAGCAGAAGATCTTAAGAAGAGGTAGCAAGAATACACAGAACTGTACAAAAAGATCTTCATGACCCAGATAATCATGATGGTATGATAACTCACCTAGAGCCAGTCATCCTGGAATGTGAAGTCGAGTGGGCCTTAGGAAGCATCACTACAGACAAAGCTAGTGGAGGTGATGGAATTCCAGTTGAGCTATTTCAAATCCTGAAAGATGATGCTGTGAAAGCACTGCACTCAATATGCCAGCAAATTTGGAAAACTCGGCAGTCACCACAGGACTGGAAAAGGTCAGTTTTCATTCCAATCCCAAAGAAAGGCAATGCCAAAGAATGCTCAAACTACTGCACAATTGCACTCATCTCGTGTTAGAGAAGTTATGCTGAAAATTCTCCAAGCCAGGCTTCAACAGTACATGAACTGTGAACTTCCAGATGTTCAAGCCAGATTTAGAAAAGGCAGAGGAAACAGAGATCAAATTGCCAACATCTGTTGGATCATCGGAAAAGCAAGAGAGTTCCAGAAAGACACCTACTTCTGCTTTATTGACTATGCCAAAGCCTTTGACTGTGTGGATCATAATAAACTGTGGAAAATTCTGAAAGAGATGGGAATACCAGACCACCTGACCTGCCTCCTGAGAAATCCATATGCAGGTCAGGAAGTAACAGTTGGAACTGGACATGGAACAACAGAATGTTTCCAAATGGGGAAAGGAGTACGTCGAGGCTGTATATTGTCACTCTGCTTATTTAACTTATGCAGGGTATACCATGAGAAATGCTGGACTGGATGAAGCTCAAGCTGGAATCAAGATTGGAATCAAGATATTTCTGGAAGAAATATCAATAACCTCAGATATGCAGATGACACCACCTTTATGGCAGAAAGTGAAGAAGAACTAAAGAGCCTCTTGATGAAAGTGAAAGAGGAGAGTGAAAAAGTTGGCTTAAAACTCAACATTCACAAAACTAAGATCATGGCATCTGGTCCCATCACTTCATGGCAAATAGATGGGGAAACAGGGGAAACAGTGGAAACATTGACAGACTTTATTTTGGTGGGCTCCAAAATCACTGTAGATGGTGACTTCAGCCATAAAATGAAAGATGCTTGCTTATTGGAGGAAAAGTTATGGCCAACCTAGACAGTATATTAAAAAGCAGAGACATTACTTTGCCAACAAGGTCTGTCTTGTCAAAGCTATGATTTTTTTAGTAGTCATGTATGGATGTGAAAGTTGGACTATAAAGAAAGCTGAGCATTAAAGAATTGATGTTTTTGAACTGAGGTCTTGGTGGAGACTCTTGAGAGTCCCTTGAGTGCAAGGAGATCAAACCAGTCCATCAGGAAATCAGTCCTGAATATTCATTGAAAGGACTGATGCTGAAGCTGAGACTCCAATACTTTGGCCACCTGAAATGAAACACTGACTCATTTGAAAAGACCCTGATGCTGGGAAAGATTGAAGGTGGGAGGAGAAGAGAAAGACAGAGGATAAGATGGTTGGATGGCATCACCGACTCAATGGACATGAGTTTGAGTAAACTCCAGGAGTTGGTGATGGACAGGGAGTCCTGGTGTGCTGCAGTCCATGAGGTCACAAAGAGTCAGACAGAACTGAGCGACTGAACTGAACTGAACTGGACTGTAGTCTTCCAGGCTCCTCTGTCCATTGAGGCAAGAATACTGTAGGCAAGTACAAGAATACTCCAAGCAAGAATACTGGAGTGGGTTGTCATGCCCTCTTCCAGGGGATCCTCCCTATCCAAAGATCAAACCTGTGTCTCTTATATCTCCTGCATTAGCAGACGGGTTCTTTACCACTAGTGCCACGTAGAATCCCATACATATACGTGTGTGTGTGTGTGTTGTTAGTCGCTCAGTCGTGTCCAACTCTTTGTGACACCATGGACTGTAGCCCACCAGGCTACTCTGTCCATGGGATTGTCCCAACAAGGATACTGAAGTGGGTTGCCATTTCCTTGTCCAACATTACATATATCCACTCTTTTTTAGATTGTCTTCCTGTATAGGTCATTACAGAGTATGGAGTAGAGTTCCCTGCACTACACACTATGTTCTTAGTCATTATCTGTTTTATATACAGTAGTGTGTATATGTCAACCTCAACCTCCCAATTTATGCCTTCCCACTTTCCTCCCTGGTAACCATAAGTTGGTTTTCTACATCTGTGACTCTATTTCTGTTTTGTAAATAAGTTCGTTTGAAACGTTTTTTTTATAAGTACATATAAGTGATATCATATGATATTTCTCTTTCTTTGTCTGATACTTCACTCAATGTGACAGTCTCTTGGGGAAAGACAATTCATCTTCCCCAAGTTCTTAGTCTCACTCCCCTGCCATAATATGGTCACTCTTATCTCTTCCCACTCCATCAACCCCAAAGACATGGGATGTCTTTCAGTCCTGTATCTCTGGGCCTTCAGTCCCATATCCCAGTCTTCCACTAACTCTATGCTCCAGATGTGGATATCAGAAGCCATCTGCTTCAGGTTTTAAACTTTTTTAAATGAGGATTTTTTCCTCTCCTGGGATCCAGCTCTGCTATGAGGCCCCTCTCCACCCAACTCTGTAAGTATTGAAGGGGAAGAAACTTCCCAGTCAGGTCCCCTGACTCTTGGGCACTAAGCCTCAGTAAGGATGTAATCTGATGGGCGCATTCCGAAAAAAAAAAAAAAAAAAACACCTTATGCAAGACGTTCTGGCATCTTTGCATCAAGGTTGTTTAATCCTCCTGGAGCTCCGTAGAATTCCCCACCCAGAAGGACCCCTGAGTGCACAACAGGCCCCTTTTAGGAGGATGAAGGCATCCAGGAGGTCAGCCTGAGCCTAGTACTGTCAGGGTGTTGCCTTTACATTGATTCCTTATTCCCACTTCTTAATGATTAACATTCATTTCTGTTCTAGGGCAATAGGGCAGATGCAGGATTTATGATGGGGAGGTGTCTGGGACAGTGGTCTAAACTGAGGCTCATGTTGGCATCAGCTGAGGGGCTTTCCATAACTCCATGCCCAGGCCAGCTCCACCAGGAGCTTGGGGTGAGGCCTGGCCACTAGTATGTTTCATATTCCCTCCATGACTGCAACATGCTGCCCAAGCTGAGGACCACTGGTCAATGTTTTTGTAGTGCCTAGGATGGCCAGTATAAACATGCACGCATGGAACCAAAGGCACACAGAAGGATAAGAAATATAAAGAAATAGTTTACTTTATTCCCATAAATACGTGCTGAAAGCCCATCTGGATTCTGCCCAGAGAACTTGCAGCCCACAGACTATCTGTGGGGCTGACCTGCCATGTGTTGGAAATGTCAAAGGCTGATTTTAAAAGCCCAGCAGTCCAGATAAACTTAGGACAAACTCCTCCAGATGCATAAAGGATTTTGCTACAAAAATGACACAAGGAATGTTAACCCTAGAAAACTATGTGCGGCAGAGGATTTGACAGTTGGATGGCATCACCATGAGCATGAGCTTGAGCAAACTCCAGGAGATAATGAAGGACAGGGAAGCCTGGCATGCTGCAGTTCATGGGGTGGCAAAGAGTTGGACATAACTTAGTGACTGAACAATAAGGAGGATAGGCTAAAATACGCATGTATTGTAAAAGAAGAAAGATCTGAAATCAATCATCTAAACTTCCACCATAGGAAACTAGAAAAGCAAGAGCAATTTAAGTTCAAATAAGAGAGAGAAATAATAAAAATTAGAGCAGAAATCAATGAAATTTAAATAGGAAATCAGTATAGAAAATCAATGAGTCCAAAAGCTAGTTCTCTTAAAAGTTAAAATAAGTAAGCCTCTAACCAGGCTACCTAAGAGAAAAAGAAAGAAAACACAAATTACTCATATCAGAAGTGAAAGAAGGGTCATCACTACAGATCTCAGGAATATTAAAAGGATAATAAAGGAATATTATAAGTAACAATGCTTTCCCACTATAAGTAGGAACAAGGGAAGGATGTCCCATTACATTACTCTTTTTCAACACCAAAATGGAAGTCCTAACTAATACCATAAGTCAAGAAAGGAAATACTTGAGAAGGAAAAAATAAAACTGTGTTTGCTCACAGATAATATGATTATCTATGAATAAACCTCAAAAAATCAATAGCAACAACAACCAAAAAAAAAAAAAAAAGAACCCAACTTTCCTGGAATGAATACATGATTGCATCAAGGTTTCAGGATAAGAGGTTAATATACAAAAGCCAATTGCTTTTCTATATGTAAGCAATGAACAAGTTGAATTTGAAATTTAAAGCAACACTATTTATATTCAGCTCAGTTCAGTTCAGTAGCTCAGTCGTGTCTGAATCTTTGTGACCCCATGAACCGCAGCACGCCAGGCCTCCCTGTCCATCACCAATTCCCAGAGTTCACCCAAACCCAAGTCCACCGAGTCGGTGATGCCATCCAACCATCTCATCCTCTGTCATCTCCTTCTCCTCCTGACCTCAGTCTTGCCCAGCATCAGGGTCTTTTCAAATGAGTCAGCTCTTCGCATGAGGTGGCCGAAGTATTGGAGTTTCAGCTTCAACGTCAGTCCTTCCAATGAACACCCAGGACTGATCTCCTTTAGGATGGACTGGTTGGATCTCCTTGCATCCAAGGGACTCTCAAGAGTCTTCTCCAACACCACAGTTCAAAAGCATCAATTCTTTAGTGCTCAGCTTTCTTCACAGTCCAACTCTCACATCCATACATGACCACTGGAAAAACCATAGCCTTGACTAGATGGACCTTTGTTGGCAAACTAATGTCTCTGCTTTCAAGGGACATGAATAACCAAAACAATCTCGAAAAAAGAAAAAGAACTAAGAGGACTCACACTTCCTGATTTCAAAACTCACTACAAAGTTACAGTAATCAAAACAATAAGATATTGGTTTAAAGATAGGCATATCGACCAAGGAAATAGAATAGAGGGCCCAGAAAACAAAACCCCCACATATGTAGGCAAATTTTTTTGACTGGGCAGCCAAGGCCTTTGACTAGAGAAGACAATTTTTTCAACAAATGTCTCTGGGAAAACTGGATATCCACATGCAAAAAAATAAAGCCGCACCCTTAACCGACACAACATACAAAAACTAACTGAAAATGATCTAAGACCAAAGTATAATGAAATACACCTCATAGCCATTGTGATGGCTATTATTAAAAAAAAAAAAAAACAGAAAATAAGAAATGTTGGCAAAGATGTGTAGAAACTGGAACTGATACATACAATGGAATATTAGTTAACTTCCAAAAGGAAGGGAATTAGTACACATGCTACAGTGTGAATAAAACTTGAGGGCATTATATTAAGTGAAATAAACCAACATAAAAAGACAAATACTGTATGAATCTAAGTATATGAGGTACTTATTGTTTAGTTGCTAAGTCCTACCCAACTCTTGAGACCCCATGGACTGTCTGTGGGATTTTCCAGACAAGAATACTGGATTGGGTTGCCATTTCCTTCTCCAGGGGATCTTCCTGACCCAGGAATCAAACCCAAAGTTCCTGCCATGTCTCCTGCATTGCAGATGGGTTCTCTACCACTGAGTCACTGGAGAAGCCCATGAGATACTTGGAGTAGTCAAAATCATAGACAGAGAAAGTAAAGTGGTGAAGGCCAGGGGCTCTGAGATGGGAATGAGTGAGTGGGTGAATGTCGCTCAGTCGTGTTTGACTCTTTGTAACCCCATGGACTATACAGTCCATGGAATTCTCCAGGCCAGAATACTGGAGTGAGTAGCCTTTCCATTCTCCAGGGGATCTTCCAAACCCAGGGATCAAACCCAGGTCTCCTGCATTGCAGGCAGGAGTTATTGCTTAACGAGTATAAAGTTTCAGTGTTGCGAGACAAAAAGAGTTCTGGAGGTAGATGGTGGTGATGGTGGTATATCTATATGAATATACTTAATATCACTGTACACTCAAAAATGGTTAAGATGGTAAATTTTACACTATATATATATTTTACCACAATAAAAAAAAAAATGAAGGGAAAAAATGAGCAAAAGATCGGAACAAACATTTCTCCAAAGAAGATACCCAAATGGCCAATAAGCACATGAAAGGGTGCTCAACATCAAGAGTCATCAAGGAAAATGCAAATCAAAACCACAATCAGTTCAGTTAAGTTCAGTCGCTCAGTCATGTCCAGCTCTCTGCGACCCCATGAATCGCAGCACGCCAGGCCTCCCTGTCCATCACCAACTCCCAAAGATCACTCAGACTCACGTCCATCAAGTCAGTGATGCCATCCAGCCATTTCATCCTTGGTCGTCCCCTTCTCCTCCTGCCCCCAATCCCTCCCAGCATCAAAGTCTTCTCCAATGAGTCAAATCTTCACATAAGGTGGCCAAAGTACTGGAGTTTCAGCTTTAGCATCAGTCCTTCCAAAGAAATCCCAGGGCTGATCTCCTTCAGAATGGACTGGTTGGATCTCCTTGCAGTCCAAGGGACTCTCAAGAGTCTTCTCCAACACCACAGTTCAAAAGCATCAATTCTTCAGTGCTCAGCCTTCTTCACAGTCCAACTCTCACATCCATACATGACTACTGGAAAAACCATAGCCTTGACTAGATGGACCTTAGTCAGCAAAGTAATGTCTCTGCTTTTGAATATGCTGTCTAGGTTGGTCATAACTTTTCTTTCAAGGAATAAGCATCTTTTAATTTCATGGCTGCAGTCACCATCTGCAGTGATTTTGGAACCCCCCAAAATAAAGTCTGACACTGTTTCCACTGTTTCTCCATTTCCCATGGAGTGATGGGACCGGATGCCATGATCTTCGTTTTCTGAATGTTGAGCTTTAAGCCAAATTTTTCACTCTCCTCTTTTACTTTCATCAAGAGGCTTTTGAGTTCCTCTTCACTTTCTGCCATAAGGGTGGTGTCATCTGCATATCTGAGGTTATTGATATTTCTCCCGGCAATCTTGATTCCAGCTTGTGTTTCTTCCAGTCCAGCGTTTCTCATGATGTACTGCCCTGCATAGAAGTTAAATAAGCAGGGTGACAATATACAGCCTTAACCTACTCCTTTTCCTATTTGGAACCAGTCTGCTATACCACTTTATATCCACTAGTATTCTCAAATTTAAAAGTCAGATAATAACAAGTGTTGGTGAGGACACAGAGAAATTAGAACCCTTGTACACTGCTTAATGATGCAGCTCCTTTGGAAAATTGTCTGGCATTTCAAGTGACTATTTATAAAGTTACCATTTGACATACTAATTCAACTCCTAGGTATATATCCAAGGTAAATGAAATATATGTCCATTCAGAAACTTTTATATAATGTTTACAGTGGCATTATTCACAATTGCCAACTGCCCATCAACAGATTAATCATAAATAAAATGTGGTATATTCATAAATGGAGTATTATTCATCCATAAAAAGGAAGTGCTAACACATGTTACAGCATAGATAAGCTTTTAAAACATTATGCTAAGTGAAAAAAATTAGTCACAAAAGTGTACATGTTGTATGACTCTGTTCATATGAAAATCCAGAATGGGATAATCTACAGAGACAGAAAACTGCTGAGTGATTCCTAATGCTGGAGAATGGGAGACTAGAAGGGTGATAGCTAAATGGTACAGCATGAAATTACAAAATGGACTGTGATGATGGATGCACATATCTGTGAATATACTAAAAACCACTGAATCATACACTTTAAATGGGTGTTATGTAAATTATATCCCAATAAGGCTGTTTTTAAAGATCTCTGTGTCTACCAGTTCACAGAAAATACAGGAGGCAAGAAACAAGTTAAATAACGCCGCAAGGAACAAGGACCCAAATCATAATGTACCCAAATCATAATGTACCCAAATCATAATGCTGGATATTTTACAGACAAATGTCTAATTCCTCAAATAAATCAAGGGGGATTTAATTCCTCAAATAAATCAAGAGGGAGGCAGAAAGAAAGTTGCAACAGAGAGAACCATAAGAGACATAACGAAACACATTATGCAGATCATCTATCAATTTTGATTCCAACAAACTTACTATAAAAAGAACATCTTTAAGATAATCAGGAAAATTTCAATATGTTCCATAATTATTTTTGGTTTTGTTGGTATAACGATGATATGTTATTGTTGCAGTGTACTTATTGGTAGAGATTCCTGCAGAAGTTACAGGAGAAATGACAGGAGGCCCAGAATTTGCTATGAATTACTTTGAAAATTTCCTCCTTCCCCTTCCTTTCTTCTCCTTTTCCTTCCTAAAAGAACAATCAGTCCAAAAGCCAAGAAGATAGGTCTCGGTGCTATGAGGGTCATGTAGTCACAATGGCCCCACATGGCATCCTGGAGTGTTAGCAGAGTGGAAATGCCCATGGGATGGGTGGATGGACTGGCGCAGGGTTACAGAGACATCCATGCCAGGGAGAAGGTTGGTCAGTGCAGTATGGTGGTCAGAGCCAAAGAGGGGGAGGGTGTGTATGTAGGAGGGTAGAGTGGCACAGGCATCGGAGCATGAACAAGGTGAGGAGGGAATCACGTGGAGAACGGTTGGGGTGAGAAGTCCAAGTCAAGGCTGGGTGAGGAAGGTTTCCACACACAGTAGAGGCAGCAGCCGTGATGGGTGATGTATCACATACAAAGGAGTTCATCAAATAGGTTAAATTGTTGAGAATAATGGGAGTCAGGTTTCTTATTGTTGGAGAAGGGAGTTGAAGACAGAGAAAAGGAAAAAAGTAAAAATGAACCCTGTGATTGTAGCTTGAAATTAGAAGAATTTTTGTGAACGCCTGGTTTCCAATTCTCTGGTGGCTCAGAAGGCAAAGAATCTGCCTGCAATGCAGGAGGCCCGGGTTCAGCCCTGGGGTGGAGAAGATCCCCTGGAAAAGGGAATGGCTACCCACTTAAGTGTTCTCAGCTGGAGAATCCCGTGGAGAGAGGAGCCAGGTGGCTACAGTCCACATGGTCGCAAAGAGTCGGACACAACTGAACGACTAATGCTTCACTTTCACAGATAGATATAGAAATAGATATGGAAATAAGTGTGTGTGTGTGTGTGTGTGTGTGTGTGTGTGTGTGTACAGTGTCTGCCCATTTAGAGGGTCTGGTAGCAGCAACACCCCACCAGCAATGAGCACATGCAATGCCCAGATCTTGGTTTCTGAAGGAACCAGAGCAGAGTTCATTTGGAGAAGTGGGTAACTGCAGGACTCTGCCAGGTGGCCGAGGTTTATCATTTTGCATCAGAAGAAAGAAGATGCTGAAAGATAAAGACATATCAAAAGGACATAGAAGCCAGCTTGAAGGAGCATCAAAATGAATACAATAACTAAGTATAACCTGTCGGATGGCATCACCAACTCAATGGACCTGAGTTTGAGCAAGCTCCAGGAGATGATGAAGGACAGGGAAGCCAGGCGGGCTGCAGTCCATGGGGTCGCAGAGTCCGACACGACTGAGCGACTGAACAACAACAAATAGCCCACTGAATAAAACAGGAAACTAGAAATCCACAACAGCAAAAATAAATAAGTGATTACATGGGAAGTTTGATCATGAAGAGGGAAGTTACGTAGTTTTCAAAGTACCTCCCCCAATGTTAACTCAAGGGAAAGGAGAGGGTCTGCTATGGGGAGGCATGCCGACACCTCCTCGGTGAAACAGTCTAGGTGAACACTCACCAGCAGTCAGCATCTCCCCAGCAGGATGCAGTGAGACAGCGAGTATTGTTCCTCTGATAGTTCATCCAAGATGCATAAGCTGACTCCAATAATGAGGACACATCAGAGGAACCTGAACTGAGAACTGTTCTAGGTTGAAGGAGGCTAAATAGACATCACCACTGAACGCAGCACATGATTCCGAACTGGATCCTTTCAGGACAAAGGACACTCCTGGGACAACAAAAGGCTCTGGAGGATGAGCTGGTGGTGATGCAGCAGGATAAAGGTCTGATTCATTCGGGTGTCTGTACCATGGTTAGGCAGAATTGTTAGCAGGAATTCACACTCAAGTACTCTCGGGGGTGATGGAATATCTGAGCAGTTGACTTTCAGATGATTCCAGAGAAGAAAGTTTTTGTATACTGTGCTTCCAAAAGATACTCCAAAAAAAATTAATGGGGTGAAATACAGGTGAAATGACATTAGAACAATAGTGGTCATTTTTGCAGCCATTAAGAAGTACTTGGGAATTCACTAGGCCACCTTCATTGCTCTGGGACATTAAAGAAAAATGTGAAGCCAGTGCTGACAGAAGACAGATGGAGGAAGAAGGGGGAGGAAAGAAAGGACCTGCAGGGTACCCAGTCTGCCTGGGGCAGGGGATGAAGTTGTGAGACACCGGTCCTTACACTGATAGACCTGGAGAGAGCCTCGGTAG
Source organism: Capricornis sumatraensis (assembly GCF_032405125.1). Lineage (NCBI taxonomy): Eukaryota > Metazoa > Chordata > Mammalia > Artiodactyla > Bovidae > Capricornis > Capricornis sumatraensis. The sequence goes on along the minus strand of NC_091074.1, from coordinate 98,123,364 downwards.
ATTGCAAGGCACAAAAACAAGCACTAGAAAAACTAAAATATTTGTCAAAAAATTAAAGAGGTAGCAAAAATGAGGTAGACCAAAGAGTGTTCACAGGGAACATCAAGAAACAATGTCTTGAAATTTTAAATTAATGAATCAAGCACTCTTCAAAGAACTTTAAAAAGAATCCATTGGCAGAGCCAATTATTTCTCGAAATCGGAAATAAGGTAAGGAGGAAGGAGGGGGCCTATTGGTTTTCATTAAACCCTTTCTGCCTTTTTTGTTCATATCTGGGGACACGACATTGACAGAAAGTTAAAAGACAGATTGTTGAGATGAACTTGTCAGTCAAGCACTTTTCATGCTTCCTTACAATTCTCCACCTCTCTTGGAGTCAGGTGGGGACTAATGGACCATGAGCTGAGTGACATGTGTAGCTTCCCAGTGAGGCCCCTGATCTTCCTCCATCCCTCTCTTCTCCATGGTGACAAGGCAGACCCAGGAGATGGACGAGCCTGCATCCCTGAGCCACCCAAGGAAGGACCGGAGAGGCTAGGGAGCCACAGACACCAGCTTGGTGTGAGTGGGAACAGAAGCTCTGCTGGATTAAATCACTTTCAACCAGAATTCACCTGTTATTTGTTAAGGAAGCACAGTCTAGACTGACTGGTAAAAAGGGAATTTAAAAATAATAACATGGCTTTATTAAGTGGAGGGATTGGGAGAAGGCTTTGTGTTTTCTTAATTACACTAAGAAGAAAGTAACAACCTAATAAATGTGAATGTTGGATGGCTGCTGTGGTTTGGTGATTGTATGAAAGCAAAAGCCCCTATGTGCTCTCAAACCTGTCACAACCTGAGACCACGTTAACAAACAACCTGAGATCACATTAATGAAGCCCACAGAACAACCAGCCATGTGTGACAGCAGCTTGTTCAAATGCAAGCACGCTCGCTGCCCACCACACTTTGCTGGCCCTTCAAGGCCAACGTGATGAATCAGTGATAAATGACTCAGGGAATAATTTTAGACACAGAGCGCTGACTAAATGTTTCTGAAAGATGTTGAAAAGATTTAAAAAAAAAGTGCACCAGATGCCATCTCTGAGGCTGTTCCTACAGACCAACTCATGGGCCTATTTCCAGCTGGTATTTTCAAGGGTCGGTAACTACCCAGGAGCTCAGAAGCCCAGCCACAACCATCCCCGTCACCCGTTATCAGTGCCCCCAGGAGCCTTGAACAATCAGTGCACAGTGGGGAGGCACATAGGTTGATATACTCGGGGGTAAATTTAGATGCAGAACTGTTTTGCATCCTTATTTTTCTGAGTAATCTGTTCTGCCAAGTTTTCCCCTTTATAGTCTGGGACCAACCAATTACCATGAAAATCAGATGAATAAATATTGAAGAGAATGTGTTCATCGTCTATTTTTGTGTCCTCACAGCAAGCAAGCAACATTATATTTTTAATTAAGTCTTTGATTTCCATTTTCCCTTTCAACTAAAGCTGTCCTCCATAGGATCAATTAAGCTAGATAATCAGATCCAATGAAAAGCCCCCCAAAAGAACAGTTATTAGTAGGTGTGATTCACACATTTTCCCAACCATACTGCAAATTTCTGCTCCAAAATTAAAGTTGTAGAGACAACCCAGTGTGGGGTGTTTGGGGCTTGCTCAGACATCTGGTCTAACTTCATCTCCTTCTTACCCTCTACATTATCTCTATACTGGTTTGTGAATGTATAATATATTAGTAGTACATATCTTTTCATAAATCATCCTTTTGTCTATAAAGACTGAGTGACCAAAAAATAATCATCATCATCATCATCTTTGATCTATAAGAGGGTATAATTTAGCTAAATTTTAATTTTTAAAAAATTCCTAAAATTTTCAACCAAAATATTTATATTATCAGAATTGCTTATTTTCCTCTTCTATTTACTTAGAGATAACTACAACAAATTTCATAGGTATTCAATGCAGATGGAAAGAACTCTGGACTCAGTCTGTGTAGAAAACTTATTTGTGAACCCAGGTTGCCTTCTTGGGTCCTCAGTTCCTAACCTGCAAAGGTCTGAGGTTGCTTTATGTATTCAGTTATCCAATGCTTACTGAACACCACTTATGTGCCAGGCCCTATTCTGCTGCTGCTGCTGCTGCTGCTGTCGCTGCTGCTGCTGCTGCTAAGTCGCTTCAGTCGTGTCCGACTCTGTGCGACCCCATAGATGGCAGCCCACCAGGCTCCCCCGTCCCTGGGATTCTCCAGGCAAGAACACTGGAGTGGGTTGCCATTTCCTTCTCCAATGCATGAAAGTGAAAAGTAAAAGTGAAGTCGCTCCGTCGTGTCCGACTCTTCGTGACCCCATGGATTGCAGCCTACCAGTCTCCTCCGTCCATGGGATTTTCCAGGCAAGACTACTGGAGTGGGGTGCCATTGCCTTCTCCAGCCCTATTCTAAATGGTGGGAAATAATTATTCTAGATGGTGGGAAATAACTATTCTAGATGGTGGGAAATAACTGAACAAGATTGCTACCCTCATGGGGATTATAGTCCTGTTGTTGTTTAGTTTCTAAGTCATGTCCAGCTATTTTGTGACCCTGTGAACTGTAGCCCGCCAGGCTCCTCTGCTCATGGAATTTCCGAGGCAAGAATACTGGAGTGGGTTGCCATTTCCTTCTCCAGGGGATCTTCCCACCACAGGGACTGAACTGACTGAACCCACGTCTCCTGCATTGGCAGGCAGATTCTTTACTGCTGAGCCACTAGGGAAGCCCTATTGTCTAGTTGGGGAAGCTAAATAATAAATTAGCAAATAAGAGTGCTTGTTTGTGGTAAGTGCTTAAGGGTAAGAATAAATCAGGGTAAAGAAGAAGCAGTTATACAAAGTATTCTATATGAGATAAAATGGCTGGGGGAGGAGGTTTCTCTGATTTGGAGTAAACCTAGATCATTGTAAGAGGTGAGTATAACCCCATAATCTTGACATCGCTTGATGAACACACAACCAAAGGAAGTAAAGATGATGAAGACAGATTTCTCTTATGAACAGCACCTGAAAAAATTCTAAGGGAAATGTTCAGACTCCAAATCCAAATCCATGGTTACTATGTCATAGACCAAGCAGAATTTATACCAGGATGAAACATCAGAAAAATCTACCTGTGTGATTCCCCAGACAAATGGACTTTAGGGGAAACAAATCATGGTATTATCTCAAAAGCTGTCGAAGAAACATTTGATAAAGTTCAATACCTATACATGATAAAAGTATTGGGTAATTAACATATATGTTAATGAGAGCAGAGATTATCCTTCCAACTTGTCACGGACCTATACCAGGGGCCAAAATCAATATCTGGATTAGTAGTCCTTCAGTACACATTTGTTGAATGAAAAATGAGTGAATGAATGAAGTCCTTTAGGCTGATTAGAACATCTACAAAAGCTTTCATCATCCATAAAGGAGAAAGTGAAAGTCACTCAAGTCTTGTCTGATTCTTTGCGACCCCATGGACTGTAGCCCACCAGGCTCCTCTGTCCATGAAATTCTCCAGGCAATAACACTGGAGTGGGAAGCCATTCCCTTCTCCAGGGGATCTTCCCAACCCACGGATTAAACGCGGGTCTTCTGCATTGCAAGCAGATTCTTTACTGTCTGAGCCACCACAAAAGCCCGCATGGCAACCCACTCCAGTACTCTTGCCTGGAAAATCCCATGGACGGAGCGTTGTAGGCTACAATCCACGTGGTCGCAAAGAGTCTGACATGCCTGAGCGACTCTACTTTCTTTCCAAGTTGGAAACTGCACAAGGGCGCCCCCTCCTGGCCAATGCTCAAAGAGTCCCTGGTCAGCTCAGCACTCCCCTGTGAGGTCTGGGATTTGGAGGACAAGAGGGAAAAACTGTCAACGTTTGCAATGGCATGACCACTGGTCCAGTAAAACTACGACAGTCAGAAAAATTTCCAGAATCAAGATCACACTGCCTTCCTCTCCCTGCAGCAATAACTATTGAGAAGAAGTAATCAAAAATAACATATCACTTAAAACAAGCACTAAAACTAGGCACCCATGGAAGTAACCTGATAAAGGAAACAGAACTTTCTGGAGAGAATTTTAAAATTCTAACAAAAGATATCTTAGCACTAAATAAGTGGAGACATGCCATGTTCATGGAGGTGATGATTTACTATTAACAAATGTCAGCTCTCCTCAAATTAATCTACAAATTCAGCACAAGTCCTCTCAAAATCCCAGCATATATTTTTGGTGACTTGGTAAACTGAATCTAAACTCAGAACAAAGAATAAAGGTCTGAGAATATCTAAGACAACTTATGAAAAGGCGATTCAAGAGGAAGGACTCATGCCACCAGATATTAGGAGAGTTCAAAGCCGTGATGACTAAAGCAGTATGGAATATGCACAAGGCACAGGGCAGAACAGAGCAGAACAAACCCACAGAACAGAACTGAGAGTCCAGAAATGGACCCACGACACAGAGCACTTAGTGTGTGTTAGAAGGAGCCTCAGCACCACAGAGAAAAGATGAGTTCTTCAGTAAATAGTGATGGGAAAATGGACTCACTACGTGGCGATTTTTTAGACGTTGGGTCCTTCTCTTACATCATCTTCTAAAGTAACTTCAGTTGGGCTTGAAAGGTAGATGTGAAAGATAAAACCATGAAGCCAATAGGAGAAAATACGGAAGGAAGATGCAGTATACCTGTGATTGGTAGGTGAGAAATCTTAAAACTACGAACCATAAAGGGAAAATTAATGGATTTAGCTATATTCCCAGAAAAGAAAAAAAAGACTTTTATTTGATGAAGAAGGTCACAGACAAAATTATCTGAGAGGTGAAGACGTGGGAGAGTACATATGGACATTCTATGACTGGAGAAAACTCCAGAAAGCCCAATAAGAAAATTAAAGGGGAAATATGGGGGAAAGATAGGAAAACAAAATTTACAAAGAAACCTGTTAAAATGCAATCAAAGAACTGTATGGCAAACAATAAGACATCTCTTCACTCCCCACCCCCATCATCTTAGCATAATTAGAGAGAGAAGAGGCAGATGAGGGACCTTCATCCTCCGCCACTGTGCATGTCGATAACCCTAGCCATTCTGGAAGTAATTGCAACCCCACAGTGACATTAAATGTATATGCATTCGGCAATCAAAAATTCCACTCTTGGGATAGGCCCAAGAGAGACCGTCCCAGATGCAGGGGGAAACAGGCGCAAGGTTTGCAGCACCTTCAGGTTTTTAATCCTTCACAAAAGAGCTCCAGAAGTGATGTGTAGACTGTGTATCCAGTGAGCCCCAGATGGCCCACCCAAGTAACACTTCATCACGCAGAGGCACCACTGACAGATCTCAAAAACAAGTATCGAAGGGGAAAAGAGAGAAATGATTGGTGGAACAATATCATGTTTGTGAATTTCCAAAACACAGAAGCACAAAATATGTATTTTCCCTGGTACGTATATATGTGAGCAAAAAATCCATACAACCAAGGCCAGTGGATTGGAAGGCTATAAATTACATTTATGGGGCGTGGTTGCCCAGGTGGAAGGGAAAGAGGAGATGCAGAAGTCTAGGGAGCCAAGGTAGGCAGGCAGCTAAGTCCAGACGCCTGAGGCAAAGCATCATCTCTAACACACACAGTTCAGCTGTATCCAAGTTCAACTGAAGACTGTCTTCATCCCTACCTGTCAATCAAAAAATGCAACATCTCTCATACAGAACAGACATGTGGTTTCCAAGAGAGGGAGGGGATCGGGGAGGGAAGGACCGGGAGTTTGAGATGAGCAGATGCAAACTATTATACAGAGGCAGGATAACAACAAGTTTCTACTATATAGCACAGGGAACTATATCCAATGTCCTGTGATAAAGCACAATGGAAAAGAACATATATATATATATATATATATATATATGTCTGTAAGCATATATATATGTCTGTAAGTATATATATATATATGTCTGTCAGTATAACTGAGTCACTTCTGTACAGTAAAAATTAACACATTATAAATCAACCGTACTTCAACAACATTTTTAAAAATACAACATCCTTTACTATTGAGATAACTCTACCTGCTGCATGCATTGTTCTCACTGGATAAAAGATTTTAAACAACAATCCTGGAATTTACTCAATATTTAGGTTAGTGTTCAGTTCAGTTCAGTCGCTCAGTTGTGTCTGACTCTTTGCGACCCCATGAATCGCAGCACGCCAGGCCTCCCTGTCCATCACCAACTCCCGGAGTTCACTCAGATTCACGTCCATGGAGGCAGTGATGCCATCCAGCCATCTCATCCTCTGTTGTCCCCTTCTCCTCCTGCCCCCAATCCCTCCCTGCATCAGAGTCTTTTCCAATGAGTCAACTGTTTGCATGAGGTGGCCAAAGTACTGGAGTTGCAGCTTTAGCATCAGTCCTTCCAAAGAAATCCCAGGGCTGATCTCCTTCAGAATGGACTGGTTGGATCTCCTTGCAGTCCAAGGGACTCTCAAGAGTCTTCTCCAACACCACAGTTTAAAAGCATCAATTCTTCGGTGCTCAGCTTTCTTCAAAGTCCAACTCTCACATCCATATTTGACCACTGGGAAAACCATAGCCTTGACTAGACGGACCTTTGTTGGTAAAGTAATGTCTCTGTTTTTCAATATGCTATCTAGGTTGGTCATAACTTTCCTTCCAAGGAGTAAGCGTCTTTTAACTTCATGGCTGCAATCATCATCTGCAGTGATTTTGGAGCCCCCCCAAATAAAGTCTGACACTGTTTCCCCATCTATTTCCCATGAAGTGATGGGACCAGATGCCATGATCTTCGTTTTCTGAATGTTGAGCTTTAAGCCAAGTTTTTCACTCTCCTCTTTCACTTTCATCAAGAGGCTTTTTAGCTCCTCTTCACTTTCTGCCATAAGGGTGGTGTCATCTGCATATCTGAGGTGATTGATATTTCTCCCGGCAATCTTGATTCCAGCTTCTGCTTCTTCCAGCCCAGCATTTCTCATGATGTACTCTGCATATAAGTTAAATAAGCAGGGTGACAGTATACAGTCTTGACGTACTCCTTTCCCTATTTGGAACCAGTCTGTTCCATGTCCAGTTTTAACTGTTGCTTCCTGACCTGCATATAGGTTTCTCAAGAGGCAGGTCAAGTGCTCTGATTTTCCCATCTCTTTCAGAATTTTCCACAGTTTATTGTGACCCACACAGTCAAAGGCTTTGGTATAGTTAATAAAACAGAAATAGATGTTTTTCTGGAACTGTCTTGCTTTTTTGTTAATCCAGCGGATGTTGGCAACTTGATCTGTGGTTCCTCTGCCTTTTCTAAAACCAGCTTGAACATCAGGAAGTTCACGGTTCATGTATTGCTGAAGCCTGGCTTGGAGAATTTTGAGCATTACTTTACTAGCATGTGAGATGAGTGCAATTGTGCAGTAGTTTGAGCATTCTTTGGCATTGCCTTTCTTTGGGATTGGAATGAAAACTGATCTTTTCCAGTCCTGTGGCCACTGCTGAGTTTTAAACTTAGTAATTCTAGGACTATGCCAGGGTGAAATCAAATTTGTTTACTTACTGGAAGATGGGGTATTTAGTCAACCCTACAGAATTATTCATGGGAAATAGATGGGGAAACAGTGTCAGACTTTATTTTTTTGGGCTCCAAAATCACTGCAGATGGTGATTGCAGCCATGAAATTAAAAGACTCTTACTCCTTGGAAGGAAAGTTATGACCAAACTAGATGGTATATTAAAAAGAAGAGACATTACTTTGCCAACAAAGATCCATCTAGTCAAGGCTATGGTTTTTCAAGTAGTCACGTATGGATGTAAGAGTTGGACTGTGAAGAAAGCTGAGCACCGAAGAATTGATGCTTTTAAACTGTGGTGTTGGAGAAGACTATTGAGAGTCCCTTGGACTGCAAGGAGATCCAACCAGTCCATTCTGAAGGAGATCAACCCTGGGATTTCTTTGGAAGGACTGATGCTAAAGCTGCAACTCCAGTACTTTGGCCACCTGATGCGAAGAGTTGACTCATTGGAAAAGACTGATGCTGGGAAGAATTGGGGGCAGGAGGAGAAGGGGTGACAGAGGATGAGATGGCTGGATGGCATCACCGACTCGATGGACATGAGTTTAAGTGAACTCCAGGAGTTGGTGATGGACAGGGAGGCCTGGCGTGCTGCGATTCATGGGGTCACAAAGAGTAGGACACAACTGAGCGACTGAACTGAACTGAACAGAATTATTCAGACACAATCATTCTGCTAGGAAGAGCCAAAAAGCCAAATTCACTGTCATGAGCTATTACTTCTCTGGGCGGGGGAAGCAAGAGACAATTAATAGGCGGCTTACCTCCTGCTCTGTCACATTTTACAACCTGCAAATAAATCTTGTGGTTCAACTTGTAGAGAAATTTGAGGTGAGTATCAAAAGCCCAGTAACCCTGCACTTGCGAACAAAGATTCACTATGAATGTGTTTGGGAGGGAAACTCTCACAGTTCTTGTATTCACTTTTAAAGAACACGAGAATTAAGGCTTTCTACCTGGGCTCTGGTGGATTTCTAAGTCTTGTAAGTTGCATGGGGCTCTAATCATAGGCTCCAGTAATCTGACTCTGGCCTGAAAGTAAGTCCTCTGGGCCTGGTCTCCAGGGTCCCAGAGGAGTGACTGTCAGGACTCAGCAGGCATATGTTGGTAGAGAAGGGAAAGTGGTCCCCAGTGCAGTGACCTAGGGGAGACTGTTGGAGGGAGGGTGGCCAGTGCAGTCCACACTCCGCCCTGTGCTCACCGTGCCTTCTGGGTCCACGAGCAGCAAGTGTTTGGCCTGGCCGTTATGCATGCCAGTGAGGACGAAGGATCCCGGGTTGGTGGTACTCTTCCTGACCAAGAAGTCTCCATCTCTCTTTAGCAGCCCCTCTGCCTCCTTCCTACTCATCTCCCCTTGGTACCAAGGCTCTGCTTTCAGTTCTTCCAGCATCTTGGCATCTGGTGCTCTGGGTGAGACGGGGCTGATGCATTCCATGGAGGCTGCCTTGCTCAACACAGGCCCCAAGGACTGAATCTTGAGAGCATCTTCAAAAGGCTCTGCCAACAACATGTGCCAGCAACACGTCAATTCCAAGGAGAGCAAAAGATAAACAACACAGTGTGAGGTTTGGCAATGCAAAGATAACTTTGATCAGAAAAAAAAAAAAAAGTAAAGTAGAGAAAACTGACTGGCTGGTGAGATAACAAGATTCTCGTAACGGCATTTGAAAACACAGCCCCAGACTTGGCATGACTCTTTCTGATGACTCTGCTTTCCCCAGACAGCTGGGCATTGTGCCTTGTGCCAAAGATTTAAGCACACCCTTGGTCTCACTAGTTAGAATGACTTCATTTTTGCACGCTGCAAGAGGCCAGGCATACTACATGCCACCTCCTTTCTCTGGTACATTGGCTAGCCTCTTCAACAAACGTGTTCTCTTCTGAATAAAAATCTGTCAATACCAAAGAAAACACACAGAGGAAAAGACAAATTGCAAGGTTTTGTGCAAAACCGAAACCCAGTCCAACAAATGTTTCTTTCAAAATCTTTGTATTAGGTGCATTTTTTAAAAGAGAAGAAAACCAACATTTACTAGCGGGCTTTTGTGTGACTTGCCCCAGGCTAGGAGCTCCACCTCCCTTTGACAGTCACTTGTTTCCCTGGGGGAAAAGGCTCTTGTATGAATGTTTGAGATTGAGTTTGACTCCATGCCCTTCAGAACACACTTCTCACTGCGGGGCATTGCTCTAAACAGCAACAAATATCAGCAGTGAGAGAAGTCGACAGGCACATCTCATTAAATTTCAATGTTGGATTTTCAAACAAAGCAATACGTACAACAGCACTCTGAAAAATGCACACAGTGCTCCACAAAAGTAAGGTGTTGTGATGTTTATTGAGGACCACACTGCCAACATGCTACAATGCAAACACCACAAGACCAGCAAAGTTTCTCTCCTGGGCATAGCTACATCCCCAGAGACCAACACTGCTCCTGGGTCATAGTTTGGACCCTATAAACATTCAGGGAGTGCTCTAAAATAAAACCATTTGTTAAATGTTAGCAGAGAATGGGCAGAAGTGAATAAAGGAAACCAAAACCAAGACATTTTGACAACTTATTAAATTATTTACAGATTTGGGCACCCCCCCCCCCGAAAAAAGAAGAGGTTAAAACTATGGGCTAAAATTGTTTGTGTATTTTCTTTTTTCATTCTACTTTTTCCCCTGATTACCCGGAGTAGTTGAAAATTTGTGTTCTATTTCTGTACCATCACCATCACCACGACATCACCATCATCATGACCATCATCTTCGACCCACTAGCACCAGCATCACTATCACTGTCAACATCACCATCGCCCACACCACTATCACCATTTCATCATTATCGTCACTTTTATGACCATCATTAGCATCACCACCACCATCAGTACCATTACCAGAACAATCACTATCACTATTGTTATTTAGATACAGTGGTTCAAGATACTGCTTCCCTGGTGGCTCAGATGGTAAAGAATCTGCCTGCAATGCAGGAGACCAGGGTTCAATCCCTGAGTCAGGAAAATCCCCTAGAGAAGGGAATGGCAACCCACTCCAGCATTCTTGCCTGGAAAATCCCATGGACAGAGGAGCCTGGCAGGCTACAGTCCATGGGGTCACGAAGAGTCAGACACGACTGAGTGACTAACACTTGGACTTGGGTTTCAAGATAAACAGAGCACTGGGTCTACTTCTGCAATACTTTTCAATAGACATTAGCTTCTCCGGGGCGCTTTCTACTTTCTCTCTCCCCTTCTCTAGTTTTGGGAGTAGGAGTGGAAATTGAGGGGTGAGAAAAGGGTGGCTTGGGCTTTCATTTTTCTCATCTCAAACCCCAGCCTAATCTAACTCTTCTCCAGCTCTGGGGCCAGAATTCACTGGCAACGTGACTAAATTAAGCAGTGAAAATGGTCTGCCACAAATTCAACTACTAAAATGAAGTTGGGAAACATTGTTAAAACTGGAGCAGAGGGTCAAGGAGCTAACAGTCGGTTCTAAATTTTGCAAAGTCGCTTTATACCTCCTAGGCTATTTCCACTTTTTTTTTAAAAGAAGAGATTGGATTAGATGATTCTGCAGTTCTTCTGGCTCTGGTGAATTTCTGTCTGTCATGCTGGGAGAAATAGACTATTGTTGTCATGGTGCAGTCTATTCATAAAAGCACTCAATCCTATCCTCACCCACATACAATACCAAGTATTCAACCAGCAGTGAATTTACCAGACTTCTGGGATTCTCTATTTCCTCCTCTGCCAAAGAGTAATAATAATGATAATAATAATATCTACCCATAAGACTAATGGAAAAATTAAATAATATGCACCTTGCCACGTGGCAGAAACTCACTAAATACTAGTCTCCTCTCCTTCCCTCTTTAGCCTGTAAAATTCTCAAGGAAGTTGAAAAAGGTATCTGGGGGTGTAAAGCAATCTGTGAGTTTGGAATGCTTTTTCACAATTCTTTAACAACAATCTACACTTTCATTAACCAGTTCACAGATGATTTATTTTTCCCAATCTATGTGACAAACACATCACATGAGTGCAAGCAACCGCAGTTTGTGGTCACTCTTCTCACCCCATTTTATTTTTCATCAGAGCATTTGTCACTACCTGTAACGCATGGCGGTTATTTAAACTCCATGACAGTAGGGACTTTGTCTATTTTGTTTTCCTGTATATCCCCAGTAAATAGAATAGTATTTGACACCTGGTACGTGTTCAGTGGAGAGGAAGAAGGGGCGAGGGAAATTGGGTGTGTGTACAAAAACACGTGGGTGTATTACAATTTCTCGCTTACGTGTTAGTTTTGTTCAGCAGATTAAGAGCTCTGTGAAAATAGGGGCCAAGGCATTTCAGCTTGGCATCCTTAAAACTGATACAGTATTTTAGGCACACAATATCCAATTAATACCTAAGTGAATAAATAAACGAATCCATTCATTTATGTATATCATATTTCTCAATGTGATTGAGACAAAGTTAATTATAAAAAGAGGGGGAAGTTGCTTTGTCTTCCGCAGAGATCTGTAGAGAAGGTTGTAATATGAAAGCAGGGGTCGGCCAAGTTCAAAGCCTTGAAAAACTCAATCATAACACAGAAAAAAAAAAAAAAAACCCAGCTAATCAGCATCCTTAATCAAAACCACTCTGGAAGAAAATTCAGTAATTGCACAGATTTCAAACAAAAGACAAAGATAAAAAAAAAAAAAATAACAGCCTTAAAAGGGAAAAAAAACAATACCAAATGGAAACGCACTCATGTCAAAGAGGTCTTTCCGCGGACTGCTCTCTGCACTGCTGCCCGTGGCCGGCCCCGTCTGCTGGGGGATTCGCTGGGTATTGACATAGGTGGGGGCTTCTCCGGTAGGAGCCACATGTGATTTCCCTTCAGGCATGCTGTAGATGTCCAAGGATCCTGCAACAAGGAAATAGACCTCCTTTTTCTTCTGATCATGATGCTTTTCATGTTAAGCCAGCCAGTGTTTCACAGAGAAGTTCCTTTAGTCCATTCATAAGAAAATCCTTCTTTCAGATGCCCATCTATTAACCCTCTTCTCTGACCCTCTTACCCTGCTGTGCTTCGGCTAGGATACTCTCCACTCCTTCCTGTCAAAATGGGACCTGCTAGGCCAGGATGATGGACACCATGAAGGTTAGGAGCCCTGTCAAGACCCTAGGCGCATCTGACTCAGGCTGGGGGCCAGGCAGGGCAGGGGAACTACACCCGCCGCAGAAGCTCCCTCAGCCTCCTCATTCCCTCTGCGAAGGGCTGAGAGCAAAAGAACTGAGCAGGAGAACAACGAGCCTTAATTCCACTGCTCTTTTTTTAAGTGTAGATGAATGCTTCATATATTAACTCCAAAGAAATGCAATACATTTCCAATGCTCTGGCCCCATTTTTAGAAATAAAGCAATATTTACCCCCATTTGCTTCCTAATGAATTGAGACACTTTCCTTATAAAACAGAATCGGGCTTGTGCCATCATGGGACTTCCCAACTGAAGCAAGACGGTTGAGGCCTGACTTGGGGGGGGGGGGGTCACTGTTATTGTCACCCAAGGTGAATGAAGGGTGTGGCCCTGTTCAGGTCACCATCTGATTCTTTGTACAGGTCACTATTTCTAACAAACTTCCGCAGATACTCTCAAGACCACCTTGGACCTGGAGAGAAGTCACCTCTCCAGGTGGTGGGGCATGAGGATCAGCTCAATTCAACCGGCAAGAGTGGGTTCAGGATTCTTTAGGAAGCTTTCCCAAGAGCCCACTGAAGGGCTTTTGGCAGACCACTGTCTCTGCCTATAAGTCTGAGAATACAAGTGTCCTGAGAAAGTCATCAACTTCAGATAGTTGCAAGTGTTGAGTACAGGGCAGGGAGATATACACTCCTTGGTGGTGGTACCCAGAGTTCAGTTTCATTTAGGGGAAATGGCTGCTAGCAGATTAATAGGGGTTTATTTGTTCTATGGACAAGGTATTATTTGCTTTCCAATAAAACCTGAAATTCATTAAGAGTTATGAGTCTCAAGTTTCAGGCCAAGAACTTATATAAGGCTCATTTTTTCTCTGGTGAATTTGTTACATTGTCTGTTCTTAATCTGGCTGGAATAACTTGGATATAAAAAAGACCTCATTTTCAAATAAATCTAACAAGTTTTTCAATACAGTCAATATCTACTGGAAGTAATGTGTCTCTCTTAGTCTTTAATAGTTATTCTATGTCTAAGTACATGATTGTTGTATAAAATGCTTTAAATGTATACAGAACAAAGTTGAAAATGTAAAAAAGTACCTCTGGCAAAGTTGTAACTTTAATTTGCTATTTCCATCCTATTCTGAGGTAGAGTCATGTAGTTTGACTCTTTTATGGATTATTAACTGGGCAGCACAAACAGGTCATCTTTAAGCTGGGACAGGCATGACATAAAATTATTTCACTGGAGGAACATTTTAAAAATATATTGTCATTTACCCACTGGCACAAATGGCAATAATGTAGGTGAAAACCTTAATGTTAAACCAACAAATGGTTACAATATATACATAGAAGCATACATTGGATCTTAATTCATTTATCATTCCATCTCCTTCAGACCCTGTAGCCAGGACCCTGGAACCATCAAAAGTTCTCGAAATGTTTGAGGAGGTAAAATGCTTAAAATTAAAAGAAACCTTTAAAATGTATAGATACATACATGTGTATGCTTGTCTAAAAATAACTCTCTAGAGAATAGAGACTGACATTAGCAATTAAACTAAATAGTACTTAATTAGTCACACTATTTTTAATGTGGGATGTAGGTGCATGCTTATAGGTTTGATAAGAAGTGAAATGTCCTCTAAAAGGACCCAGGCCCTGTGACAGACTTGTATTCCAGGTGCCATCTCTGCCGGGCTGGTGTCACTCCGTTCTTCCTAAAGGTGACCGTAGAAGGAGGAGGTGGGGCAGAGGAAAGGAAGGGAAAACTACATGCTGCCATTAGAAGCTACCAGGATTCAGTATTGACTCCAGAGTCTCCCACCTTAGCCTCGTTTGAACTGGGTTTGGAGTTGGCCCTGGGGAGGTGAATTCCTTAGTCCCTGGGCGGGGCAAGCCCTCCTGCTAGAGAAGGGCCTTAGATGCATGGTCTCAGTGTGCAGGAGAACAGGAAGAACTGGGAGAGGTGAAGAGTGAGCTGGTCCTGGTACCCAGGGATGGATTATCTGATGCACGCCCTCTGACATCCCTGACAGCCATTATTTCTATTTCTTTGATCTGGTATCCCTGACAGCCATTATTTCTATTTCTGTGATGCAGTTGGGAAACTGCAGCCCCACCCACAGGAGTTATTTCCAGTCAGTCATTCCGCCACTCCACAGGACAGAAACTACCCACTGGGGAGCACGTCACTTTTGAAAAGTATTTTTTATGTTTCTTGTCCACCTTACCTTGCCTCTCACCTTGCCTGACAGGTGTTTGCTGCCAGTCTTCACCAAACGGGTCTCCTAAGTGTCTTCCCTGGTAGTAAGTTTGCTCTTTTCCTGCAAACTATAGACATATGTAAATACAAAACAAGAAAAAGTCCTCCTCGTCTTGCGTCTCCACCTTTGAAAGCCATAATACTTTAGAAGGGACTTCAATGGCCAGTGGATTGCATCCGTGTTTTACTCAGTTTTCCCTTCATGCCTCACAGTTGACATGAAGATTTGAGAAGTTAGTCTGCGTGGGTGTGAAAAAGAGGCTACATCTCATCAAAACTACAGATGCTCCCTGCTTTCAGTAGCCCCCCACCTCCCTTCCCTAAGTGTGACCATAAATTAAATTCTCTACATACAGCCAC
Source organism: Capricornis sumatraensis (assembly GCF_032405125.1). Classification (NCBI taxonomy): domain Eukaryota; kingdom Metazoa; phylum Chordata; class Mammalia; order Artiodactyla; family Bovidae; genus Capricornis; species Capricornis sumatraensis. Next base: position 98,107,956 of record NC_091074.1, on the reverse strand, counting down.
ATCATGCAACATGCCTTAAAATAGATTTCAGTTAGAGAATATCTACATGTCAGAACATAGTTCCCACCCAGCATATACACCTATAACCATTCATTCCTGGGCAAAGCCACCTTGTCGATTCCTTCTTATAGAGCTATTGACACTTGGCTTCAGTGTTATTTACCGCTTTTATTGTCATCCACATAAGGTAAGTGACATCAAAAAATTCCCTTTAACAGAAATATCATAGAGATACCATAACTCTAGAAAGAGAATGCCTTACTAGAATTTTGAATTAGAGGGGAAAATCAGGGAGATAAGTAAAACAGAAAACCTCAAACAAAAACAAAAAACCTTATGTTAAAGGCTTACATTCTTTCTCTTTCCAGAGAACTCAAAGAACCCCAGGCTTTCAAAAGTTTGGAACTCTCTCTTTTCCTCATTAAGTTCACAATACAATGGGATTTGTCCTAGGATGAAGATGGAACTTGCAGACTTGTATCTCAGGAATCACAATGGAGTTCCAAGGCATTTGACTAAATCTTGTGATGTTAAAGCAAAAGCTTCCCCTACTGTCTGCTTTATGAAATTCAAGGGGAGGAAGTTTGTGACTTTTTCTGTCTGGATAGAATATCAGCCTGAAAATAGAGTTGAAGAAAGCAATAGGAAATTAAGTTCAGTTAGCTACCATTCAAGGAAAGCTATAAGACTCACCTGGGCTGTGTCAGGACCGTGGGGTCTGGCTTTCAGGCGAGCATCAGCAAACCCCCCTGGAGGAGGTGTCTTGCTTGGAATACTGTTGTAATACGGGTGGTCTGAGCCATCACTCTCCTCTTCGGTCCATGGCTCATCTAGACTCTGCATTCTGTTAAAAGAGGATTTTCAAGAACTTTAGCCAAAATTTGAGCTTATTGTCAAAACAAAAAAATCTAATGTTAGTAACTATGGTCCCAGAAAGCAGAGTTTAGTCACTCCCCCTTCAACGATCTAGGTCTCAGGCACATATAAAAAGCAGATGAATGATTCAGCCAAATATCCCTGCCTTATTCACAGTGCTACCCTTTAGAAAATTCCAGTCTTATTTGAAGCAGAAAAGAACTCCTTTATTAAAAGTACATTTTAATGAGGAAAGACATAGTTTATATGTAATGATAATCAGCTGCTTGAGGTATTGACACACATTTTAGTATATCATGAAATGTACCCAAAACAAAATTAACTTTAATGGAGATTTAGTGACATCAAGGAAATTGGCAGAGTAAGGACCTCTGAATTATTCTATCTTCTGTAATGACAACAAGAAAGCTAGCAAAAAATATTTTCATGATCAACATTTTTAGAACTCTGGAAATTAATCAGAAGTTTGTACCAATCTAGAGAGTGTTTTGAAGAAGGCAATGGCACCTCACTCTGGTACTCTTGCCTGGAAAATCCCATGGATGGAAGAGCCTGGCAGGCTGCAGTCCATGGGGTCGCACAGAGTCGGACACGACTGAAGTGACTTAGCAGCAGCAGCAGCAGCAGCAGCAGAGAGTGCTTATTAAACAAACAAAAAAAGGACATAAATAGCTGTCAGGACAAGAGCTTTGTTGTATTTTAACTTGCTCTGTTTCCATCTCCAGGGTAGACTTAAAAGCCAAAATCCAGTAGTCACAGTGAAAACCAGCAGCCTAAATAGCTAGACATGGGAGGAGCAAAAAAGCATTTCAGTTCAGTTTAGTCGCTCAGTCGTGTCTGACTCTTTGCGACCCCATGAATCGCAGCACGCCAGGCCTCCCTGTCCATCACCAACTCCTGGAGTTCACTCAGACTCACGTCCATCGAGTCAGTGATGCCATCCAGCCATCTCATTCTCTGTGGTCCCCTTCTCCTCCTGCCCCCAATCCCTCCCAGCATCAGAGTCTTTTCCAATGAGTCAACTCTTCACATGAGGTGGCCAAAGTACTGCAGTTTCAGCTTTAGCATCATTCCTTCCAAAGAAATCCCAGGGCTGATCTCCTTCAGAATGGACTGGTTGGATCTCCTCGCAGTCCTGTAAATTCCTATTCCCAGAAAACAGTCATTATGACCTTTCTGTTCATTCTCTATAACCTCCACTCCCAAAACTGTTTTTATTTGACCTGATTCAGAGCTTGCCTATGGAAAACAGCTTCTTCCATAAAGTCATTTGTCAAAAACAATTAGAGGCAATTATTTAACACTATGACTCCCTGAAACAATAGATAACATTTGGGCTAAATAGTAAGCTAGTCAAAAAGCTTAACAGAAAAAGCTAGGAAATTATAAATTTTGACATATTTCTAGGAATCTAGGCATCTACATGTATGCATAGAACTGTTTTCACATCCGGGTTGTGTGCCTGCTGAGAAAAGATGTAAAAAGGCATTAGTTCTCATCTGCACTGACCTTGAAGTTTTGCACAAGCAGAAAGTCAAAGCTAAAGCAGAGTTGTCAACTGCCTAGCCAAGTGTTAAAGGAATTCCCCAAGATTCACACAGAGCACCTCAGCAAAAACTGGGGGACTTGGTGGTTTCAGACATTTAAATCTCTCTTTGATCATTAGCTGTCTAATAAGTGAACTGAGCAGAGTTGTCAGTGGTCATATGTAACAAAACATAGACTTGACCAAGTTGGTTTAGGAAAATCATTAAAACAAACAACCACAACAAACAGCAACAGCTACTCCAGTGAACACAGAAGTAATAAGAAAGTAAACAGTCATATTGTTTATATGGAGACCTTTTGAGCAATCTGGATAGAGGATAAAACCAGCCTCAACATTATCTTAAGCTAAGGCCTAATCCAGAGCAAGTGAATCCTAATTATTTTCAATTTATGAGAGATGAGGCAGCTGCAGAAGAAAAGCTTGAATCTAGCAGAGATTTGTTCATGAGATTTCAGGAAAGAAACTATTTCTATAACATCAAAGTGCAAGGCAAAGCAGCAAATGCTGCTGTATTGATAGAAACAATTGCAAGTATCTCACTAAGATAATGAAGGTAGCTACACTAAACAACAGACTTTCAGTGTAAACAAGATAGCTTCATATTGGAAGAAGACACCATCTAGGAATTTCAGAGCTAGAGAAAGTCAATGCCCAGCTTCAAAGAACAAACTGACTCTTGCTAGGGGCTAATGCAGTTGGTGACTTTAAGTTAAAGCCGGTTCTCATTTACCATTCTGAAAATTTTAGGGCCCTTAGGAATTATGGTAAATCTACTCTGTCTATGCTCTATAAATGGATCAGCAAAGTCTGGACAACAGCATATCTATTTATAGCATGGTTTACTGAATATTTTTAGCCCAATGTTGAGACCTATTGCTTGGAAAGAAACAATTCCTTTCAAAATATTACGACTCATTGACAATGCACCTGGTCACCCAAGAGTCCTAACTGAGATTGATGTTTTTATGCTTGCTAACACAACATTTATCCTGCAGTCCCTGAATCAAGGAGTAATTTCAACTTTCATGTCTTATTATTTAAGAAATACCTTTCATAAGCCTATAGCTGCCATAAATAGTGATTCTTCTGACTGACCTGAGCAAAGTCAATTGAAAGCCTTCTAGAAAGGACTGAGCATCCTAGATCATCAAAAACACTCATGATTCATGGAAAGAGGTAAAATCTTCAACATTAATAGGAGTTTGGAAGAAGTTAGTTTCAACCCTCATGGATGACTTTGAGGGGTTTAAGACTTACAGGGAAAGTCTGTGTCTACACAGAACTTTATGAGATATAAATGCCTATATGATAATAGACAATATCAAATCAAAAACCTGAATTTCTGCCTTAATAAACTAGAAAATAAGAGTTAAACCCAAGCAAGCAGAAGGAAAAACAATAAAGATTAAGGTAGAAATAAAAATAGAAAATCAATAGCAAAAAGCAATGAAATCAAGATTTGTTTCTTAGAAAGATCAACAATATTGATAAATCTATAGCTAGACTGACTAAGAAAGAAGACAGCAGACTCAAATTACCAAAATTAGGAAGAAAAGAGGAAAAACTGCTACCAACCATACATGAATTAAAAGGATTATAAGAGAAACTATTAAAAATTATATACCAACAAATTAGATAATCTAGACAAAATGGGAAAATTCCTATGAAGACTCAATTTATCAAAAATAACTCAAGAAGAAATAGAAAATCTGAAGATAACTGTAACAATGAGACTAAATTAGTAATCAAAATCTTGCATCCCAAGAAAAGCCCAGAATCATATGGCTTCCTGGTGAATTCTATCTAATATCTAAAGGAGAATTAATAGCAATTCTTCATAACTCCTCCAAAAAACAGAAGAGGAGGGAAGTTTTCAAACTAAATCTATGATGCCAGAATTATCCAGATGCCAAAACCAAAGACATTGCAAGAAAATAAAAAACTGCAGACCAATATCTTTTATGAATATGAATGGAAAAATCCTCAACAAAATACTAGCAAGCCAAAAATCCTCCAGCAAAATATTTTAAAAAATCATGCAGCATGACTAAGTGACATTTCTATGGTAATGCAAGGTTGTTCAAACATTCAAAATCAACTAAAGTAATATATCATACCAATAGAATAAAAACAAATGCCAAATACTCATATCTAGACACAGAAAAATCATTTGACAAAATCTGACAGTTTTCCATGATAAAAAAAAAACCCTCAAAAATCTTGGAATTAAAAAGGCATTTTTCTCAACCCAAAAAAGAGAATCTATGAAAAGTCCATAGCTAAGAACATGATTAATGGGAAAATTCTGAATATTTTCCTCCTAAGATCAGGAACATAATAAGTTTGTCCCATCTTTCCATCTCTATTCATTGTACTAGAGATTCTAGCCAGGACAATTATATAACAAAAAGAAATAAAAGGCATTCAGATTAGTAAGTCAGAATAAAACTATATTTTGTTGCACAGGACATGATCTTGTATATAAAAAATACTAAGGAATACACATATACACCCAAATTATTAGAGCTAAGTGAATAATAAAAAATAAATGAGTTCAGCAAGTTTCCACAATACACAATCAGTGTATAAAATCAATTGTATTTTTATGTATTAACAATAAAAACAAAATTAACAAGCAATTTCACTTATTATAGTATCAAAAAGAATAAAAGATTTATTCTTTTGGTAGCAAAAATTATCAAAACAAGTGTAAGACTCATAACTGAAA